>NC_080782.1:126570123-126871330 GCF_028018385.1 Neofelis nebulosa
GATGCTGGTGGCCATGATGTAAACACTATTGACTTCCTGTCCTGCCAGTTCTCTTTGAGCCCTCCAGTCACTGACTATGCTCTGGGATTATGTGTGCCGCTGGAGGAGGGGTTGTGTGCACTTCTGGTCATATTCCACAAGTAGGTAGGTGTTTGTTGAGTTCTTACCATTTGGCAGGCACTGCTACACAGTTTGATATGTCTTCTTTGACTGAATCTTTGGAATTACAGTCTAAAAGAGTATTATTAGTCCTAGTTTACAGATGGAGAAATAGACTCTGGGAGATGAAATGCCTTGCAAAGTCACATAGTTGTTTTAGGTACTGGTGGGAAGGTTACAGTGAGAAATTGCTTTGGTCTCTTGGCCACTCCTCTTGCCGCTGAATCTTTTACTCTCTCCTGTAGGCATACTTATTTGAAAGATAATTGGGTATTTATCAATGTTTCTTGCTGGACACAAGAAGCAGAAGTGTCTTCATTCAGGAGGGCCAGAATTCAATGCACTTATCATCTGGATTCTGTGTGTGTGTGTGTGTGTGTGTGTGTGTGTGTGTGTGTGAAGAGCCTTGAATCCTTGGTCTTTGTGTGAGCCGACAGTTGTTCGCTGCTTTTAGTTGGATGTTTGTTGAAGCTGATGGATTCTCTCTGCTTTTGTAACTTGAGCGATTAGGTGCTTGTGGTCAGAATGTCCGAGGAGGAGGAGGAGGAGGCTGGAGAGTCCAAGAACATAGGGTTAACACGTTTAGAATTTCCATGGTATCTGATGCAGAAAGGAGTGCTGCTATAAAATCTTAGGGGTAAATAGGAATACTTAGAAGGTAAAGTGACAAAGCAGATGAAGGGAGTGCACAGGGAATGTGGGTTGGTCCACAGCACAGGGAATGTGGGTTGGTCCACAGCAGTGTTGGCTGTGGTGTGGGCTTGCCCGCAGACAGGACTACTCTCAGGATAGTTCTTAAGCTTGATACTCAAGGCTTTCTGTCTTACAGTTGTAACCTGTAGCTCTGCAAATGGCTTGGTGTTTCCACCCATGGGCCTTTTCCCTGCTCCCTGGACACACCTTGTACTTTCCTACTTCTACCTTGGTATATGGAAACTGTTAAACTTGTTTGTGCAATCGACTTGTGCAAAAAGCTGACGCTAAGAATGTAGGCATCTATTAGTTAATTCATTGGGTACTAACTGAGTCGCCACTAAGCTCCAGACACTGTTCTTTGTAGGTGTATGGAAAAAGCGATAGGCAAGGCAGACACTGTCGCTAGTCCCTGTCTTTGGGGGAGCTCTCACTCTGATCCCTTGAGTGACTCGATCCCTCGGGAGGCCCCACTGAGCTTCTAGCCTGGATACTTGCCATGGGAGCCCTTTCCTTAGGAACTTGGACTTGAATGTCTCTTGGCCTCTAGTTCTGGGAAGGTAAGCCTTGTATTCCTCTGGCTATCCATATGCTAATGTTCTGGGTGGAGAGCCCAGAGAAGTATTTTCTGTTGTCAGAGAAGCATACGTTTTGTAGCTTCTTTATTGAAGTCTCCTTTGGATGTGAGTCACAAAAACTCAGGCTTAGTTCAAGCCAAAAGAAGGAATAATCAGGAGGTGCAAAGGGTGGTTTATGCACCTTGAGAGAAACCCTCACAGGGACTATTCACAACTAGGGATCCAGAAGGCCACTCTCAGTCTCTTACACCTGTGTTCTCTGTATTACCCTGCTCTCTCCTAACCTGCTTTAACTGCTTCACCTGCTTCACCAGGTGCATTGCTGGGAAATGGCGGCCCCAGAGTCCTGGAGAGCATAGGGTTCCTATTTCCAAGGACCAGTGGAAAGCAATAGTCTTGCTACTTGTAGTTGTAATGTCAGGAAAGAAGATACTTGGATCAGAGGTCTGCCTGTAGCCCCAGCAGCTGTGATCTGAGAAGGGATAGTGGGTTTCTGTATTGCAAACCAGACTGCAGGGCACATCCCCTGACAGGCAGAGGGGAAGTTCTTGGAAAAATGCTGGCAGACTGAGGATCCATCCCACCATCCAGATTTCCTACTAGGCCATGTCAAGGAAACATACTATTTGCCTCAGTTTAGGATGCTTCAAACCAGCAAATTGTAGGAATGGCCTCAGCTGACCTTGTCCTCAAGCTTACCACCTATGGTGAAGAAACTCCTGTGTTAGCATGGTACAAAGTATTTATTGTTTTAGAAACTTCTGTATCAGCAAAGTACCTCAATATCCAGTGTGTGATATTAATTCCGAAGGATAGGAAATCATTAGTTGGGGCCAGTAAATCCTCTGTTACAGTAAGGCTGTAAGTATTCCAAGAAAATAAAGAACCCTTCTCATGAGGGAGAAAAGGCATTTGTACAAATAGGCTGTGTCCGGGGTTGGGGATGGGCACCTCAGGGCTTGTGCTTGTTAATGTCATTCCAGCTTCTCTCGTCCATGTTTAATTGAATTGAACACATTGAAATTTGTTCCAGTGTATTAACAGGGAGCCGGTGAATGCGTGTGCAATGTGTGACAATTAATGTTTGCTTTCCCTGTGCTCACCCCCTCCTGGGAACACCCACGGAGGACCCACTGAGGAGGGAGGTACTCATTTGAAAAGAGAAGCCTTAACTCTTTTAGGTCCTTGAATTTCCGCAACAGCCAGGGAATTAAGAATCTGCTCAATCTCTGTGGCCAGGAGCGGAATCTCCTGAAACACTCCTATGAACTCTTGCAGCCGCATACAATTACTTCATGGAGGGGTTACTGAATAGCAGTTGGTGTTTCTTAACCACCAAAGCAGTGCACCTTGAGGATCCAAATTCAGAACATCCAGAAAGTATGAAGAAACAGTATCTCCCATAATCTAATGATATAGAAAATAGTCACTGTAGACTGTGTGGTATGTTTACCTTATTATTCTCATGGTTGTGCGTGCCAGCAAGTATATTTAAATTAGGAGCCTCTGATTTCATATCTGGTACTCTCTGTCTTTTTTATTTTAACATGTTCTCATTCCATTAATTAGTGAATGTGCTTTTTAAGGTTTTACCGAGGTATAATTGAATATCATAACATTAGCCCATTACAAACATTTTTTTAATGTTCATTTTTTAATTTTGAGAGAGAGAGAGAGAGAGAGAGAGAGACAGAGCACGAGCAGTCGAAGGCCAGAGAGAGAAGGAGACACAGAATCTGAAGCAGGCTCCACGCTCTGAGCTATCAGTACAGAGCCCGATGGCAGGGCTCAAACTCACGAAATGGGAGATCATGACTGAGCTGAAGTCGGCTGCTCAACAGACTGAGCCACCCAGGCGCCCCAACGTTAGCCTGTTTTAAGTGTGCAGTTCAGGAGGTTGTAGTAAAATTTTGGACTTGTGCATCCATCACCTCAGTCCAGTTTGAGGATGTCTCTGTCCTCCCTCATGGTCCCCAAGTCCCCTTTCACCCCTGGTCCCTCTGTCTCTGTAAATGTGCCTTTTGGAACATGGCACATAAATGGGATCCTACTGCGTGGCGTCTTTTGCATCAGACTTCTTTCCCCGAGCATCACGATGGGAGCTTCGCCCCTGAGGGAGCCCCCTCGGAAGTAGCAGTGAAGTTCCGGCCTCGTACGAGTTCTGGGGTTAAATGGGCTCTGTGGTCTGAGTATTAGAGACACCTCACTCTCCCGAGGAAGGCAGGACTGCCCTGGTATCTGTCTCCAGCCCTGGGTTGGATTCTTGCCTAAGTGCCGAGAGGGCAACGATTACAAATGTTAACGTGATTGTCAGGAGAAAATGAGGTTTTTCTGTCAGCATCCCGTTGACCTTGACAGGGGACCTCATCTTAGGGCCAGGGTTTTGCTTTTTTCTGAACCAAGGACTGAGTTACTGCTATTGATTTTCACCATGAAGGTTATCTTTGAAACCAGAAGGGCCAGAAAAGCATTGTCTGCTCGGGAGAGAATGTGGGGCAACAGGACACGAAGCACAGGGACCTGGTTCCGTGACAGAATTCTCCCATGAGCTGAGAATTTCAGCATTTTTGCTCTCTCTCTTTGTTCTCAGCTAACTGGAGAGACCTTCCTCAAACCATCTATTTTCTTACGGGGAGCCTAAAGTATGCCCCCCCCCCCCCCCCCCCCACCAAATCTTTCTGGAATGTTTACAGCCTGTCTCCTCCTGGACAAGGAGAGAGGATCTAATTTCTTTTGGCTGGAGCCTCGTTTGTGCATTTCAAAGAGGGAAGCCTTTTAAAAGTCACTTATATTCTATTTACCCCAGCAGATAAGAAAGTTGTTTGGATGCTTCTATACCTTATAATTTTTGAGTCCAAATTGTGCATTGACATTGGTCTGAGACCAGTCTATCTCACAGAATCTGTGTACTCTTGTGAAGACTGAATTTTGCATAACTCAAAATGTGAGAGTCACATAGACATGGGGAGAGAGTGGGAGCAGGATGGGTCCCTTGGCAGAGACCCCTGAAGGGTGGGGTCTCCTGGGCTCTAACGGGACCTCTTTAAATCAGCCTCATCAGGAGAGAAACTACCCACTGCACGTTTAGTAATGATGCTTTGGATGTGATGTTTATATATCTTCCCACTACTGGTTTCTTTCTTTGTTTCTTGAATCATAGAGGGCATTGAGATTCATCTCCCAACAAACAGACGCGACTTGTTTAGAAAATATCACACTTAACATCTAGCATTCACTGAGATCTCTGTGTATTTATAGATGCAACATGCATGTGCCAGCTTTCCCCCCAAAAAAGCAGGTTCTCGGCTTTGACCGGATTACAGTTACTATTTATTTGTTTCCAGGAACTTGGGCGGCTGGCGTACTGCACATCCCTGCCAATACTAGTGTTTGAGCACTTGAATTCTGAAGGATCTCTTACTCTCTTGGCCCGCAAGTGAGATTTTCTCACGCACGCCTCGAGATCCTGTGTGTTTCCTTTGTCGGCGTGTCCTCAGGCTTGGTCTTGCTGGGATGTCCAGAGCGGATGCCTGTGAAGGAGGCGCCAGCATCTTCTCCTTGATGTCTGTGCTTGGTCTCACTGGTGGCCACCAGGAGAAAGGGGGTGGGAGGTGCTGGCCCAGTGTCTGGCTGGAGGCTTCTGTGGCTTCCCGAGTCTCCCTCTGTTCTCACTCGGCTGTCTTCATCCCTCCTGAGCTGTGTGTTGTGCTTTTTGGAATACTACATTTACCAGGTCACTCCTTTGCTTCCAAGTCCTATACCTACAGAATCTGGACCCAGCTCTAAAATCTGAGATTCAGAGCGTGCCACCGCCCCCCACCCCACTGCCCCCACCGCTGTGCAGCCCTAACATACATTTCTGACTTTTTATTCCCTTCATTTTAAGGTCTCCCACATTACAGCCCTACAACCACAGTGGGGGTGTCGTCAGGCCCTTTTGCCTGGTGGGCTTACATTTCACTGGGTGATGGCCAGGGATGTGATGAAATGTACATTCCCCCAGAGCTTCCGTGAGTAGGTCGGGGTGAGGCCCAGGGATCTGCCCTTTGTGCCAGCATCTCAGAGCTCATCACTGACGCAGGTGGGGGAGGGGCCACCCCCGAGCTCCTCCTGCTGTTGGCATCTCTGAGTCTGTGCTCCTTTTACGGGCTGGCTTCCCTGGGGCACCTCGCTTGCTCTTCCGTCCTCATTCGCCCTTGTTTTGGTAGTGCCTGTTCTTTATGACACTGAGTTTGCACTTAGCACATTCTGCCTTGGACTGTGATTTAAACGTGTCACAGATGGATTTTCTCAGCAGCTCTATGTACCTATATAAGATCACCTTCTATTTGCATGGCAGTTGCTAGTTTGGAAACACTTTGGCACGTGTCACTTAGGTCCTCCAGAGCAGAGACCTTACTTTCTACACGGGTCTTGGTGCCACATCGCCCGCTTATCCGGCCAGCCTGCCAAGGCTGAGACAGCCCCATGATGCTATCTTCTGGAGACAGGCATCGCTGTTCTTGCAGACGGTCAGCGAGTCTTCATGACTGCTGGCTTTGTGCTGGGCGCTCTGTTGGGGGCAGGTGGTGGCTGAAGCAGAACCTTACCTGGGGAGATGAGCTGTGGACCAAGGGAGAAAAGTGTCTATTTGGGTTACCTGCCTGGAGGGACCAGACAGGCTGAAATAGTGAATACCCAGTGGGAAGGTCTGAGGAGAAATTTGGAGGGCTGGGTCCAAAGGGCAGGGAGGGAGTGGAGAGGGTTGCAGACAGGGAAGAACAGGGCTGAGGAGGGAAGGACTGAGCACCTGGTGAGGCTGGAGGAGGGAGCCAGCAGGTGTGGACCTAGGCGAGGCCAGAGAGGGAGCATAGGCCCTGCTCAGGGGTTTACATAACCAGAAACTAGGGGGCTATTACCTTTAAAGCAGGAGAGGGATGCGATCTGAGTTATGTAAAACTTGAATACACAAAACACAGGTGCTGTGTTGGCAAAGGTGCTGAACTAGGGGAGGAGTATGAAGGGCCTTGAGGGTTTGGTGGTGGGTAGGAGTTTGTCTGATGAGGCTGTGGCTGAGGCAGGTGAGTTGGGGCCAGCGCATCTCTGTGGGGCTGCTTGTCAAGGCCTGGCTGAGATACTCTGTGCCCTGGGAATGAGCTAGAATGCTCTTGGCCACGCTTTTGCAGGTCCTTTGATGGCAGGGATGCAGAAGACCCCTTGGAAGGCAGATTGGTTGGATGATCGCTTCATTGACCTCGCACACTTGGTAGATGACGAGGCAGACTCTGGAGAGGGGAGGCAGCTGGCCGGGGCACCGCACCTGTAGTCCCACTGCTCACACAGCCAGTCCATTGCGATAACAGCTGAGGAAGGAGCAGGCCTCTTTAGAACCCCTTGGGAATCCTAGTGGATGCTCAGGGAGACCCAAGCTTCCCCATCACATGCATTGGGAACTTGGATCCTGGTTCAACCACCATTTCCTGGTCATGTAACTTTGGGCCAGCCCTGTAATCTCTCTGGTTGCCACCTGTAACATCGTAGTGCTGATACCTACCTTGTGGAGATGTCAGGTGGATTAAGTGGTATAATGTGCATAGTACTTATCCTGGTGCCTGAAGTAATAGGTGCTCAGGAAATGCACATGTCTGAGTAATGCCTGCACCTGACTCCCTCGGATGAAAGCTGTGATTGTCAGGGTGAATATTGGGCTGGGCAGGTCTCTGCAAAGATTAACTGAGCCCTTTCTTGACAAATGAAAGGGGTTTGGTGGGGTCCTTTGGTGGGCAGTGAGCTGTCCTAGGCCTCATCTCTGTGTCTCCATGGCCAGTGCCTCGCACCCAGTAATTCCTCTGCATGTATTTGTCAAAACGTTACATGGATGAATGTTTTTACTAACAACTACCCACAACAAGCTCCATAACCAAGTATGAGCCCTGCGTTTCCATGCATTTTTTTATTTCAGCTTCTAGCTTTCCATGTGAATTTTCACAGTGCGTCTGAGGGTAGATTTGGAGCCAGTTCATGTCTTGAGATCTGAGAGATATGTGGCTTTAAAATCAGTGCTGATGTATTTAAGGAATGAGTTCAACTGGCTTTCTCCTAATCTCACTACAGAGGCAGTGTCAGTTTGCGTTTTGGTTGAAGCTGATGGAGTTCAGAGATGGGGGAGCATTGTACAGCCCTCATCTTTAAAGTCACCCATCACTGGGAAATGCAGTTACAATTTCTGTCCCTACGGTGTCTGGGGATCCCTGAGTCAGCCAGCCGAAGGTACCGAGTAGAGACGGAAGGCAGGGAAGTGGCTGGAACATATATATTATGAATTGTGCCCATAGGTCATCTCTTAGCTCCCGCGTGCTTTGGGCAGCTCATCATGATGAAAGAGCTAATTTTCAGGAGCATCGGCCTGCAGGGAGGCTCAGCCGAGCAGAAGTGGGGTCCTGGCTCTACTTTCCATGCAATGTATGAAAAAGGCTGGTCTGGCTCCAGCTCAGTGACAGATTAATCCCCACAGAGCCTAGTGTGATGGCCAGGGGACTGTGTTGTGTACCTACATGAGCTACAAAGATGGTTCTCATCTGAAGATGACTTGTCCTTACGCCATTTGTTCGGAGGCTTCCAGGCCCGGCTGTAGAATTGATAAGATTGGGAGACACGTGAGTGATAGGCTGAGGGAGCCATGGAGACGGCTTCTCAAGCTTGTGCACAGGGACAATGTTTGTGCTCAGTGAGATGTGTTGTGTTAGAGGGGCCAACAAAGCAACGCTAAGGTGGAAAGGCACAGTTGGGGCCCAAGAGCACACCACGATCCCGTATGCTCCCCTCCTTTCCCCCTAGATCCCCTCCTTCAAATCACTGCCCACTTTTGTTTTCGGAGCCACATTTCTTCAGGTCAGACATTTATCTAAGGTTTAGTTTTATAAACTGGGCTGATGGAAGCTAAATGTCTACATAACCCATAAACAGGCTCCATTGTTAATAACTAAGGCTTTAGTTGGACTCCTGTGACACTTGGCATCTCCGTTAGTCAAGGTTCTCCAGAGAACCAGGACCAATAGGGCAAAGATAAATGTACATAAAATAAGGCATTGGCTCATGTAAGTAGAGAGGCTCAGATGTCCCAGTATCTGTAGTTGGCAAGCTGGAGACCCTGGAGGGCTGATGGCCTAATTCCAGTCTCATTCTGAAGGAATGAGGTAAGCTCTGGTCCAAAACCCAGTAGGCTCCAGACCCAAGAAGAGCCGACTTTTTGGTTTACTGCAAAAGTGAGAGAAGACCATTGGCCCAGCCCAATTACTTCTGCAGAAGGAATTCCTTCTTATTTAGCCTTTTGTTCTATTCAGTCTTCAGTTGATTGGGTGGAGTCCACCTACATTGAGGGGGGATGCAATCTGCTTTACTCAGTGTGCCATTCAAATGTTTATCTCCTCTGCAAACACCCCTACAGACACACCTGGGATAATGTTTGGCCCTATGTCTGGTCACTTCATGGCTCAGTCCAGTTGACCCGTATGATTAACCATCACTGTATCCAGAAGCTGGCATGGCGGATGTCTGCCAATTTAGGGGCCATTTATGACTTTATATATCATTTCCAATTCCCAAAAGACTTAAAAGAATACGTGGTATGTGGAGGTGATATAGTTTGGAGGAAGTGATGCAAAAGGCCCCTGTAGGTATTGTAGCTTTGCCGCGTACGAATCGTGTGATCCCGGCAGGTCCCCTGGACTAAACTTTTCAATTTTCTCAGCTGGAAGGTGCAAATGATAATAGCACCTGCTCCTTAGGGTCGTTATGAGAAGTAAATAAAATAACACATGTAAGGTATTTAGCATAGCTCCTTGGACTGTGACATGCTGGCTTTTGTTATTCCGCAGTGAGGAGGAGGGTAACGACTGTGTTCTTTTGTGACGTGAACATGGTGTGCCTGGTACAGAGTTGGATGCTTTCTCTGCAGATACTCCTTTGTGTCCTATCTGCCCCAGAAGTAGGCTCGGGTCTTAGTATTCAATCTGTTCTTTCCCGTGCAGGCCACATGGATTATGTTTTCTCTTCTGGAATTTCTTTTTTGTGATTTAAATGAGAGGAGCCTTATTTCTCGGGGAGGAGATAGATAGTTCATCCTTGGGATGGGCTTGGCCAATTGTCCCCTTTTCCCAGGCTCTCCTGATCCTGGTGTCCCTGTCACCAGAGTGCAGAGGAGGATGAGGGGTTTGGCAGCAAAGGCCCTGATGGTGACATGACCTAGGGATCGAGGTCCCTGGCCCAGGGTCTTCGGTGTATTTTGCCATCCAGCTGGGCCCCGTTTATAGATTATGTAAAATCACAAGGTTGTTTTTCAACTGGGCTTTTGGCACATACTCGTTGGTCAGTCCAATCATGTTTCACAGTTAGTTTCCCATTTACCAGCAAAGAGGAGCTCAGCTATCGGTTGGATGTCAGGTAGCCGAAAGGGCTGTGAGGAGCTCCTGTTGTTTACATTTTAAGTGGTATTACAGGTCGGCATGGACAATGGATGGTTGATTCCAAGGTCTTAAGAATCTGAGGGGTCCCTGCAAGAATTATACATTCGTGTTCTTTTTTTCTGGCCAAGACATTTTCCTTCTGTTTGTTCAGCTTGAGAATCTGGACTCAGAATTCCTGGAGTTATTAAGACGGCTCTAGAAAAAAGGCAGGAAGATATACATTCCCAGCAGCTCATGTTGGCAAATGCTAATGTGTGTGCGGGAGGACTTACCTGACAGGCTAGTCATTTGATTCACTGCAACACTGGGAACTATGTATTTTTACTAGTCCTTACCTTACAGTTGAGAAAGTTGACGCACAGACTAGTTATTTGCTTTGCACAAGGTTACACAGCTTATAGGTAGAATGAAGGCTTACATTTAAAGAATGGATGTGCCTTTTGGGATAAAAGACACCCAGGCACCATTTGGAGGGTTGTGGAAAGCTGCACACGTTCCTCTGTATTTTGTTCCTCTTTTCTGGGAGGTGGAGAACAAGTTTTTCAACCACTGGTGTTCTTATTTTCCTGCTGGCAAATGGAAATCGCTGTGTTGGCTTTTGTCAGCGTCACAGGGGTATTTAAGCCTTCATTATGTTATAGTTAAGATTTATTTTCTGATTTATTCTTGTGGGTTGTTAATAAGGTTATGAAAAAAGATCTGTATTATTTTTATATCAAAAAATGAAAGGTTTTTAAATCTTTGAGTAATATGTTTTAGCTAATATCAGTTTGCATTATTGGGATACACCAAACAATAATAATTGCAGCTGACATTTAACTACACACTTACTGTGGGGCAGGCAGCATATTGGGTGATTAACTCATGGAATCTTTATTTTTAAAATTTATTTATTTTGAGAGGGAGAGAGAGAGAGAATGCTCATTGGAGAGAAGCAGAGAGAGAGAGAGGAGAGAGAGACTCCCACGCTGAAAGCACAGACCCAGATGTGGGGCTTGAACCATGAGATCATGACCTGAGCTGAAATCGAAAGTCACACACTTAACTGACTGAGCCACTCAGGTGCCCCAACTCATGGAAACTTTTCAAACCTCCCTGTGTGGTGAACATTTCTTTGGTTTCCATTTTACAATTGGAAAGTGCTGGAGCTGGGACAGGAAATCACTCTGACTCATGATTTTGTGCTTGTAACCAAACGTATCCATCTTTCCCCACAACGGAAAGCATTACTTTGGGCTTTTTGAAAAGTTCCATATAAGTCGATGATGAATGTAAATGATTATTTTTTAGAATTTAAGTGAAATGTATTTAGAGTGAGGGTCTTTTGGACAATATTTCATCCAAAATAATGAGGTTTAATGCGATGTGTATTACAATGCACCCCATTTGAGAACATCTGGAGAGAAAGTACTTGGTTGATTTTTTACAGTGGACATAAACACAATGGAATGATAGATGAGATGAATTTAGGTAATCTTCGGATTAAAATTCTGAACAGTCAAAGAGCATCTTTTGGGAAAGGTTGGATCTCCTGATAAGCCCCAAATTATATTCCCACCTTATTTAAGAATTTGTGTTGGCCGTTTTAACAAGATCTTGGCATATTCTAATTTGAGATTTATTACAAGATGTGTGCAAGTTTAATAGGGGCTTAATTATTCATATCCACATCTTCCTGACAGTAACTTACTTCAGCTGTAGATAAATTCCTGGCGCATTGGGAAATACTGGCTTCTACTGTTGAAAAAATACAGTGAAAGGAAAATTAAATGCATATGCAAGAAATTACCCAGAACAACCACCTTCACTGAAGCAGGAACCTGGAGCGAGTAGTTCTCCATGTTGCTTGAAGGGAACTGCAGAGAGAGAGAGCTCTACTGTGTCCCTGTACTGGGGGGAGGCAGCCCATTGCCATGGGAAGAGCCCAGGCTCTGGAGTGAGGCCCATTTGAGGTCAATTCCAGTTACAGCTTAAGGATTGAGTGCCCTTGGGCTGATTTCTTAAAGCCTCTAGACTGGAGCTTTTTGACCAACAGAAGAGGGTACTTAATGTGTCTCTCAGAAAGTTGATGCGAGGTGAATGGAAACATCTGTGAAGTAAAGAGCGTTGTGCATGGTATAGGAAGAGAGAGGTACAGAATGGATGCTGCCTTCTTCCATTTCCTCTACTCCCATCATCCATTTTTTTTTTGAGTCTATCCAAAACTCTTGGAGAAAATACAATGGTATTTATTTTTCATAGAAAGTAAAGTAACTATGTATAGATAAGATGCTGGTGAAAACGTAGGGCAATAGGTATTCCCAGATGCTGCTGGTGAGGGTGAATTGATACAGATCCTTGAGAGTTGAATTTGTCGATATATATCAAGATAAAAGACCTCTGGGCCTTTGCACGTCCCATTTCCTCTTTCTGGAATGCTTTACACACGCTAGTTTGCATGGCTGGTTCACTCTTCATTTCAGCCCTTGGCTCAGCTGTGACTTTCTCAGAGAGGTTGTACCAAACTATTCCATGTGAACTAACACCACTCTTCACTCTCTAGATTATTTACCCTGCTTTGTTTTTTTCCGTAGCCCTTAACCCTCTCTGACACTTACCTGTGTGTGAGTTTATGTCTGTCTCCCCAACGAATGTGAGTTCCAGGAAGGCAGGGTCTTTTTTCCATGCTGTATGACTAGTGCTGAGAGTAGCACTGTGTCTGGCAGAGTGGGTACTTAATAAGTGATTGTTGAATAATCTCATTACAAGTTACTGCCTTAAAGTTCTGTCTGGATAAACACTTCATAGAGTTGGGCTGTTAGCTCTTGGGGACCACATATGTGCTTTTAGTTTGAACCAAGCTATAGATACTTTTAAAAAAAAGTATGTGAGATCTGGCTCCCTTGATGACAAGAGTCTGGGCTCATTTGTCCTGCTCTCAAAGAACAAAGGGCAATGAAGTCAGTGGCCAGAAACTGAATGGTTTGTCTGTGACAGAAGGGTGAAATATCCCTGACTTGAGAAAGAGTGTCATTCAAGGTCAGGCTAGTGTCTTTTTATATATCACTGACCTATGTTGAGAGAGAATACCATAGACAACTAGTAGATACAGTTGACCGTTGAACAACCTGGGGGTTAGGGACATCAAACCCCTGTGGAGTCGAAAATCTGTGTATAATTTTGTCTCCCCCTCCCCACCCCCAAACTTAACTATTGATAACCTACAGTTGATGAGAAGTGTCACTGATACCATAAACAGTGGATTAACATATTTTGTATTTTTTATGTATTATATCCTATCTTACAATAAAGTAAGCTGGAGAAAAGAAAAAGGAAAATTATAAGGGGCAGAAAATTTAGTGTACTGTATTTATAAAAAGTTCACATGTAAGTGGACCTCTGGAGTTCAGATTGGTGATGCTCAAGGGTCAACTGTAGTTTTTTTTTTTAGCTAAGACATTGTATTTTCATAATCTTAAATTAAATCGTTAGCATTTTCATTTAAAACATTGCAATATTACTTATCAGGCTAAGGTGTCTTGACCACCTCTCACTCACTTGCCTCTATGTTCTCCCTCTCCCCCCAAGAATGTCAATACTGTTAACACTTTGCCATGTGTATTTGAGACATACTTGGGAGCATTCCCACACCTGGATATCAAACTCAAGGGCTGCAGGTGGGTGGAAGAGCATTCACCTTCCCTGATGAGCACTGACCTCTCAGATTGTTTTTGGCGTTGAGCCATCACACTTCTTATATGGTTAGTGAGGGTGGCGCTTTGCTCTCTTTATCTTCAGAAGCTACATTTTGGGATGGGGGAAGACTGCTTTTTGAAATGGTTTTGTGTCCAGATTCTTCTGAAACTTCCAGCCTGGACAAAAATTTAGTTTTTGTTTTTTTTATTGTGCTAACATATATAACATGAAATCTACTTTCTTAAATTTTTAAGTGTGTAATACGGTATTAACTATGTGCACATCGTTGTAACAGAAGATCTCTAAAGCTTTTTCACCTTGTTTGATGGACACTGTATATCCATTGAACTGCACCTCCCCATTTCCCACCCCTGCCCCCTGTCCCATTGCTTGGAGACCACCATTCTCCTTCATGCTTTTAAGATTTGACTTCTTTAATTTTTTTTTAGATGTATATCTATTTTTGAGAGAGAGAGAGAGAGAGAGAGAGAGCAAGCGAGCAGGGGAGAGGCAGAGAGGTAGACACAGAATCTGAAGCAAGCTCCAGGCTCTGAGCTTTCAGCACAGAGCCTGACGTGGGGCTTGAACTCGTGGACCATGAGATCATGATCTGAGCCAAAGTTGGATGCTTAACCGACTGAGCTACCGAGGTGCCCCAAGATTTGACTTCTTTAGATACCCTGTGTAAGTAGAATCATGCAGCATTTGTCCTTCTGTGACTGACGTATTTTACTTACCATCATGTCCTTAAAGTTTATTCATGCAGGATTTGTCCTTCTGTGACTGACGTATTTTACTTACCATCATGTCCTTAAAGTTTATTCATGTTATGGCATATGACAGGATTTCCTTCCTTTTAAAGGCCGAATAATATAACATTGTGTACACCCCCCCCCCCCCCCCACCTCATCTTCTTCATCCTTAGATGGACACTTCCATTGTTATGCCTCTGGCTTACTGGGAATGATGCTGCAATAAACATGGAGATGCAAATGTCTCTTACTTGTATCTTTAATTTCTCACAACAGTTTGTAGTTTTTAGTATAGAAGTCTTTAACCTTCTTAGTTTACTCCTAAATGTTTTATTCTTTTGCATGATATTGTGAATAGGATTGTTTTGTTTTTGTTGTGCTTTTTTTTTTTTTTTTTAGTGACATGCTTTGATTCCTTTCTAATTTTGTGTATCTTCTGTACGTATTTCTTTTGTGATTACCATGGGACTTACATATAACAGCTTCAGTCACATACAAACATTCTATTCTTTCACTTTTCCCTGTACACTTTGAGTTGCTTGCTACTGATACTACAAAATCTTTTTATATTGTGTGTCAATTTACTTATTTTTGTAGTTATTTTTATAATTTTGTTTTGTGACCCCTATACCACAATTCGAAATTACTTACACAGTGCCATTACAATATTGTGGTTTTTTGGTATGTGTGCATTTTTTTTTTTTTAAGCCAGTGAACTTTGTTTTCAAATGCTTTCATGTTGCTGTCTAGCATCCTGTCATTTCAACTAGCAGTATTCCCTTTAGCCATTTCTTGTAAGGCAGGTCTAGTGGTTATAAACTCCTGTAGCTTTTACTTGTTTGGGAAAGTCTTTATTTACCTTCATTTTTGAAGGACAGTTTTGCTGGATATAGTATTCTCGGTTGGTGTTTTTTTTTCTGTTGAGCATTTGAATACATCATCCCACTGCTTTTTAAAAAAATTTTTTTTTAACGTTTTATTTATTTTTGAGACAGGGAGAGACAGAGCATGAACAGGGGAGAGTCAGAGAGAGGAGACACAGAATCTGAAACAGGCTCCAGGCTCTGAGCTGTCAGCACAGAGCCTGATGCAGGGCTCGAACTCACGGACTGAGAGATCATGACCTGAGCTGAAGTCAGTAGCTTAACCGACTGAGCCACCCAGGCACCCCCCACTGGTTTTTGGACTGCAAGGTTTATACTGGTAAATCATGCATAGTTTCCTGTGATTTCTCTTGTATATGATAAATTACTTTGCTCTTGCTGCTTTCAAAATTCTTTGTCTTACTCGTGTCAATGTGATTATAATGTGTCTTCATGTGTATTTTTTTTTTCTTTTTGGATTCATCTTAGTTGGAATCTGTTTAGCTTCTTGAATCTGGATGTCTTTTTACTCTGCCAGATTTGGGGAGTTTTCACCTATTACTTTTTCTTTTTTTTTTTTTTTTAATTTTTTTTAATGTTTATTAATTTTTGAGACAGAGAGAGACAGAGCATGAACGGGGGAGGAGCAGAGAGAGAGGGAGACACAGAATCGGAAGCAGGCTCCAGGCTCTGGGCCATCAGCCCAGAGCCCGACGCGGGGCTTGAACTCATGGACCGTGAAATCATGACCTGAGCTGAAGTCACACGCTTAACTGACTGAGCCACCCAGGCGCCCCTACCTATTACTTTTTCACAAAAGCTTTGTGCCCTTTTCTCTCTCTTCTTCTTCAAGGAATTTGATAGTGTGTATTTTGGGCTAATTAATGGACTTCCATAAGTACTTTAAGCTTTCTGCACTCTGTCTTTTTTTTCTTGTTGCTCTTCTGACTGGATAATTTCAAGTGACTTGTCTTTGAGTTCTGCGATTCTTTCCTCTGTTTGATCAAGTCTGCCATTGAACCCTCCTACTGATAATTTCAATGCAGTTATTGGGTTCTTTAGCTCCAGAATTTGTTGGGATCTTCTTAAAATATTCCATCTCTTTGTTGATTTTTCTCATTTTGCTCATGTATAATTTTCCTCAGCTTGTTGGATATCTTCTTGATGGTTATATTGAATTCTTTGTCAGATAATTCATATGCCTCCTGTCTTTTGAGAGTTGGTTTCTGGAGATTTATTTTGTTACTTCAAATTTGTTTTGCAACTTCTGTGCACTTTCTACCTTTGTGTTCGGATCTACACATTTGAGAAAACAGCCGTTTCTCTCAGTGTTCACAGACTTGGATTAAACAAGGGAATACTTCACCAATCAGCCAGGCTAAGATTCTTTGAGCCTTTCAGACCTTTCTGGGGATGTGTAATCTTTGCACATCTATATGTAATTTCCCAGTTAGAGAGATTTGCCATTTTTTTTTTCCAGGAGCTTATTATCTCTTAATCCTTCTGGTGTCTATGGTAGTCCACATTCTCTGGTGCAGCCACAAACCACCGAGCTGTCTTTTGTTCTCTGTGACCTCTAGGTATCTACTCTATGCCAGTTCCATCCCTTCTCTGAGTTGTGTGAGACACAAGCCAGTCTGGCAGGCAGCCTTCTGAAAAGCTGGATTATTTGATGCATGTTTCACTATCCTCTTTCCTAATAAGGCAGAAGCCACAAGCTGGGCACTTTCTCCCAATTGCAGTGAGCTTTTTCAGCTTCCTTTTGCAGTGTTACAAATCTATGGTGCTGCCACAAGCTGCCGAGCTCTGTGTTGTTCTCCTCAGCCCCCTGGGCATCCGAGGTCTACTGTTTCCTCATCAGTACTCTGAGTCTGATGAGATAGAAACCACTGCTTTGAGCAGCCCCATGAAAAGCCAGACTGTTGATGTATATTTCATTCTTTCCCTCCCAAGGTTGAAGCCACAAGTTAGTCCTTTGTTTCCTATTGTTAGCAGTGCCAGGTTGAGGGAGGGGCTGGCATGGTTGACATGAAATGAGTTCTGTTACCTGTTTGCATGCAGTTATTCTTGGACTTGACCTTTCCTGGAGTGCTGCAGGTTCTAAACTGATTTATGGAGTTCTTAGAAAGGATTTTTGAAGTGTAGATTGTTGTTGGTGTTTCTGTCGGGGAATAAAATCTGGGGATTCATGTTTTGCCATCTTGCTGACCTCACTTGAATACAAAGTATAATCGTGTCACCTTTCCTAAAATTGGAATCCGGTATTACGCTTGTGGTAACATGACTAGTTTGGTAATTCATACCTTTTAAGAAACCACTTTACAAGTATTAAGACTTTCTCTTCAAGGGAT
This sequence comes from Neofelis nebulosa, assembly GCF_028018385.1. Classification (NCBI taxonomy): domain Eukaryota; kingdom Metazoa; phylum Chordata; class Mammalia; order Carnivora; family Felidae; genus Neofelis; species Neofelis nebulosa. Next base: position 126,587,639 of record NC_080782.1, read on the forward strand.
GTCAATCTTTACTTATAATGAGCAATAAACATATTAGGGAAAATGTGCTGGAAGAAAGAAAGGGGTAATGAATTGCTTTAAGTTAATAGGTGTTTCATCCACTGCTAGTCATAGAGTGTTGCTTGCAAATCAATTAAAGGCCAAAGGAAAGGTCAATCATTGAACTCACTCTGGGTTTTTACTTACAGAGAGTTTTTTCCTCCAAATGCACTTTGCCTGGGAATCCATGAATCCTCAGTTCTCTGGGGGAGAGGCAGCTTAAAATTCAGCTGGGTAGTTTTAATGATGTCTCAAACAGGCTCCATAATCTTTATGATACATGGCCTTGGAGTTGGTGTGCACCCCTCCTCTTTTCTCTGAGGCAAAGATTGGACAAACTTGAACTGCTGAGGTGGAGAAAGTGACTTACTATGCCTTTCAGCTTAGAACAGCACTAGTTGGCCAATTTTAGGGGCTAAAATGTGCACTGTATGCCCTGAGTAGAACAGTGCCCACAAAACCTCCTCTGTGACTGGGCAAGTCTATACATGAATGAAGTTTTATTTCCTTCAGAGAAGGAGACGGATCGGCCAGCAAATCCACATTGTTGAGCCACTCTGCCCCCAGCAGTATGTCTTGAGGTTTGGAAAAATCTTCTCTCTACCAGGTGAAATGTCCCACGTGGGCCTCATCTGTGCTTTCCCGTGCCTGCTGTGGTTTTTAGAGCCCTAGCTTTTGCCCTCTGTACCTTACTTGTAACAGGAAAAATTCAACAGTAGGCCGTGCTGGTTTCATCTCTGAATTCTCTTTTTGTCAGATCCTCAATCTGTTCCTTTTCCCATGTAAGATCCACTTGGCTATCTCCACAGTTACCTGGTTCATCCCTGGCCTGAAGCCTCATTATAAAGAGAACCACCTTGAGCACTCTTACCTCTTCTCGAGGTACCAAAAGCGGTTCCCGGGAGAGGGCGCTGGGAAAACGAAGTCCCTCATGGTGAGCATGACACTGCCTGGAAATAGGAATGCTGCTTGACAGGCTGGACCATAGACCCGTACTTTTTTATTATTTAAAGACAACTTTTTCTTTCTTCTCAGGTAGTTGACAGCTAGCAATTTAAATGAGCTAGGTTTATGGATGGCTGCAGAAATTCTCCTCACTCAAACCCAGTATCTATCCATCAGGCATGATGCAGCACTTTACTGCAGAGGCACTGGGGGGACAGCTCATCAGAATCGCCCCAGTGGAATGTTATGATAGAAAAAGAGAGGAATAGATTACATATTTATGTGGTCTTTGAAAATGCAGTGGGACAGGGAAGATTGCTTGTACCATATGCAGTTACATTAAATGACTATTAACCTTCGCTGTTTGCGAATGTCTGGTGAATACGTTTGTGCCTCTGTGTGTTGTGTGGCTTGAAAAATTAATGAGACTTTTAAAATAATCAAATTAAAAGTATTTGTTACCCTAGGTTCTGGTGAGCTATCAAAACACAACTTGGTGTAACTCACAAAAATAAAGTGTCTTCCAAGATAAAGAAAAATATACATGGTGTGGGGAGAGGAAATTATAGCCATGTAAATCTGAGAAGCTAGTTTCATCTGATGGAGTGGAAAGAAAATGTGCCCGTTGTATCTTGGTTTCATTTGTAGATTATGGTTGGTGAATGACCTCCTTTGTCATATATGCATCACACTCTGGTGGGGGGAAGTGGTCTTTGCAGTAATGTGTATTTCTGTGGGTGTCAGACTTTTCTCCATCCTGTAGGCTTGTAGGCTTAGTGTGCTAGACCTGGTGAGAAACAGTACCTTCTGAGCTGAGTGTCTGCTTGCCGAAACAGGTTGTTGCGAAGGTGCTCTTTTTACAAAGACATTTCGACTCTCGGTAGATTCAACCACACTGTGAAACTTCTTATTTTCTTTAACATCCCCACCTGACTTTCATGAGACCACCTTCCATCCATTTTTGAAATTCATCCATTGCTGATAGGCTGGAGCCCACATTCTCCCCAGTATTGTGTACTACACCAAAGCAGCAGTAATGTGGGTAAGGAATCAATCTTTGGAGCCTCTGAAGGTCAGAGATGATGGGTTTTCTCTGCCCCCATTCCACGACCATGAGATGGGAGGGACCAGGAGGTAAGAGGCTCCAGCAATTTCACTGTAGGGACTAGGAACAAAGGCCCTTTCTGCTTTGTACTTTTAACAGTGTTTTTTAAAAACGTAAAGCCTTTTGTGTTTATGTAGCTGTAGTGGAGTTTGGGGAGGAAGAACAAGGGCTGTAGATTGGTGATCAGGAGCTCTGTGGGACATCACCGCTCTGCTCTACCAATAGAGATGCCCCTCTGACTCAGCCAGCCAGTACAATGAGCAAACAGTGGGTTATACCCAGAGCCCTCTGGAAAAGGTGGGCCGTTAGTTCTTCCTGGACCAGGAACCATTCAACAGCCCTTACCAACTTGGAAAAAAGAGTCATCCTTAGATCAAAGTGTCACCCCTCTTAGATGACATGGCACTATGGGGGCTCTGGCTTTTCTATAGATGTCTTCCAAAGGCAGGTAGATTTGTTCTCTAAGTGCACACAGCAGGCTCATGCTGAACACAGAAACCACGTTACTCTAATTGTTGAATGAGTAAAATGACATGCTATTAGTTAGGCTAGTTGATCTGCGGAATTTGGGGTTTCTACCCTTTAAAACTCTGTCCTGGGCATGAATGAAACATTCAGAGGGCAGAGGAGCTAGAGATGACATCTGCAGGGGAAAAATCATAGTTGGAATAAGGATTTGGCGTGTGCGCTTCCGAATTCCAGGGATTTAAAAGCAGAGGCATCTGCTAAAGCGCCTGTGGCACTGCCAGGTCATTAGTGAGGAACCGTGAGCCCTGAGCCTGTTTGTTGGCCTGTGAGCCAGCACAGCGGGGATTAGACCTGCGGGGGCATCCGGCCCTTAGTTCCCCAGGACTGAAGCTCTGCTCTGAATTTTGGGAATCATGATACCAAGCACCAGGAAGGAGTTCTCACAGCAGAGCGGAAAGCAAGGACGATTCCACGTGCTCAGGAATGAAAACAAAAGTTGTTTCTTTTAAGCAGAAGACTATTGGCTCTAGCTAGCCGAGCCTCCAACAACTTGCCTCACCCCAAAATGCCGTCCTCTTTCCAGAAACCTTGACATCACCTGAGATTTTGCTAGAAACACTGACTCTTACTCTTCCCCGCAGCCCTACCGAATCAAGGTCGGCTTTTTGACCAGTTACCCCACGGACTGGGAGGCACCATAAAGTCTGGGGAGGCACTAGGGTACAGGTGAGCTGTCTGCATTTGTGCCCTGAATCTTTATGGGAACCTACCTTAGCTGCCCTGTTAGTGGTGGACACAGTGAGAGGAGACAGACCCTGTGACTGGCTTGAGGGATTTCTCTGTCTAGAAGGAAGGGCAGCACATAATCCTAGAATGACATAAACTGATCTCAGAGATGTGTTCTCGAGAGCCTCAAGCCATCATTGCAGCTAGAGGCTGCCTGTCATGCCCTGGTTGCAGGTGTCCTGGTGGTGAGGTCTCCTTTTCCTCCTAGGCCAAGCAGAAGGGATTCCAGGTAGGGATGCTCCACCTGTCTCAGCTTCTGTTGTCTCATGTACGCAATGAGGGGCACAGAGCAGTGTCTACTTTGCAGGGCTAAAATGACTGACTCAGCACAAGTTTGCTGCACGTCTCTACCCCAAGCTCTACTTGTGTAGGGTTGAGGACCGATCACAGCTCATAGCCTTGTGGGGATGACAGATGTGATAAATGGAATTCAGCCCCATGGAATAAGAACTTGGGAGTGGCTCTGAGGATTAGTATCACATTCTGTCCAGGGTGCATCCAGGAAGGCTTCCTAGGGGAGAGAGATGGATTTGTAGTGGAGATGATGCAACTTTTCCTTGGCATGGTTCCGGCTCTAGCTGATGTGATTGTTTGCTCCTCTCAGAGCCGTCTGTGGGTTGTTGATAAACTCCTGGAGGGGATAGCAGGGGCCTGATGGGATTGGCAGGGGTAAGCACACAGGCGAAGGCTCTGATTTTAGAGATGCAACAGAATTTCTCAAGTAACTGGAATTGGTGCATAGCACAGATTTCCCACATATTCCTAAAGATGCCTCTTTTTGCCAGATACTGAGACCCGGCCATTGCCTGTGGATACACAGACAGCTTGAAGTGCTGCTGCATTGCCAAAGCCAATGGAAGACATCACAGTGACTTGTGAACTTCATTTAATGGAGCACCTGTTTGGTGCTGAGCTCAGGAGGAGATGGGCTTAGGGGAGTGAAGAGGGGAAGACATGGCTCCTGCACTCGAAGAACATTAAATATGGCAGGATCCCATATGTCCTGTTAAGTAGAGTCAGGCTATAAATCAACAGCTAGAGATTCTAGCTGGGGAGAAGCACAGACATGTGACACATGTTAATACTAACTCCCTTTTAAGGAGAACAGGGTGCGTCCGAGGCTTTGCGCTGAGTGCTTTGTGTGTGGCATTTCTAATTATTTTTTTTTTAAATCCCCGAAGCATTTTTTTTTTTATTATTATCTCTGTTGTACAGGCAAGGAAAGTGGGGCTGGAAAAGGTTGTGAGGAGCAGAGCTGAAATTCAGACATAGGTTTCTCACACGGCAAGTCCTGTCTTCTTTCTCCGGGCCCCCGTGTTAATTCTGAATCCAGCGCAGAGAAGCTGGTGCACTTACCTTCGTGCAAAGGTGGGGGTATTGGTGAGGCTGGCATTTGGAGTTCTTTGCACTAGAGCAGGGCAGTTGGGATTATCCCAGTGTCCTATGAGGGAGTAGTGCTTACTTGACTTGCCCTTTTTTTGCCCATAAGCAGTAACAGGACTGAGTGCCTTGATAAGTGAATCCCACATCTCCCTGTGGGATGTGTCTGTCAGTTCTGCGGCTGCTGTCTTCCTCTGGATGCATTTGTGAGGGGGCTCCTCCTTCTCCCCCAGGGTGTGGCGTCCCTGAGTCCTGCAGTAAATGACTGGAAATAGTCGGGAAAACTGTTTCTTTTCCTTTCCTGCAGAGTCCCACCACCTGAGCAACTCTGGACAAAGGGCTAGGTGGGCTCCTGGCCAAGGAGTGGATTGTTGTGGACTTGAACAGTTTATTTGCAGAGGAGCAGTACTTGTGCAACATGGCAGTGTGTTCCGGAAGCTTAGGAGGATGGGTCAGGTTCATCTTGAGGGGGTAGAAGAGAAGCTGCAGCCTGTGATTCTCCTTCGGAGGTTGTTGGGCTCTGTTCCATTGGATGGGTGACCCACGTTCCCGGCCTGCTCTCTGGTTATTTCCAGAGTCTGCCACTTGGAGCTGGTGAGCCCCTCTCTGCGTTTCTGCTTCCGAAGAGACCATTGTAGCATCCTACAGCGGGCTAATTGAAGGAACCATTTAGCAGGGGCTGGTTTATGTGTTACCCTTTAATTATCCAAAATGCCTTGCACTTAATAAAACTCCCACTTTCCCACTGAGCTCTTATGAGAGACTAACTGTGGGAATGTCTGGCCCTGTTGGCAATGAATGGTGGGGACATGTTTAGGTCTGGGATAGTTAGGCCCCCACCCCTGTCACCTTGTGTAGTGGAACTACGTTCTCCTGCTGGGTCCAGCCTTGCCTTTAACTGGGATGCTGCCATGGGAGGAGAGTAACCCATGTCCTCTGGATTGGGCTTTAGATCTAGCTGACAGTGGAAAAGCATCCCGGGCTCAGGTTTGCTGTTGTCTAGTGGCTCTGTCCTTCCAATCCACCCATACGTGGACATTTCTCTTCCAGGGGTATTTATTCTTTGAAGAAGGCCTCCTACTATAGAGGTATCTTCCTTTGGTGGAATGTTTATCAGATGGGGATGCCGAAAGAAAGATGGGGGTAGGCTTTTGGAGCCAAGAGACCATTTCTTCTCAGATCCTCAAGACTTAGAGCCCCACTGGGCTCCTTGGCTATTCCCTGTGGCATGTTCCCTGGCTGCCAGAAGCATGGGGGCGTGCTGCTTCTGAAAGAGCACAGAATTCAGAACCATCCTAGACTCCCAGCAGCTGTGGGCTCCTGCGTTGGCACTTGTGGGTATAGTCTATTTTATAACATAGTTTCTGAGTTTGGATTAGCACAAAATTTTGCTCCTTCCTCACCGGCATGGTGATAGAGGGCCTTGAGCGTTGATGGCAGAGTCTTCTGGTGGGGGCCCAGCAGTTACCTGCTTTATTCTCAAGCCCTCCCGCAGGAGGGATTCATTGGCCAAAGAGTAATGCTTTCTTGTGAGCACTGCTGGGGTGAAATCAGATGGACGCGTGATCCTCTGACGTCATGAGTCTTGGCCAGAGCCTGGTCTCTGGGGTCTCCAGTGGACTCTTTGACTCCACCTCCCGTCTTGCACAGGAGGCTGCCCTGAGCCAGGCACTGGGACCTCTTTAGGCATGGTGCTGCTTCTGGAGATTTAAGGGAGCGGAGTTTGAATATTGAGCCATATGGTAGGACTTTGCTAAGCATTTTTTGAAATGAGAAACGTCTAGGATCCCTTTGAAAAAGAAGTACCCTAAAGACCTGGCATATTAATGCCAGCTACATGCCAGGCAATGAAACGGTCTCCACTGTTTCAAATACCTGAGTACCTGCTTTTTCTCGTTTGGGTATAGAAATGGAAGAGTAACTTCTGTCAGACAGTAACACCTAATTAATTCAGACGAGCTAAGTAAATTGGGGCACAGGCATACACTACAATACTGTGCAGCCACTAAAATGATGCTGTAGAATATTTAATGACATGGGGAAGAGTTCATGGTTTATTAAGTATAAAAAGCAGGTTACAAGAGAGTGGGTACAGAATTATCCTATTTTCTTGTAATTTGAAAAAAGTAAAGAAAAAGACTGACAAGGCAGACATCGAAATGTCTCTTCCTGGAGGTTGGTTTGCAGAGGATTACTGTTTTTCTTCTTTTTATATATTTTGTTATTTTTAGTGTTCATGCGATGTCTCTCAAATAATGGAGAAAGGGCATTTAAAGTGTGTGTGTGTGTGTGTGTGTGTGTGTGTGTGTGTGTGTGTAGGTGTAGATAGGACTCAAGAAAAACAGGAAAGGAGTAGATGATTTGAACTTATTTAAATTATTTAAAATTTTTCAGGGTGCATGGGTGGCTCAGTTGGTTATGTGTCCGACTACAGCTCAGGTCATGATCTCACAGTCTGTGCATTCGAGCCCTGCGTGGGGCTCTGTGAAGACAGCTCAGAGCCTGGAGCCTGCTTCGGATTCTGCATCTCCCTCTCTCTTTGCCCCTCACCCGCTTACACTCTGTCTCTCTGTCTCTCTCAAAAATAATAAACATTAAATAATTTTAAATTATTTAAAATTTTTAAAAATTATGTTTATTTTTGAGAGAGAAAGAGACTGAACATGAGCAGGGGAGGGGCAGAGAGAGAGGGAGACACAGAATCCAAAGCAGGCTCCAGCCTTGGAGTTGTTAGCACAGAGCCCGAGGTGGGGCTCGAACCCACAGACAGCGAGATCATGACCTGAGCTGAAGCTGCATGCTTAACCGACTGAGCCACCCAGGTGCTCCTAAATTGTTTTTTTTTTAAGTTTATTTATTTAGTTTTGAGAAAGAGAGCACAAACACAGGCAGGGGAGGGGCACAGAGAGAGGGGGAGAAAGAAGCCCAAGCAGGCTCAGCACTGTCAGCCAGGAGCCAGATGCGGGGCTCCAGTTCATGAACTGTGAGATCATGACCTGAGTTGAAATCAAGAGTCGGACAATTAACTCACCGAGCCACCCAGGTGGCCCTGAACTTATTTAAAAGTATGTTGGACAAATTACTTGTGTTTACAGATGAAGAAATCAAGATGCTGCAGAGGAGGAATCACCTTTTCTGTTCTATCAGCTTAAAATTATCAAAGGAGGATATCCTTTGTAAAGAATCTAAGGCACTAGTATTTTTTTTTTTAACATTTATTTATTTTTGAGACAGAGAGAGACAGAGCATGAACGGGGGAGAGTCAGAGAGAGGGAGACACAGAATCTGAAACAGGCTCCGGGCTCCGAGCTGTCAGCACAGAGCCCGACGTGGGGCTCGAACTCACGGACCGCGTGATCATCACCTGAGCCGAAGTCGGCCGCTTAACTGACTGAGCCACCCAGGCGCCCCAGGCATTAGTATTTTTAATACTCTGTGGGTGCTTTTCATACACAGTTAGGATTGCTGTTGAGTGATGAAGATCTTTTGAAAAGTCCCATGCGTTTATGTTGGCAGGGGGCTCAGGAATCAACCTCGGTTTGGAATCACCCTTCTCCCCTCGTAGCTCCCCCAGCCCCCGAACAAAAAGAATGTAGGGCGGTGCTTAGCCCATAGCAAGTGCTTAGAAAATTGTCATCTTCTTCTGCCATCTGCTTTACCTCTGTTTATGAGAAAACCAGGACGTTTTGAAGCTAATGGGAAAAAGAAGTGACTTTGAATTTGTCCCTCTTGGGTTAGTTACGTTTGTTAAACCAACACCAGAGGCTCTGTCTTGTGGCCTAAGAGATTAGTACCCACTTTGAGGCATGTGCTTTTCAAGATGAAAACGACAGAGATTTCTAGACCAGCCTGTAGGAGGTTTGCTCTTCCATAAGAGGAGGGTTCCCTGAGGCCTGTCCTCTTTTGAAGAGTGTCTGTGTTTGGTAACAGAGCAATCCTGTTCCCTTCTAATACACGCCAAATTGATTTTAAAGCTTGTGTCGTACCTGCATCTGGGGAGGCAGCCTTGCCTCCTGTCCAGCCTCCCAGCCTCTCATTTCCTGGGTTACTTTTGCAGTATCTCATGGGCATAACTCAGTAGAAAACAGCCAGTAAATGTTTGCCGAAATTTTAATTCCTTAATAAACCCATTAAACTCTGGCTGCTCTGTTGTGATTAATGAGGGAGGCCCATGCTCTGTGGGAACTGTCCCTCTCAGGCACAGATTCCTACCGCTGTGGAGTGAGGCAGGGCAGGGCTGGGGGAAATGCTGATGAATTGTTGGATGACACAGCTATAGATTTTTTGGTGCGCATTCTCCTTTCGTCATTGAAGGCAAGCTCTGTGGAGGCCAGCTCATCAAATGCATGTTACGGTTTTGGTGATTAATGAGTCTGCTGTGTTGATCCACCCTATTTTCTTCAAAACAATTATTTCAACTCTAATCTCCCCTGGGGAATTGCTTCTTATGGCTAATAAATCAGTAGACAGTATAAAATTCTTAAGTGGCAATGACACTAAGTGTGGTCCACCTGGGTGCTCTGCTGGGCTGCTTCTAATTGGAGCCAGGCTTGCTTGCTTTTTTCACGAGCTGAGAAAAGGTGCGGTGGCATTCATTGAAGTGAGAGTGATGGAGGTGTATCCTTGTAGAGTCATCCATGGTGAGAGCTGGGTTAAGTGCTTTATATATATTTTCTCACTTAATCCTTAGAAAAATCCTTTTTTAAGGCAGGTGGTAGCATCCCCACTGTACAGAAATGGCTCAGAGAGGTTCACAACTTGCCCGAGGCACACAGCTAGTGAGGGTACACCTGATTTCAAAACACAGGACCCTGGCTCCAGAGCCTATGCCGTTGCTAAGTTTTTGCACGTCTGGGGTTATTGTGCAAAGAGGCAGGCTTTTGTGGGTGAGTGTTGTCTGATGACTCAATTAGTGACATGGGGCGTAGAAGGCGATCTTGAACAGCAACTCTTCACAGAAGGCATTTGGTGTGCGAGCCCCTCCAGTGAAGGCTCGACCTGTGAGTCGTGGGGGAGGCGCCACTGTCTGAGACCCTCCTACTTAAATCTTTATCATCATCCTACGTTGATGAGTGTCTGCAGCCCTAACTCACAGCTCAGTGAAGAGAAGTAATCTGCCCGAGGACACACAGATTGTAAGTGGCAACACCAGGATTTGGACTCCTGTTTGAGCTTGTCATAAGCAAAAAAATGACAGTCAGCGGGAAGCACGGCACAGCACGCCGAACCCATGGCAGAGAACGGTGTACTTAACAAATGCTTGGGTTATGCTGTCTCCTTGCGCTGAGAAGAAAAGGAGCTGTCACCTTGGGCAAGATGGCAGCCGGCTGAGAAGAGCAGGAAGACTTCTGGAGGAGGTGTTTGATTTGGTTCCCAGGAGGGAGCTGGGGGGATCGGGAAAAGCTGTGGGTGAGAACAGAGTTCTCAGGACCAGTCTGGAATGACCAGGAGGGCCCTGCAGGGGTGGGTGCTGGTGCCTCTTACCCGAGTAGGGACTCTGGAGTCTCTGCCATCCTTCTTTCTCCCCACCCACGCCACCTTCCTGTGAGTTCCCTCCTGCCCCTGCCTTCCTGCTGGGAGCAAAGTTGGAAGACCTTCTCAGGAGTCTCTGAGTTGTGCAGGGGAGACAGATGCCAAGCAAATAGGTGATCCTTCATCTTCTTTGTGAAGACCGATCTCCTTAATTTTTCCTGTGTGTTTCCCCAAATGGAATTGGTAGTTTTAGTGTTCTGATGCAACAGTAATTCCTACTTATTATGAAAGAATCTTCCTTTTCAGAAGAGCACAAAGAATTAAAAAACATCCATAATCTTACCGCTTTGAGATAACCAAAGTCACAATTACATGTATATTTCTAGTGTTATTTATTTAAAGCACGTATGTGAACATATCTCTCATTGTCTGTCTTGTTCTGAGTATAATACTGTTGGATAGTGTCCTTGGTGTCTCAACAACCCCTGCCCTTACTCACCTTTATATGTGGGTACATTTAGATATGTATCATTGTTCCTAATGGCTGTTGAGTGCTCCATTGAATGGTGGTTTAAAAATTCTTTACATGGGGTATCAGTCAGGGTCCATCTAGGAAAACAGAAACCAATTTAAGTGTTTTCAGGGGAGAAAAGTGAATACAGAGAGTTGTTTGCACAGGAGGGGGAAGCGCAGAGACGAACAGGAGATTGTTTCACTCCTGAGCTGGTGGGGTACATCGGGGAAGGGGCGGTGCCAGAGGTCAGGAACCAGTGCCCTCTGGCAGCAGCCAAGCCCATGGCCAGGGCTGTGCTGCCCAGGAAGAGCAAGGAATTGTTCCGAGATCACCCAGGCAAGTGACAGGCTAGATGGCAATGGGGCACCTTCATCCCAAGTGGTTGTGTGTGTGTGTGTGTGTGTGTTGGAGAAAACTTGGTAGAATCAAGCAAGTGCTGTCTCTTAAGCACTGTTGTATACAAGGGCAGTTGGGAATACAAACAGCTAGAGGCCATTACCCCTACCTTGCAGTCAAATTCAGCTGTGGAGATAGTAAGAATGCTAACAGCTGCTGTTTGTTGAGCATTTACTAACTGTGGTCAGCACTTTATGTGGATTGCTGTTTAATCTTCGTGGCTCATAGAACCGCAGTCCTTTTCTTCTTAACACTTGTCTCATTCTGTCATTATATAAATGCATAGTTCGTTTAGTGCAGGATGTGTTCCTGGAGATGAAGGTGCTCACTGAATCAGCACTCTGCAAGGTCGCGGTGCCTGCGCCCCTGCGGTGGTGGGTCTGGTCTTCAGACGCCGGAAGCTACCCTTCCGTGCAAACTTGCTGAGGTCATGTGGGGCTTTTATTTCATCTGTGCTTATTTTGCTCATTTCTGATAGGTGTGGCCCAGTCCGTCCAGGCTGCAGCAGTTTTTATGATTCCTCCTACGTCACCGAGGTGGTCATGAATCCCAAAGGGTCTGCTCGTCTTTGTTCTCTGTGTCCAGGAAGTTTGCATATATAAAACTCGGATTTTGTCTTCACATGCCAGGTTCTTCCTTCGCTACCCACATTTTGGCACCCGTTACGGCTGTTAACCACCTTGAGGAAACACTGTTGACCAAAACACAAACTCCTTGGTAGAAAAAGAGGCCCCAGAGTAAACACATGCTGCAGGGTTGAATCAACTTGAGATTGTGTGGAGACCCTTCGCTGGCTGGGAGGTTCAGCCGTGCAAGGGCACTTGTGCTCCCTGGCTGGGAGCAGAAGTAGCTCCTGGAGAAAAATACACGTGTATTGACCCTGTACTGTTGTGGCTTATGTGAATGTCTGTTTTCGGTTGTTAGAAAAAGATTTCACAGACAGTGGTAAGGTGGATGGGCTCTCCCATCAGCAAACACTTGCTTCCCCTCCAGTCTTAATGCCTTGTGACTATAAGGACCGTGACCTTATGTCTGTTTTTGCTCATGAGTACGTGTCTGGTTCCCAGCATTGTACTTGGAAAAGCAATTTACTTGGGACTGAATGTCTAAACTGCCATTATAAACTCTCCCCATTTTACAGCCAAGAAAACTGAGGCTCAGAGAGTTAACCCCCAAGTGAGAGAGTTGGAGAACGATTGGGTCTGTCTTGACCTCTGAGTGGTCTTGGCTGAGCATACTGTATGTGTGCACGATATATTCCAAGATGACTCAGGTTTCTGGAGAGTAAAAACTCAGAAATCTATAGTAGCACAAGTGAGGGTGCATCCAGGTTTTGGGGGCCTGAAGATTGTGCAGTGTAGGGGCTCTCGTTATGAAAAAAATCATAAAATTACATATGCAAACTTAGGAGTAAAATTATTTGTGGTTTAGGCTGAGAAAATAAACCATCAAAAGGTTACAAATTTACTTTTTAAAAACATTTTTAATGTTTATTCATTTTTGAGAGAGAGAGAGAGAGAGAGCGAGCGAGCATAAGTGGGGAGGGGCAGAGAGAGAGGGAGACACAGAATCCGAAGCAGGCTCCAGGCTGCGAGCAGACAGCACAGAGCCCGATGTGGGGCTGGAACTCACGAGCCATGAGATCATGACCTGAGCCGAAGTGGAATGCTTAACCGACTGAGCCACCCAGGCGCCCCCCAAAATTACAAATTTTCAAAAGCTGACACCTATTACAACCAGGCTTCAGTCTAGAAAATAACAGATTTAAATTGGAAATTAACTGCCTGACACACCTCTGTAATAAATTTTCCCTTGTATGTTTTTTGTTGCATGCTTTTTGGTTACCTCTTTATACGACATTAATTTTGTGATCTTTTCTACAGAGCGATTAGCAAGATAAGTCAGTCTTTGCTTTAGCATGGGCTGATGAAATTTGCTTTTTATTTTTGAGGACTGGACGCACGGAGCACACCGTTTCTCACACAGATGTACTCGCTGTTTGTAATGTTGTATGCCTCGAGCGCATGGATTCCAATTAATTCTCTGTCATGTGACTCCCACCAAGAAATAAAAGAGGAAAGCTTGTGCATTTTTTAATTGTGTATGCTGCATCATCCAGTGTCCTTCTTTTGGGGGAGAACTTCTGTTTCAATCAGGCAAGAAAAAGCCGTGATTTACGTGTCTGCTCGCTGGAGGATGGTTCCACAACCGAGTGTCTGTCTCTGTGGGTTTCAGATCTTGGTTCTTCTTGACTCAGATACTTCTGGTGCTGGACACTGTAAAACCTGTTGCTCTCTTGGCTTCACTCCTGGCCCTGTTCCATGTTACCATGATACTGGGTGAATGGGAACATTCACAAAAGCCGTTGCCTATCACCGTAGTGGTAAGTCTACCTGTACTTAGGAGTGCCCACAAACTTCTGAGTCCATCCCGCTGAATCCTGCCTCTATGTATCTCTGCCTGATTCCTCTCACCTGGCTTCCCCTGCTAGCTGGAATAAGGTAGAATGTGACGGAGGGGGATGTGGCATGGAAAGGGACAGGGGCCTTAACTAGGTGTGGTTAAAAGAGCTTGCTTTTGTACATTTTATGCAAATGCATATGCACGTGAAAAATGTTGACCAAGAAGAAAAAGAGGCTGTAGAGCACTCCAGAGTATTTATGTAGGGTCTTAGGTATTGCAGTCCAGGAGACACAGAGTCTATCAAAATCTTGAAACTGTGCTCCAAATTGCAAGCAGGGAGTGCAGACTTATAAAGGCAAAGCGCCCAAGGGCACAGAACCTGCTTTAAACGGATGCTTATTGGTGCCAAGGGAGTTAAACTGACTAATATACAATTGGCTGTTTAGCTGATAGACGTTAGGTTACCTTTCAGTCCAAAGTCCATGTGTTCCAGAAGGTGGTGGAGGTGCAATGAGAAATTGCAGCCGAAAACAGTCAGAAGTCCACGGCTTTCACAGTCGAAACAGGAGATGTGCATAGGCCTTGCCTGTTAAGCATCCTGCTCACCCTGTTTTGAATGACCTGTTAGCAAGGCTTACGTAATTTTGGGATCTTCTTTCGCAGCACACTGCTAGGCCTATCTCAAGGCAGTGGAAGGAGTATGAGTGAGGAAGGTCCCTGGGGCTCACCATCTTGGCATGCCTGCCTTAGAGCACCCTTGAGTACCATTGGTGATGGGGATGGCCATCCCAAAGCCTGTCCATGTTATTGATAACAGTCAACAGAGCTGCTGATTTATTGAGTACTTCCTGTCGCCGTGTACTGTGCTAGGAGAGCCAGCCTCTATCCCAGTGAACCTCCCTGTTAGGTGTTGATTTATGCCCTTCAGATCCATATGTTGAAGTCTTAACCCTTGATATGTGTGAGTGTGACCTGATTCACAAATGGTGTTTTTGCACATGTAATCCAGCTCACACGGGGTCATTAGAGTGGACATGTTCTTATAAGAAAAGAGACACAAAGACCCGGGCATGTTGGAGAGAATGCTGAGTGATGACGGAGGTAGAGAGGGAAGTGCTACCTACGGCAGTGAACCAAAGAATGCATTTCTGGCAACTACCAGAAGAGGCAAAGAAGGATTCTCCTCTACAGGTGTCAGAGGGAGCATGGCCCTGTTGTCTCCATAGTTTTGGACATCTAGCCTCTCAATCTGTGAGACACCAAGTTTCCGGGTTCAGGTGGCTACCCGGTTTGAGATATTGTATGACTAACAGGAAACTAACATCCGTCCCCAGGAACCATATGAGGTTGATGATCCCCTGGCAGATGAGGAGCTGAGGCACAGAAAGGTTAAGTCACTTGTTGAAGTCACACGGACAGCCGTGGCAGAGTCTGGCCCGCATCACCCCCTTCTTTGGGAGGAGGCTCTCCTGGTGGTGTTCGTGCAGTACATGAATCACTGGCCGGAGCAGCGTGTGGACTGGCTGCTCAGTGGACTGAGACATCCTGCCCACTCACCCATCAGAACTGGAGCTGCTTCCATCTTTGGCCCTGCTGGTTCCTCACGGCACACATCTCACCACGGTGCTTTCTGGGGGATGCACATAATTTCCTGCCACTATAAAAATCCTATTCCTGCCTGTCCTCACATTCTACGGATCCAGTCCCCCAGCCCTGCACAACTAGGCTTATATCTCACCAGGCACGCTTAAGACTGCTAAACTTGGCCAAGCGTGTGTGTTCCCTTTGTGAGCCTCTGGAAGGCTGTGGAAGCTGCGGTGAGTGCTGGGAAGTCTGTGTCAGGGCTTCTGTACTGTTAACAAGGGTCTGTTGGCAAACGTGCCGTGTGCCAGGGCCGGGGGGACGTGCTGAGACAAACAGGACACTATTTCTTTCCTACCTTCAGTGTCGTGTGTGGATACAAGCCTTTGTTGTCAAAACCTAGTTCCTCCTGGATAAAAATATTTCAGTAATTTTTTGTTATCACTAATGCTGTCTTTGTTGTTTTTAGTAGGTATAGGCTTTTTATTTTTATTTAAAAAAAGTTTTTTAATGTTTATTTTTGAAGAGAGGGAGAGAGAGAGAGGGCGAGAGAGAGCGAGAGCGACCCTGCACGGGGGAGGGGCAGAGAGAGAGGGAGCCACAGAACTGGAAGTGGGCTCCAGGCTTCTGGCTGTCAGCACAGAGCCTGATGCGGGGCTGGAACTCATGAGCTGTGAGATCATGACCTGAACTGGAGTCGGACACTCAACTGACTGAGCCACCCAGGCGCCCCAGTACGTATAGGCTTTTTAATGTTTTAACTTTTGTTCTTTGTTCTCCTTGTTTGAAATTCCTGTTTCCTGATACAGTAACAGACTTTTCATCTGCCTGTGTCTATTGGACCAGCCCTGTACCTGTGTGAGACTCTGAAAATAGAGTGGTGAAAGTGACCAGAATAATCCTAGCCTTAAAATTCCCTATTTTGGGGCACCAGGATGGGGTGACAAGGTGGGACACAGGAGATGCACTATTGAGTTCCTGAACCCGGACTTAGGAACTTCTAATGGATGTGAGAGTCCCCAGACACATTGGAGGGTGTACCAAACCTCTGAAATTATTTGTAATGCATGCATGTGGTTATGTGCTTTTTCTCTTGGGGGAGAACACACAGTTTAACTAGACTTTCAGTGGGATTTACAGTGGCTTTAAAGGACCCTCAAGATTAACTCCTTTTGTAAAGCAAAGGGGTCTTCTGTGATATGTATACCCTCCCAGATATACCGGTTCAGAACTACTGAAATCAACCTTGATTTTTCTTCTCTGCCTTTATATTCTGATTCTAAAAAGTCCCATTTCCTTGAAGTAGGGCTAGCCTGAATTCCTGGTAGTCTGTTTATAGGTCCTGAAGTATTACTTGGTAGTAAGTTGAGGCCATTTATAAGATGCCTCTTTAAGGGCCCGTCCAATTTCATAATGGTTGGAAGCACATTGTTTGAGAAATGCTATGACCCTCAGCATTATGGGCCACCGATTGTGCTCGTGGATGTCAGCACACTTAGCAGCCCTTCCTGTCTTCCCAGCATTTAAATTTTTTACCCATGAGTCTGAAACTGTACTGTTTTGGGGAAACTTTGTCTGGACTGTCTCTGCTTATAGGAGGTTGTGTAAGGCACAGAATCATCTTGCCAACCTAAGTTCACTAAACTGTGTCATTCTTCTTCCTGGTCTGAACAGTCCTTGCCCAAAATAAGAACAAACTCCACACTAATGATGAAAGGTTTAATGAATGTGTTGGCTGATAGAGTTCCTAATGGTCTCAAACAGAGTTCCTCCGCAAGAAAAAGGACATGAGGAGTTACTGCTTTAATATTTACTGTTGTTCCAGAATAGACCAGGGGGAACTGATGGTGGAAGTGGAAGGGACGTTCACACAGAGCTATTCCTGTTTCTGCAGCAGTTCACCACTGTTGTTGGCAGAGAACATTACTATGTACGCTCCTCCAAATGGTGCCCCCTCCCCCATGGCTGCCCCAGGTATAGATAGTAGGAATTTCACAGAAGCTTCTTAATTGATTAGCTGCTTTGAGGGACACCCATCACTAATGGTTCATGGACAGCCATGAACAGGTTTAGAGAGCTGCTCTTTCATTAAGCATCTAAGGGCAGATCCTGAGAGCATGATTAGAGAGGAGCCATCCTTCTGTGTTGGAGATAGAGGTTAATTCCCCTGTGTAGGCTCTGGACATCCAAGATGGGGGTTCCAAGGCAAGTTAGAGAGTCCAGAGGTAGCATGGGTAAGAGAACAAGGGGTCACTTAAGGGCCTGGGTGATTCTCAAGGGCAGGTCTCTTCCCTGTTTTGCTAAGGATGAGCATTTTCCTTTATCAAGACCTCATAGTCTTAGACTATTAAAAAGTCTCTTCTCTCTGAGGACCAAACCTGTTGGCTTAGGTGTGTCAGAAGAACCTACAAGGAAGTTGATTTTTGAAAGAAGAGAATTGCACTTGATAAAATTTGTATTTATATGGCTTTTTACCTGAAGGTACTCTCCAGTTATTGGAGCTTGGGGTGGTTAGGAATCAAGCAAAAATCTCTACTACTAGTAGGTTGGAAAGTTGGAGACCAGAACATCTGGAAAGTGAGGGAGGACTTTTAAGAAAGGAAGGAAACAGAATGGAGAGTATGAAGATCATTTGTTTTTAATTTTAGAAGGGGAGAGAACACGAGCTGGGGAAAGGGGCAGAGGGAGAGAGAGAGAATCTCAAGTAAGTTCCATGCTCAGCCTAGAGGCCGACACGGGGCTTGATCCCACAACTCTAAGATCATGATGTGAGCTGAAACAAGAGTCAGATGCTCAACCACCTGAGCCACCAAGGCACCCCTGAAGATGATTTTTAACTTTGTCCAAATCATTGCCTGACTCCTGAGCTCACTTGAAAGGGGGAGATTGGAAGGTTCCCAGCAAAAAGCAAGTGCTTAAGGGCTAAAGGAATTGAGAAGTTTTAGCTGCTACCCTTTTCAAGGGAAGCTGAATTTGGAGTCTCAGACTAGCCAAATTAACTGCCCACTAGAATATAAAAATATTTTTTTAAAAAAATCAATTCAGGTAATCTATAATATATCCTATACAATACTAATACAATAAAAATTACTAGAAGAAATAGGAATGTAGAAGCTATGGTTAAGAGACAAAGTACTTAAATAAGACTGACCCTGAGATGACTCAGATGTTGGAATTAGGACAGTTATTTTAAAGCAACTGTGTGTGTGTGTGTGTGTGTGTGTGTGTGTGTGTGTGTGTGTGTTAAAGACTTAAAGGACCAGGCAGTCTTAATGAATAAATAGATTGAAGAATCTAAGCAGAGAAATGCAAACTATTTTAAAAATGCAAATTCTAACATTGAAATGTGTCCGGAATGAAAAGTTCATTGAATTGGATTAACAGCAGATTGGAAATGGCAAAAGAAAGGGCCACTGAATCTAAAGTTATATCAAAAAAAGTCATTCAATTTAAAAAAAAGGAAGAAAAAAACTGAGTGTCGGGAACCAGTGGGATAATATAAAGTGGTCTAATATATATGTAATTGGAATCTCAGAAGGAGAAAGGAAAGAGAGAATGGGGCATAAAAAATATTTGAAGAAATAATGGCCTAACATTTCCTTAAATTGGTGAAAATATCAACTTATGGATACAGCAAACTCAGCAAACCCAAAGCAGGATAAATACAAAGAACGCTGCCTTTAGGCACAATGCAGTCAAAGTATTAAAAACCGAAGAGAGTTCTTAAAAGCAGCCAGAGGAGGGGAAAAGAGACATTATATAAGGTGAGAATAACGATACTAAAAATGAAACTAAAAATCTGCAAACAATGGAGACCAGATGAAAATGGAACAGCATCTGAAATACTAAGAAACAAAACAAAATGAACCTTTAAAAACATCTGTCACCTCTTAAATCTGTATCCAGCAGAAGCATCCTGTGAATGTAAGAGTGAAATACATATTTTCAGATGAGTAAAAGCAGAAAATAGTTATCAGTAGTAGTGCACCATAGGATATGCTAAACGAACTTCGTCAGCCTGAAGGCGGATGACAACACAGATCTATAGGAATGAATGATATATTTTATAGGACAGTTTATATATAGTTTTTCTTCTCTTGATATATTTAAAAGACATACAGTTATTTTTTTATTTAAAAAAAATTTTTTTAATGTTTATTTATTTTTGACAGAGAGAGGGGGACAGAACATGAGCAGGGAAGGGGCAGAGAGAGAGGGAGACACAGAATCTGAAGCAGGCTCCAGGCTCCGAGCTGTCAGCAGCACAGAGCCCGATGCGGGGCTTGAACTCACGGACCACGAGATCATGACCTGAGCCGAAGTTGGACACTCAACTGACTGAGCCACCCAGGCACCCCAGACATACAGTTCTTTAAAAAAAAAAAAAAAGTAAATTACTGTATTTGGTTTATAATGTATGTAGATTATAGTATATATAAGATATAGTATATATATGCAATGTACACT
The DNA here is from genome assembly GCF_028018385.1 of Neofelis nebulosa. NCBI lineage: Eukaryota > Metazoa > Chordata > Mammalia > Carnivora > Felidae > Neofelis > Neofelis nebulosa. Next base: position 126,607,195 of record NC_080782.1, read on the forward strand.
ATATATGTGTGTGTGTATATATATATATATATATATATATTTATAGATATGAAAATGGAAGGCACATAGGAACAGAATGGGGAGGGGTAAATGGAATCATTTTATTTCCTACATTAAATGGTACAGTATGAACTAATCAGTCATAAATTAAGGATACATATTGTAACCACTATGCCAATAACTAAAAATGGCAAAGCAAAAGATACAGCCAGAATAGCCAAAAGAATTAAAATGGTACACTAAAAAATTCACTTAACTCCAAAGAAGGAAGGAAAAGCGAATGAGAGTATTAAAGAACAGGGAGAACAGGTTGAAAATAAAAGCATGGAGAAATGTGTACCCTGCAAAAAAATAAGCATAAGAAAATTGGAGTGGCAATATCAAAGTAGTCCTCCAAAGAAGGAGTATTAACTGAGATAAGAGAAACATCTCATAATACTAAAAGGGTCACTTAGGAGATCTAACAGTCATGAATGTATATGTGCCTAATAGCATAGCTTCAACAGAGTTGAACAAAAACAGACAACTCAAGGGAGAAATTCACAGATTCTTCGTGGTATCGGGAAGTCTCAACACTGCTCCTTCAGTAATTGACAGAACAATGAAACAAAAAGTGAGAATATAGAAGATCTGAAAAGCATTGTTAGTCGTCTTGGCCTGACTGTTCTTTATAGAACACTATACCCACAGAAGCATATGCTTATTTTTCAGGTGCACATGGAAGGTTTGCCAAGAAAGACCGTCATGTATCATAAAATAAGACTTAAATTTCAAAGGACTGACATCTTAGTTTATTCTCGGATCACACTGGGAATTGAATTAGTAATCAGTATCAACAAAATCCCAAGTAACTGTAAATTAAATTGTGCTGTGTCTGCAGTTCCCGCAGGAGCTCTGGGGAGGCCCCATTCTGATGTCCCAAGCAGACAGACACCCTACGCTCAGGGTGAGCTATGGTCAGGCCACCACAATGAGAAGAGAAGGCAGTGACCTTGATCAAGTCTCATTGTACACACGGCACTGTGTTAAAAGTTATCTTACGTATACCGAGTCCTGTAATTCTTAAACAGCTATCCCTGTTTGAGAGCTGACACTTACGTGACTTTCCCAAAGTTTCGTAGCTAGTACGTGGGAGATGTGAGGTTAGGGCCAGGTCTGTCTGGCTCCAGAGACCCTTCTGTGGACCACATTAAAGTATGGTCTCTTAATCGTATAATGTATAGTTGTATTTCTTTTCTCCATGAGATTGTGGAACTGTGGTCTTCTGCAATGAAAGTTTGTCTGTTTTCTACCCTTATAGTTTATAGCTGTACTTTTTCCAATTCATATACTTTTTCTATTTTTTATTAAAATTAAATATGCACAGACATCCTTCTTTTTTTTTTTTTTTTTTTTTAATTTTTTTTTTTTCAACGTTTTTTTAAATTTATTTTTGGGACAGAGAGAGACAGAGCATGAACGGGGGGAGGGGCAGAGAGAGAGGGAGACACAGAATCGGAAACAGGCTCCAGGCTCCGAGCCATCAGCCCAGAGCCCGACGCGGGGCTCGAACTCACGGACTGCGAGATCGTGACCTGGCTGAAGTCGGACGCTTAACCGACTGCGCCACCCAGGCGCCCCCAGACATCCTTCTTTTGTACCTCAGTTGAAGGCACCTGCTCACCTTACTAGATAGAATCTCTGACACAGATTGATATGTGTGTACATACATATGCATTATATGTGCGCATTATATGTACATATGCATGTATATAATGTATGTGTACCTACATATATGTCATACTGGTAATGTACAATTAAACAAATTCTATATATCTTCTTATCTCTTCTTTTGCCTTTTCTTGAAGTTTAGCTAAAATTCTTTAAGCAAATGTATTACGATTCATTGGGGTTAGTTATTGCCGTTCACCCTTGTGCTGGACGGCTCAGGGGGCCTCATGTCAGGAAGCCTGCTGTGGAGGTCCATGCTTCAGTCTGCGTGCCACATCCCATCCTAGGTCCCCAGTCCCTGCTCTGTGAGTCTGTGTCAAGATTGTGCGTGGTGTTGAGAGCACCTTTTAACCTGTCTCTCTGGGATGATAAATTGTACCAGTGGAGTATCTGGACTCTTCCACCAGCCCTTCCAGAGGGGAGCCCTAAACTGGGATTTATCTGTGTTTGTCACAGATGAGTGCTATTTACTTATGAGGCCTGTATTAGTTTCAGGCCAGTGGAAAAGCCTTTCCATCTACCAATTCACTGGGCAGCACTTGTCAAACAATAGTGTTCATAGGAACAGCCAGGAGCACAATTTCATAGCCTGGATGCTCCTTTAGTTCATACTCAGTCAGCCATGCCACGTTTTGTAGCTGCCCGTCACAACTTCTGTATTGTCTGGACACCCTTGCAGCTTGACTCATAACTTTCACAATTAGAGATTGTGTCCTTTAAGCACAGGCTGTGAGTTTGAATTCTGGCTTCCCCTCTCCCTCTACCTATCTGACATGTGACATATAAGAAATCCTCTTGTCTCTCTGTGCTGCAGTTTTCTCACCTTCTTAACAGGAATAATAATAAAACCCACCTTACTGAGTTACTTGGAAGGTTCATTAAGGGGATATGTGAGAGACAGACCTTGGTGAAATGAACCGATTACCAGGTGCATTTATTGTTTTATATGTGACAGAAGTCTGCTGATAGTTGATTGGTATAAATCAGAACCCACATCCAACAGTACTTCTCCCCCCCCCCCCGTTAAGAAGCATTATCTAAGCATGCCTGGTCAGTGAGATGGAGCCTACCTCCAGCTTCATGAAGCCAGCATTGTGAACAGGGTTTACAGTTGACCTTGATGTGGAGGGGAAGTATAGCTACTTCAGCACGTACTGGGACCTTTCATTTTTAGTCTCCTATCCAATGGTAAAATCGTCAGAAATGGAGTTATATTATTTAAATCAAAGAAGTTGAGTATGATTCATTGGCAGGCCCCTGTGGTTGAGTTCCTTGGATCTAGCAGGTTTGGTGACCCACAGACTTGACAATCTCTGTTTCAAGGGGACGTTAGCTCTATGCCATTGTTAGCAGAACTCACAGTGGGAAGGGTGGAGAGTAGGTGCAGGTTTAAGACTTCATGGAGGTGGTGACTTTCGGGCCACCCAGTGATGACCAAGTAGGATGATGTGAAGGACATTTATTGGTTTAATGATTGCAAGGGGCATTGATGTTACTGTAGACTGTTGGGGAAACCTAGAAAAGTACGAAGGACAAAAAATAACACCTCTCTTGGAACCATGCAGGTAAACTTTTATTGTCTATCTGTGTACTTATTCAGAGTACTTACTGAGTGCCTTTTCTGGACCAGGTGCTAGGGTATATCAGTGAACAAGACAATTCCTGTCCTCATGCAGCTTATGTCCCAATGGGAGTAGAGGAAGACAGACAATAAACAGGTGATAAACACTACAGAGAAGACTTCAGGGAGTCAGTACCAGGAGTAGTGGCTTTGGAGTCAGAAAGAGAACTTAAAAAAGTAGTGGCAGAAGAACTCACATATAAAGGACAGTTGAGCAGAGATCTCAAGAAAGACTATGTCACATGAATATCTGAAGGAAGAGCCTTTCAGGGGGAGAAAACAGCTAGTGCAAAGGTCCTGAGGCAGGAGACTGCCTGCTGTGTTGCTGTCGCAGAAGGCCAGTGTGACTAGAGCAGAGCAAGCAGAAGGCAGAGGGGCAGATGGCAGGGGGTGGTGTGGGGCCAATGAGGGACAAATCCTGCAGTTTGTGGTTGGCACCTGGGACCTTTTCCTTTCTCTGTGTTATACTGTATTTATAGAACCCTGCATAAGAATAGCAGTTGATACATGGAAAACAATGAAAAATGTCAGGAGTTGAGGGTAAGGGAGGTGACAGTTCCATTACCTTCTCTTCGTGTTTTGAGTTGAGCCCCCATATATGGAGACAACATGTTTTCCATGTTTTAGTGGAAACGGTGTGGTATTGGGATTGTAGGATTTGTGTTCAAATCTTGACTCTGTCATGTCCAGTCCTGTAACATCGAGCACATGTTTAGCCTCTTTGAGCCTCAGTTTTCCTCATCTATAAAACTTCCCTGATGGAGTTTTTGACAGTAGTAGGTACTCAGACCATGCCATTTTGTTAATGTATATAGATAAGGAAAAGAAATTGCTGATAATTGGTCAAAGGTGGAAATGAACATGGTCTAATCCAGTTAACTTCCATCTTTTCCTTAAATGCTGCTATGGGGTCTAGAGCTGCGTAGTTCAGTAAATAAGCCATAGATGCATGACCATTTAAATTAAATTGAAACGGACCACAATTAAATGTTCGGTGTTTCGGTCATACTAGTTATATTTCAAGTGCTCATCAACCACATGTGGCTACTGTATTGGGCAGTGAGGACTCCCGAACCTTTCCGTCATCACCGAAAGTTCTCTTGGACGTTGCAACCCCAGAGCAAGTGGCAAACCCTTACTTCTCCTGAGCTATGGTCCATGTATGTGGCGAGTGGTCATACCTTTCTTTGTGGGGCATTTCATCACGCTGTTTCCAGACCTCCATGATCACGTTCACTTAGGGAAGCAGGCAGGGTAGGATTTCTAAGCCCCGTGGCAGATTCCCCGAATCAGAGTTTCTGAGAGCAAGAAAGAGGTTACTTCAGGATTTCCATGCAGGCTAAAGTTTGCGATTTGGGGCTCTAAAGGGCACTGTCAGAATTAATTAAGGCATGTTGCGCATCCTCAGATGCTCTGATGATGCGAGCTGCCGAATTGCAGAATATTGTTACTAATTGCATTTTGCTTTGGTGAGTCTGTTTGCTTCCTCCTGGTCCACTTGAGATTAGACTAATTTGTTGGGCTCTGTTAACTTCCCTGCAGATAGCATTTCATGTGCTCTCATAAAGGCTGCCTACATGTTATTTGTACTTTCAACATATTCCTGAAATAAATGGTGCTTGGTGTTGGTTTATTAGATTTATTTAAGAAAAATAAGCCCAATACCCAATGGCCTCTATTATGTACATTGAGAAAAACATTCCACAAACCAACCACAGAATTGAATGAAACAACTGTGGCCACAGTTTTCTTACAGGAACGTGCCAGATGGGCAGTGGCCACAGGGGATTACTAGACCAAGAAGATAAACAAGATTAAAATGGAATTATTTCTCATTCCAAATCAGGATTTTCCACTGTGTTTGCAGCACTGACTCTGGGGGAAATACAGTCTGCGAAAAGAGTTTACTGTCATGCCAGTTCTGTGTTTGTGCAGTGATAAATCAGTGGATTTATGGATTTAATTTCCTCTTATTCCCGACCCCCTTCCTATCTGAAGATACGAATTTAAAAGTTAAGGTGTGTATCTACAGGTAGTAAAATATCATTTTGTTCTTTCTCACTGGTTGACTCTTGTATGGAATTAAAACCGCAGGAAAATCTTGTTAAAGATGGGTCGATTCATTACCCCATAGAGATCTATTTGTGAGAGCCAAGCCTGGCTATGTTCAGCTCTGCCGTGGAAGTGCTTCCTTCTGACAGCTGTTTGCTCTGAAAGATGACAGGTGACTCAGCTGTTTGATATCGGTTCTGCACCCTGGTAGCTGCCCCAACATTTTGATCTGGCTTCCCCCCAGTCGTTCTGTTTTGTTTTGTTTTGTTTTCTCCCTACTACGCCAGTGAGTGAAGACGATGGAGTTTTCTCATGAATCTGTGTTACCTTCCTTTCCCCGAAGCTGATGATAGGTTTTGGGAGTTCAGCCCAACATAGTTCCCGTACGGAACCCTCCTTAGAGGCCTTTCAGACTGCTTGGCTTCCCCTGTTCAATCTGCCATCACTTGTTTCAGAACATAGCCCTATATCCTACCTTATCCAGAGACTTGTGCTATGTTAGGACTCTCATGGTTGCAAGGCAATGAAATCCAATTCAGACTAGCTTAAATGCAAAGCCAGGTTATGTTCCATGTACTTAGAAAGTCCAGTGTTGGACTTCAGGCAGGGGTGCATCCAGGGCTTGCCCTCACTTTCTCTTTGTCTCCCCACTACATCTGCTTTGACACACTGGCTTTATCCTTAGACATGCTTTTTCCATGTGACTGAAAAGATACTCTGGAGAAGTTCCAAGCCAGTTCTTCCTAAAGGAGTCACTTAGAGCCCTCTCTCTCCAGCATCCATATGCAAGCTCAGAGAGGACTCTGACTCATCTGCAAGGTCATGTACCAATTCCTGGGTGAATCGCTATGGTATGGCCAGGAGGGTGAAATCCCCTCTCTCGCTCACTCTCGTCCGTGTGACCGGTGGGATGGTGAGCCAGGCCTGAATCATAGGTCAAGCATTCTCTTATAAGAAGAGGGGGACCCTCTGGCACAGACAGAACAGATGTCTGCTCCACCACTCCAGATAGGACATCTCACTCCAGCTTTTGTTTGTGGAGGGATCCTTACATGCCAGTCCACCCCTGTTGCCGAGCAGGAGGGCTCCATTCTTACTGGTTGGATTGGGTGCTGGTCTGGTCCTATAAAGCAATCTCTCAGGTGTGAACTTCCCCTCGTAAACTCCACTTCAGTGATGGTGGCTTCCCTGGAGTTGCCATGGAAACACGGTGCTGCCAGGACCTATTCTGGCCTGTAGACTTTACTGACCTTTCAGGTTGTGGGACTTTGCGGTTCAGATCCTCCCCGTGCTCTTCACCAGCAGTGGAAAGTTAACGTTTTCCAAGCCTCACTTCCTACTTCTCTCAAATAGGGATGGCAAGAGTAGCTACAGTTCCTGATAGTGCTCTTCTGAAAATTAAATCAAATTTGGCCTAGAGTACCTAGCTCATTGCCTAGCACTTAGTAGGTGTTCTGTAAGCAATGGATTTTCTCCTCTTGGCCTGACTTTCCTCTCCCCATTGCTTCCGTGACTGCTTCTGCTGAGGTGAGTGGCTGGATTTATTGTTTGTTCTTAGATGGTCAGGTGGTTTCGGTGCTGGCATAGCACGTGCCTAAAGCATGTGAATTCCAGAGCAGTAGTCCCTGGACTGAATGAGTCCATGCTCTGTCCCTTGCTAATTGTGTGACCTTATGTCACACACTTAACTCCTCTGTGTTTATTTAAAAAGTAGGAATTTATGAGGATTACATGGATTAATCCATTTAAGTGTTTAAAACAATGCTGCCACTTAAGGAACAATTAATACATTGATGGTTATTTGTGCAGGTCCTGGGTTTCCCTTGTGGCTTTCTGGCTTCCTGACTTTTATGGTTGAGACTAAGACCCATTTCTCCGACTCTGGGGTGTGCCTGTCCAGCTGTCACAAAAACACTTTCTGCCATGTGGGTGTTTCCAGGAAATGCCTTTTTCTGGCTCAGAATATTTCTTTATTTCCAACTAAGCAGTGACCCTGCCTAGATCACATAGGTACAACAGAATAGTTTCTTTGTTTCACTCACTCGTTACACTTTTTTAGTGGAGTCTAATACGCATGGCGTACCAAGTGCCAGATAGAATAGACTTATTACTAAGGGAGCAAACCTGTGCAACCTGCACCTAGGGCAAGAGACAGAATGTTCCTGGCACCCGTGAGTGTGACTTGTCCTCGCTAACTTACTCCCTCGCTTCTTCCCAGAGTTGCTGTTCCAACTTTGCATCAGAGCTTAGTCTTGCCATTTTTGAATTCGCTGTAAATGACATCATACAGTTTGTGCTCTTCTGTGCCAGTTTATGCACCTGGGGCCGTCCACGTTGTAATGTGTAGCGACATTTGGTCTGTTGCCACTGCTGCCTACCGTTCACTTGTGCACACACAAACCACAGTTGATCCATTGTCTATTGGTAGATACTTGAGTTGTTTCACTGAGGGTTACTTTGAGTGTTGCTGCTGATGACCGTTCTTGTATAAGCCTTTTGCGTACGTGTGCCCATTTGTGTTGGGTATCTTCTCGGGGGGTGGAGTCTCTGGGGCACCTGTCAAGCCGTCTTCTGAAGTGGCTAACATCACATCAGTGCCTTGCCTTGTGCCCTGCGTGACAGTGCCAGTTGTCCTTCATCTTTTCTTATACTGTGTAAAGTCATAGTTTAAGGCTTAAGCCCTTCTGATAAATGTTGGCTTAGGGGTATCCTCTGTTTAGAAGTGCCCTATTCGCATCTCCTGCCCATATTTTGAATGGGGTCATTTTTTCTATTACTGATTTGTATACAGTCTTTATATTCTGGATGCAGATCATTTGTTTTTGTTTTTAGAATATTTTAATGTTTATTTATTTTTGAGAGATGGAGTTCGAATGGGGGAGGGGCAGAGAGAGAGAGAGGGAGACACAGAATCCAAAGCAGTCTCCAGGCTCTGAGCTATCAGTACAGAGCCCATCGTGGGGCTCATACCTGCAAATCAGAAGCTCATGACCTGAGCTGAAGTCAGACACCTAACCAACTGAGCCCCCCGGGTGCCCTAAGCCATTTGTTGGGTTTCAAACGATGCAAGTATCTTCTTTCACTCTGGCTTGTTTCTTTCACTCTTCGGATGTTTCTTCATGAGGAAGATATTTATGAGTTTTCTTCTTTGCATACTGTTTCCCTTACATAATTTAAAACCACATCTACCCCCGTTCATGCTATGTCTCTCTCTGTCCCAAAAATAAATAAAAAACGTTGAAAAAAAAAATTAAAAAAAAATAAAACCACATCTAGAAAAATGTGATTTCCCGCTCTTGTTGAGAATGGTGTACCTCTCTCTACAGCTTTGTCCTAGCTTCAACCAGCACATCTCCAGCTGGGAGACTTGTGGTCTTTCCTCCACAAGAATTACTTTTTCTTTTTTTTCCTTCCCCCCTTTTTTTTTTATTGCTTTTTCTTTATGATGAAACAGAACCACCTTTCCTCACCTTTGCCTCTGGCTTACATGTTAGGGAGGGTTTTTGCTTTCTTCTTTTTTAAGACTCTAAGTCACTGACTCTTTGCACCTGTTTTGAGACCTTGAAACCAGAGTATACTGTGTTTTAAAGAAAAGCAACAGGCCAATCAAGCATTCCCTGTAGGGTGTTTTTCCCTCATCAAATGGTAGTGATGGGAAGACTTTGAAAAGAAGAGGAATCCAGAGTTAAAATGCATCTAAATGAGAATCACCCGTTAAACAGTAGTTCTACTTATAATGGCTACTGTTTATGAATATTCATGGACTACTATTCATTTGGACTCTGTAAAGTCTAAGGAGTTGGCCCCATTAATAACCTCAGTTTATAGATTGGAATAGTGAGAGGTTCAGTACCTTTCCAAAGTCACACAGGGAATACACACTGGAGGCCAGATGCCTAGTGGCTCTGCTGGGCTCCAAAGCTCAGTTCTCTACCCTGCCACCCTGCCAATGAAGATGCATCTTTGCTCTTTGCAATTTGCATCAAGCCAACAAAACCACATTCCAGCCTCCTGCTATGAATAGTTCAGTCCTGATGTAAAATTTAGGTAAGCTTCTCCTTCCCCAGTTCTCCATCTCAGAAATAGATCTTTGAAGCTGATTGCCTCCTCAGTACCTTTGAAAGTTTTCCAATTTCTCCTCATTCTGGAAGTCATTGCATCTTGTTCCCCTCGTGCACTCAGGAGGACCTTAAGGTTTTGGATAAAATGTGCTGGACTTCGATGCTTAGCAACAACCTGGTCTAGAATTGTGGAAGTAAAAAATCATTGTGAGTCCAGATTTCCCTTTTAAATGTAGTCTGGTGTCCAAGCTTAGCATCTAATGACTGCCTGGTCTCCAAAACCTCAGAGAGTCCAGAGATCAGAATCTCTGGCTGCTTCCAGATCTTCTCTTTCTATTCATTAGTTGAAGACTCTTAGTTTCCAGCCTACTGATCGAATCCTCACAACTATGCCTGTGGGAATTGGCCTGGTTAGGGAAGTAGGACCCTCCTATGGGAAGCCCTGAATAGGACTCAGGATACCGTGCTGAGCCTCTATGTTGAGGGTGGCTTGTTGGCAAGACTTGGAACAGAGTCGGGGTTGGGTGTATCCAAGGGTTTCCAAGTCTCTTAGATACTTGGCTTATGATTGGAGGGGAATCACAGCTGCCATTACCTGGCCTTTCAGAATGTCAGCACTGTGGCTTCAGTAGCACAATTTACTACAGATGATTTAGAAGCTACCTCTGTGTTGTAGAGTTGTGTGCATGGGAGGAGAAAATCATACAGCATCTGGGGGCTGGGCCCGGCTCCCCTTGCTGGGTGAGGCACCTTGAGTGCGCCGGTGACCATAACAGGCGGTGAGTTCACTCTCTGGGGCCTGCTGTAGCTCAGTGACTTGTTATTTGGGGGTGACTCTTAACTGCTTGCCTTCTCTCCTTAACTGGGGAGTCTTGTCCTCTTGGCTTCCACTTGACTATTGATTACCTCTCGCAAAGGGACTTCCCTTCACATTTAACTTGAAAATAGTATTTTCTCAATTTTATGGCTTCTGACTTCCACCCGCCCATTGCTTCTCTCCACATGTAGGAGCTGCCTAAAGCATAAACAGCTGTTTTCTGGGTAATTTTCCACATTGCCTTTTGAACATTTAGCAGTAGCGGAGGGCTCTGGGAATGATTGCCCTCGCCTGAACCAGCCGTCCGTAGACACGACTACAATGGCAGCATGAAGATTGGCTGTTTAGGGAGTTCACAGCTTAGTAATTGCAGAGAGCAATTTACTTTCTCTCCTCACTAGTGCCTGTCTAGAGACAATTGCAGAAACTTTTAGGGGCATCTGAGAGGAATCTTGTCCTTGGAGCTGGAGATGAAAAAAGAGAAGGAAATGTAGTTTCTTTCCCTGATTAGCTAATTTCCAACAATTTAACTAAATTTTCACCCACAGCGGTCTCAGGAAGACAATTATGAGTGTTTTTTGTTTTTTTTTTTTTCTTTTTCCAGTTGGGTAGGTTGTGGGAGAAGTCTCATGGGTTCTTAAGGACTCTTTGCCAGTGCTGTCACTCCAGGGAAGTGTCACCAAATGCTCAAACAGGAGCAGGCCTCTGTGTCCCAGAACCTCAGCTAGAGACAAGTTTTGACCAAAAAGTCTGAGCCCAGGAGGTAGAGTACGTGGCTTAGTGCACATGGGTGGTCTCATGGCTGGGCCGCAGCTGTCTTTTGCCAGGGAAATCTGGACCAAAACTGTTGACATCATGATGGCTGTGTGAGGCCTTTGTAGGTTGCCCTAACATGTGGGTGGGGGAGGGGTGATGGCCTTGGAGGCAGCAGCCAGGAGCACTGTGGCCAAGGAGTTCACCGGAGCATCTGATAAGTTGTTACAGTGAGTCTCCTCCATTTTGCCTCTGGATTACAGAGTCTGTTTTTGTTAAGGATGGAACTTCAGGATGGTAAGGAAACTCTCCAGCTGCTCCTCGCCTCCTGTAATAAGCCCTTAGATAATCATCACCAAGAGAGTCAATAAGTTTCTGTTAAACTGAATAGAATGTATGTACATCTTCCTTTAAAATACCTAGTTTTTAACCTTATCATCTTTTATGACAAGAGTATGTGTCTCGCCCACAAATGGAGATGATATTTACTTTCTGGCCCTTTATAGAAAAGGTTTGCAGAGCCCTAGTTTGGAGGGGTGAGCCCCACCTGGCATAGGGTAGCCACTGTACCCGGTGTGTTTTCCTCTCTCCCATCGCTTGCCTGCCCGGTTGTTCGCTTCCTGAGCATTTGGTCCATCACCAAGATCTGCCACAGAGGCCAGAGCTGGCCTAAAAAAAATAAAGACCTGTTTAAAAACAGAAATCTAAGGGTGCCTGGGTGGCTCAGTCGGTTAAACTTCTGACTTCGGCTCAGGTCATGATCTCACGATTCTTGAGTTCGAGCCCCGCGTTGGGCTCTGTGCTGACAGCTCAGAGCCTGGAGCCTGCTTTGGGTTCTGTGTCTTGCTCTCTCTCTGCCCTTCCCCCACTTGCGCTGTCTCTCTCTCTCTCAAAAACAAATAAACACTAAAAAATTTTTTTTAAATGGAAATCTATACCACTTTTTGTTTTATGTATTTTTCCTGCCTTTAAATATAAAACACACTGAGGACCACATGTGCTTATGGTTACCACAGGTGTGAGTAGCTTTCAATACTTTCTAATAAATAATCATGTTTAAGCTGAGTATTAGTGGAACATGTTTCTGATAGTTTTTAAACTGGTAATTTATTTTCTTGGAGAAATAGAACCCAAAATGGCATGGTAATGAACTGCCGTTGTTGTTACGGGAGTTGTTCACATTGCAGTGAGGAAGATTTATGTTCCCAGGTACCTTTTAGTTGCAAAAGACTTAAGAATACTGTGGTCCTCTAAAGAGCAGAGAGACCGTGTTAATAAGCACAAAAGGTCTGGGCTGCTGTGCTTGAGTGCGTGGTCATAATTTATTAAGTATTTTCTCCGATTCTGTCATTCGGGCATCATTGTTGTGTGGCAGGCAAGGGCCAGCAGGAAGGCGAGCCATGACCCCTATCACATTTGCATCTAATTTTTACTAATGCGGACCCTGGGTTTGTGAAGCCATGTGTGCTCGCATAATGACTCCTTGGGAGCCACCCCTGGTCTGCTGGGCTTCGGGGTCAGGTCTGAGCTTATGCTGCAGCTGGGGGGAAGAGGCACATTAGTCTGGAGTGATTGACGGATCAGCCTGCAAACCTGTGCACCTCACAAGGTGGTCTCACTTCGAATGCGAACGAGCCCTTCCTGGAACCTGCTTGGATGCTGTGCCTCTTGTTGGCCAGGCTCCTGTTTGATCTTTGGAACCACAGCTTCGCCCAGCAGCCACGAAGGGGTCTGGTGCAGTAGCATAGCCTCTCCCTGCCACCCATCCAGGGTGTCTCTTGAGATTTCACTTCTTCTCCCCTCTCTTCCCATACTCTGCCTCCACCCAGATCTGAGCCCTAGAGGCTCAGCTTCCCTGGGCTTTATCAAGGGTGGGCCTTTGTCTTCAAAAGAGTGAAGTTGCTAGTTGCCAGAGAAAGTCATAAGGTCTTCACATACCAGTTCTCATTCAACCCGTAGCTGTTCTGAGTCTCTGTTGGTTGCTCAGGTCTGAGCTGGGTCCAGCGGCGTCCACCCTCTGGGAGCTGATGGTCTAGGGCTTGGTGAGATACTCAGCCCTATGGCGGCGGGGGGGGGGGGGGGGGGGGGCACTGGGTGATCGTGGCGCATGGAAAAGAGCCCAGGGCTCTGTGGTGGGGCAGAGCTGGATTTGAAACCCTGCTCTGCCGCTTCCTGCTGTGTGACCTCAAACAAGTTACGTAACCTCTTTGAGCCTTAGCTGTGAAAGGTAACAGACATCTCCATCCTTGCAACGTCATCGGGATCATTATGAGGAATAATCAGCGTAAAGTGTAGAGTGTGGTCCTCAGCTGCCAGTCGACGTTCAGTAGATGTATGCTACTTCCCACTGTGGGCCGAACACAGGCTCGTGTTGCTGTTTTCTTGAATTCCCCTCCCTCCCTTAGAACACGGCAGGATGCCAGCACCTTCCTAGGTCCCGGGTTCTTGCACTACCATCCATTGGGTCCATTTTGGATCTGGAGGAGAAAGTGTTCTCACATTGCCAGTGCTGCCTTTCCTGGTGTTTTCCCTTCAAGACTCTTTGCAGACTCTTTCATTCTCTTTCCCTCTGTTTACCTCTCCCTGCTTTCTTCGTCCTCTTCTCCTTCTACACTTACTGGGACCAGGCTGACGGGTATGCCATAAATTCAGGGGGCAGCCAGGACCCTCTCCCTAAATATTCCTCGCCTTTCTTTTGGCAGACGGCAGGATTTTGGCACCTCAGGCTTGGATCCTTTGTTGAATATGAATGGTCTGGGAGCTATCATAGTCCTCTTTATGTGGCTCTGAAGGAAGGGTCCAGGAGCAAGTTTTGATGTGCGAGCAGAGGCGGGGAGTCCGTGAGGGCACAGAAGCCCTGCTGGGAGGTGGAGGCAGGAAGGGCAGAGCCTCTTAGGACAAGCCTTGCCTCAATCAAGTATACCCATGTTTGGGGAGCTCTTTCCCTGGGGAAAGGTGGCAGGTGCCTCGGTGAACTTAGATTTAATGTTGCCATTGGATTCTGAAGTAGCTTTTCTGGAGGTTCTCCATTTATCCGGAGCATAAATGGTCTAAGGACCTAGCATACTCCAGTTAGTTCGTGACCGCTTTCAGGGCAGTTCTAGGCAAAGGGAGACCCCTGGGATTTCACAGACCCTCCCTCCCCTCATGAAGGAGGTAGATTTAGTGCAGCACTCCTGGTTCCTTCTTTTGGTGCTTGGTTTGGTGCTCGACACTGCTAAGTCGAGAGTAGGCTATGTTTGGCATCCGAGGAGGCTCCATCCTCACCTGATGGGGCCAGGAGGATTACGCTAGAAATTTCCTCTGGCCCAAATTCTTTTAGGAGCCCCTGCGAACTGAGGAACATACCTTTAATGGCTGACTTAGACCCTGGTAGCTCTCCCTCAAGCACACACGTCTGTTTGCATTATCACCTTATTATGAAGGCATCGTCTCCTTCCTGCTCAGTCTGTTCCTACTGATAGCAAGGAGTGTGGGTCCCATCAGGAGCTCATGTAGACATTCCCAGCCAGGATGCCTGCAGGCGGTTGGATGGACCGCAGTGGCAGCCAACAGATAATGAGAAATCCATCACATGCACACGCTTGCTTGAAGCTCTGGATCACATGCATTAAGCTGTGAGTAATGTGATTACTTAAGTGCCATTTTATTTACACTTTCGCATAGAGCCGTGGCTGCTGCTTTTCCAAAGCAGCCATCACCCAGATTTCATTGCTTCACAATCTCCTCAGAGTCAGGATGGCAGTATAACCAGTCTCTTGATCCAGAGTCCACCAGCAGTCTGTTTCGAAAACCCTATTTTCGGCTCAGAGCACAGGACGCGCAGAGGTCAATTAGAAAATGTAGTTACCATCTTCTGGCGCAAGCTACATGCTGGGCGTTTTGCATGTATGTCTCAGATGACCCCTCCAGTCCACCCTGCAGAGTGGGCACCTTTGCCCTCATTTTACAGGTGAGGGGACTGCAGTTCGCAAAGGTTGAATCGCTGGCCCAGAATCACTTAGGCAGTGGCAGTGGGGACATCAAGAGAAGTTCCTGGTGAAGAAACTGCCATAGGCTTTTATGCTTTTGTGCGTTTCTGATGGGGAAGCAGAACCATTGAGTTCAGCTCCAAGCTGGGTTAAGAGCTGAATTTCGTGAAAAGAGAGATGTGAGAAAGGAGCTCGGAGGCTTTGATGGGTAAAACCAAAATAACCTGCGCGGTCTTGTTCCCAAATAATTCCAGCAGGCAGTGCTGACGAGGTGCCTCCAAGTCTAGCTGTGATTTGTGTGTCCTGCTGGTAAATCAGATGAGGTGTCTGAGCCTCGGATCCCTTAGTAAATCGAACCACAACTTGGCTTAGTTGTCAGAGCTGGAGCCGTCACCGAGCCTCATGGGTAAATGTGCGATTTCTGCTCTGAGTCCTGGGCCCTTGTCCTTCGTGTTTCTGCCAGGGGCTGTGCACTGTGAGTGAGCTGAGGGTCACCCCTTGTGAACCCTAGGTCTTTCATTCCTTACAGGGTAGCTGAAATGCCAGAACAAAGGAATAAATGAACGGCGACCCTATGTGCCAGCCCAGAAGCAGGCTACTGATAAGGCTTTGTGGTTCCATTCCGGATCCATTCCATCGGAATGGAATGTTCCTACTCATTGGCCTTGGTCATGGCCCAAGAAGCGTTTCACTGTTACTTCCTTTGTCTGGGACATGGGTACATTTCTCAGCCCAAGCTGTTGGTCTACATGGATCTTCTACTGCACGTTTTAGTGCTGTGTGAATTCGTGTCCAAATGATTTTACGTCTCTGTGCACTAGAGTTTCTCCGCCTGTAATGGTTGAGTGATGCTGTCCTCATTTTCCCTCTTCCATAGAGCTTTGAATGAATGAATGAATGAATGAGTAAACAGATCAGTGAGTAGACAACATACAAATACAAGAAGTAATTCATGTCATGTTGATTTTTTTAAGTTTATTTTATTTTGAGAGAGAGAGAGACAGAGACAGAGTGCAAGCAGGGGAAGGGCAGCGATAGAGGGAAAGAGAATCCCAAGCAGACCCTGCACCGTTAGCCCAGAGCCTGATGTGGGGCTCGAATTCCCAAACTGTGAGATCATGACCTGAACTGAAATTAAGAGCCAGATCCTTAATGGACTGAGCCACCCAGGTACCCCCATGTCATGTTTTTTAAATTGATAACTAATAAAGTATAAGCAGCTTCATATTCCCCCAACCATTATAACCATCTTGATTTTCCTGTAGTCCTTTTATATATATATATATATATATATATATATATAGAGAGAGAGAGAGAGAGAGAGAGAGAGAGAGAGGGAGAGAGAGAAGGGCAGAGAGAGGGGGGAGACAGAATCCCAAGCAGGTTCCGTGTTAGTAGCCCACAGCCCGACGAGGTGCTCGATCTCACTAACTGCAAGATTATAACTTGAGCTGAAATCAAGAGTCAGATTCTTAGTCGACTGAGCCACCCGGGCACCCCTCCCCCCCGCACTTTTCTATATTTTTTTCTTTCCTTCTTCCTGTGGGTCATAGACACTACTTAAGGATGTTGAGATACCTAGAAAATGTGACCATGCAACTGACTGACTGAGAAGGGGATTTTAACCAACAGGACCCAACACCACTCCAGCATAGTAGCCACATAGTCCTGGTACATGTGTGTTGGTGCCATGGCTCCTGTTTTTCTTTCCCAGGCCTCTGAGGAGGTGGGCTCTGGGCCCCGAGATGGTGTGGTGATGGAGTGGATGAAGTACCTACCCTTGCTTGTTGGGCCCTTTGGACTGCTTCTTGATTTTCTGTATTCTTCCTGTCTTCTTACGTGATTTCTTCCGGAAGTCTCCCCCTCACACGAAAAGGTAGCTGAGCTAAAGAATTTGATCTTGGAGATTTTTTTTTTTTTTTTTTTTTTGCTAGAGCTTCTGTGTCAGTACCTCTGAGCATCATGTGAAAAAAAAAATCCGACTGGACTCTTTCTTGAATGCTCAAAAGTTATTTCATAGGAAGAGGATTTTTAAAGATCTAGGACATAATTACTCTTTGTGTTCATATTAGGTCCTTCCATTTGAACCAAAAATAAAAAGCAAAGCAAAGGCAGCTCACTGCTTTGCTGCATCTTGGATTCCTCTAGTACATTATAGTCTAGTAGAGTCTCAATAGTAGTCTCGCTACTCTGCGAAAATTGCTCCTACTCTATTTATATAGAGCTTTCAGGCACAGTTGATTGTTTGACATAATTAGAATCACTGAATTTTGGAACTGGAAGAGACTAGCATTATTATCAATGTTCCTGTTGTTTCCCCAAATAATACATGGAAAAAGAGCGTAAAAATGAAGGTATTACGATGGTTTCTGCCAGCAAAGTGTTCCTCCACAAGAAATAAATGTCTATTGAATGTGTGTTTTGTTACCATGTAAATGATGTCACTTGATAACTTTGCCTTGGAGGGCTCTGGTGTCCTTGGTTTCACTTAGACTGCCTCTAATTTGTCCCACACAGAGTAAGCCCAGCATGGTTCAGAAAATACCAGTTTGATGGAATCCACCTCTAAGGAAGCCCTCCAGTGGTTCCTCAATGCCTTAAAATCTGCATGTCTCCTCAGGCATCAAGGTCCTTGCATCTCTGCCCCAGTTTCTTTGGCAGCTTCACCTTTCCTCTGTCTCTGCGGGCACTCCAGACCCCAAATGAGCATGGCCAGATTGTAGGAATTTCCCTGCAGAGGAATGGGACAGCCATATGAAGTAGACTTGCACATGGATCCCACAAAACAAGGGCTGGGCCCCTGTTGGGGGACTCAATGCACATTGCTCCTAGTATGAGGACTGCTCTCCTGCAGTGTTTCTGGGCTTTCCATCTTGTCACCTGACATAGATACATCTTGTCTGGGACCAAGAGGTCCAGTGACCAGGTTCCCAAGCGAGGAGCCTGGCTGCAGTGCTTTCTGGTTCTCTAAGTCTCCTGAGTGTACTGAGCATCTTTTTTGGCATGCTGGGGTTGAGAGGCTCTGTCATATCCTTCACAGAATTGCATCAGCTCTTGCTGAGTGAGAGGAAAGGTAGCTTGTCTCCGTGACCATGTGTTTATTGGACCCAGCGGCTGTTGGGAGTGTGAGTCCTATGGGGGTCTTCGGTTTCAGAGGGTTCTGGTGAGCCCCAGTTTTCGCAATGGCTGGAACCTTAGAGAGGGGGCACCTGCCCTTCTCCATGGAAGCCTTGTCGGTGACTGTAAGAGGTAAATTGTGGCTCAGGAGTGTGGATCCATTTTTCAGCAGGCTTGCCTGCCCTGATTACCTCGTACCATGGGGGATTGTAACTTCAGAAGTTGTAAATCTCAGATGAGTACCCTCAGATCCCGACACTGACACCACTGGCATGGACAAAAGACGTTGACCAGATCTGTTTCTGGGGCTCTCTTGCCGGGGAGTATCTGCTATGTAGTGGTCCGAGGGCCAGAGCCTCAGGATGCACAGGAGGGTGGGCAGGGCGGCTGCTAGGACACTTGGGGACACAGCGAAGGGAGTCTTCATTGCTATGCTTCCCAGATGTTCCCTTGAAGAGCCGAGGCTGAATGGCAGGGCTGGGAGGAAGTGTAGCAGGCCTAGCTGTGCAGCTAATGAAAATTTCATGCAAAGTCTGTAGCTGTGGTTTCCTAGAGAGATGGCTGGTGCCAAAGCCACCACCTCCTCCATGCTGTGCCTTGATGTTGCATTGGATACTTCACTTTGAACCGGGCTCCAGGGAGTGCTGGTGGCAGACAGGTGTGAGCACTCAGTCCAGAGCACACAAAGGCGGAGGGCTTCTGAGGCTGCTTAGTCAGGGCTCACGGCCATGGTTCTGAAACCCCGGCCAGCGTCTTGAGTAGGGGTGGATCAGGGAGTCAGGGTGTCCTCCCTCCTCTCTTGGATCCACGCGCATGACGGATGGACTTGCGATCTAATCTCACATAGACCTTGTAAAGCAGGTGTTTATTCCTGCCATTTCACAGATGGGAAACCTGAGGCTTCAGACACACACAGTTCATGGCAGCAGTAGAGAGGGCCTCTTGAAGGCCTCTGGTCTGTGTGTTCATCTCCCATCCCTTGGTTTCTCCTGCTGGCATCTTCCCAGGGTTGCCAGCCCCTCTCTAGGGTCTGCATCCCACACATACCTTGTGCTCTTCCCTTAATACGGTGGCACTGAGGTGGCGTCATCTGGTGGGTAGAGCATGATCTTTAGACTTGAGCAAAAGTGAGTTCACAATCTCCTCTGCCCCTTACTAGCTGCACGATCTTATGTAATAATTTCCTCACTCTGAGCTTCTATTTCGCCAGCTACCTCACAGGGGTCCTCATTCCCCCATGTTAGCGGGTTATTGTAAAGGTTAGGTGAAATAAAACATAGGGCTTATTAGCGCCGTGTCTGGCACCTTGTGCCCATTCACAAATAGTAACTGCCATTATTAGTGTATGATTAATAGTAATACTACTCTTTGATTTTTTTTTTTTTTTGGATTTGAACTTTTTGATGTGAACTTCAATTTGCTACAAGGCCTGACTTTGAACACAGCTGTGGTGAGCCAAGTCCTGAAGGCTGCTTGTTCCTTGCAGGTGACTCAGGCATGAATATATGTGGGGTGAAGGTGTGGGGCATAGCCCCACCTGCAGGTCTCTTGTACAGTTTGATCAACTCCAGATCCACCAGTGTCACCTCGCTAGTCCCAGGTTCCCATTATTACCTCCCCCACCCCCACCCTCCCTTGAAGTTATTGCCTGAACAGCAAAAGGAAGGAAGAGGAGTCTGACCTGAGACCTGGGTTCTCTCCTGGGCAGCCAGTGGACATGCGTGCTGTATATGGAGCTGGGGACACCTTGAGGGGTTAGCCTGGGATTGGAAGAGTCAACTCTGGAAAGCTCTGGATGTTGACAGAGTTAGGCCTTTGATGGGCTGCATCTGGTGTGCTACCTTTGTGGGCCAGACTACTCCTGAGTCATCCTTCATTTACTGTGATTGAGTTGATGTGTGGCTTCCTTTAGCCCCTGAGGGCTAAAGAATCATCCGGGGAACTTAAAAAAAAACCCAAAACTGTCCCCCCTGTGGAGGCCACAGCCCAGACCAGTGAAGCAGCTGCTCCTGGCTGAGGCATCTGTGTTGGGAAAGCCCTCCAGTGAGTCCAGTGGTCAGCAAGGAGGATGACCACGTCTACTGTCCCCAGTCATGCCTCCCACGCAGGATGAGTGGGGCGGGAGAAGGGGCGAGGTGATAGTTAATAGCTGTACCTTATAGTCTAGAAGGTAGTGTCTGGCTGTTCATGGTTGGACAGCCTACGGATGTGGCAGGAGTGGCCTTCACAGAACTCTTCAACTTGGAATTTGTGCTACTTGGACAAAGGTAGGCCTCATGGTATTTTCTGTGTATAATTGGTATTTTCTCTGAGGTAAAGGCTCACATGCTGCAAGATGGCAAGGGCCTCATTTTGGTGTGCCAAACACTGTCTGTTTTTTCCATCCATACAGCGATGACATGGAAATGTCACCTGTCCAGAGCTTGCCCAGTTTCCTTATCAGGATATAGTTACTTACAATAGAAACTTTAATTGAGTTAAATGTAATATTTAATAGTGGTTCAAAACTCGATGCACAAACAGCTCTGTGGTGTATTACC
This sequence comes from Neofelis nebulosa, assembly GCF_028018385.1. NCBI lineage: Eukaryota > Metazoa > Chordata > Mammalia > Carnivora > Felidae > Neofelis > Neofelis nebulosa. Next base: position 126,627,837 of record NC_080782.1, read on the forward strand.
TTTGTTTTTTTTTTTTTTGTTTGTTTTTGTTTTTTAAAGATGGGGTCGCTGAGTCTTAGAGAGTATAAGCCTGACCTTGAAACAGAGACATGCCTGGAACTCAAGTTTTCAAATTTCACTGATTTTTTATTTTTCTAAGCTCCTCTTCGTACGTGACACTAATAAAATTACATGCATCTAAAAGACTTGATAATTATTGTTACCAGGTACAATTGGCCTCCCTTCACTTGGGCCTAATTGGTAAGATTCAGATGCACAAGAAGTCACATTACTGAAATTTTATACCTGTTAGAGTTAACTCTTGAATAACATGGGTTTGAACTGTGTGAGTCCACTTGTGCACGGATTTTTTTTTGTCCTATACAGTACAGTCCTATAAAAAGCCACCTTCAAGGTGGCTGCGGATAAGAGAAAGATAAGGGAAGTGTGACTCTTGGGAAACTGAGTGATTGTGCAGGGGCCACACAGCCAATGAGTGCCAGAGAAAGAATTTAAATCCATATCTGCATCAGAGCTGGTCTTGTTTTATCCTGTCTCCTCTGCCTTTGCCTCCATAGTTCTGGCTGTTTCTTTCCTGGGTATTCAGAAGGCAGCTCGTGGTTAGCACAAGTATTTTGATAATATTGTTAATAAAGTCGGGGATAGGGATGGCTTTGAGTCTGGGGGATGTCCTTTGGCTTGGTCGAATACACACATAACCTCATAGACCCATTCATATCCCAGAACGAAAACCACTGCAGACCATACTTTGGGGAAGCAATCTCAGACTTGGTTTTTCTCACTGAGAAATGAACAAGACAGTGGGTCACTTCCACAACCTCAGATTGGATGGACAGATGGGGAGACATAGAAAGTCCTGAGGAAGCTGGAACTCTTCTGTGGTGGCTGTCATCCTTTAATTGGCTAAAGGAGCCATGACAATCTTATATTACCTGTTTCTAAGACCTAAATTCATGTCTTTCTCAGGTTTTAGACCCCTTCAAGCTATTTTGGAGCTGTAAGGCAGGAGAATTTCTTTGCAGAAATGTAGAAGGTCTGTTACTTCTGGTCTCTGATGTCATCTCAGGATTTTTACCGAATTTCACCGTTTGGACCAGTGTCATAGGAAATTATTCACTTGAAATTCTCATAGATAGAAATCATGACTGAGTGTTGGGATTTAATCATGATTTTGCTGTTTTGTCTGCAATAACTACATGGATCACTAGAGCACACTCTGATTTTTCCCCACTTGTGTTATTCTACCCAGTAACCTAATGTTTTTCCCCATGAACTTAATGAACGACGGCACTTTTTCAAATGTATGATGGTTGGTGACTTAACAGAAAATATCTGCATATGATCTTTGTAATGTTATGATAATATGAAAATTTGATGCAATTATCGAAAATGTTTACATTCCTTCCTCTTGTTTGATTCTTTTATTTTTTTTTTCTCATTTATAATGCTTTCGTACTCAGGAAGTTGAGGTAGGTTTTTGACTTTTCAACTGTATGTAGACATAGCATCCAAATAGTTGCCAAATAAAATGTAAATTTCATTCTTAATCCTAAATCTCAGTGGTAAATATTTGTTTTAGTTCAGTGAACCAGCACCGCACACATTTATTTTTCATTGGTATATCCAGGGGATGCAATTTATCAAATGCATATAAACAGTCCATTTGCTGCTTTATCTTTTCTCATTAGTTATAGTACAAGTATGATTGTCAGTTATTATCTGTGTTTTACTGGTGTGTTATTTATTGAAAGAGCAGAGCAACTGACATTGTTATTTTCTAAATCATTTTGTCTAGGGCCTGCAGGACTTTATACCAAATGTCAAACCAATTTATCAAAGAATCGCTCTATTCAGGAAGAAAGTGATTTAGAGTGTCTGTATAAACATATACCCACCTGTATTTACACGCATCCCAGTAACAGTTATGGGACTTTTACAGGAACACAAAGATGTTAAGGCTGGAGCAGCTTCCTTCTATTTTACACGATTTAGGTAGGATTCATTGTGTGCTTTTGAGTGATGCCTTGGGGGAATATGCAGGTGAGTCTGATCTTTGTTCCCTGCCCCGAGGTAGGCTAGGCTCAGGTATGTGGCAGTGATACGTTCACATGGAAATACATTCATGCACACAGCTCCCACTTGCTGGCATACACGGTTCTCATGAGTGGGGGTCTGTGGAGGGAAGCTCGGTGGGGCCTCAGGTCACTGAAACAAGCTGGGCCACTTAGCTGAGCCACTTCATTCAGAAGGATTCCTCCCTGGTGGGGCTGTTTGCCAGGAATGGGCGGGACAGGCCTGCTGGAGTTCTCTGTCGCTTGCCCAGAGAGAGAACTGGACAGAGATAAGGTGGCTGGTATGGGAAGCCAGCTCCTTTCCCAGTAAATAAATGGAATGTTTTGTACCGCCCAGTAGATGGGGTAGTAGAAATTGCCATTGCGTGCCAGTTAAAATTGCGGTCAAATGTCTAATTATACAGCCGAGGCACTGTATGATGTCATCTGGGAATCTCACCTTTCCAGTGACTTCTGGTACGTTTTAGAGACATTCTTTCCACCTGCCGACCAGCCCTTCCCCCTAACGTTCCCAGTCAAGTGGTTTGAAAATTAACAGAACTAGGGTGCACTGAATCTTTGGGTGAGCGGTTTGCTTACAGTCCCTTAATCTCTTTGTCAAGCTTTTGGGTTCAGTAAATGGGGATCTACCCCATTCGGGATCCGCAAACCCCACTTTAGTCTGCCTGACCTTGCAGGGGAGTGCTTCTTCTCCCCTTTGCATTTACCCGCCGCGGGTCCACAGATGACGCCACAGAGGCTATCCTGCCCTCCCTTCACCTTCCTTCCTTCTGTTTGGATCCCTGTTGCTCACTCCTGGTTGAGACTGGGGAGGCTCCCATTTATTTGCAAGGCTGATGATTGGTATTATCTCAGGTAATCTTTAGATGAAACTGCGGAGTGCAAACAACTGGGCTAAAATATGTATGAGGGGGAAGTGATGTGTTCCACGTGAGTTAAGTGTCTTGGATCTGTACTACCTGGAGCTGTGAGGTAGATAATAAATGACATCACCACGTTTGTAAGTGAAACTAAGGAAAGTTGGGTTTCATAAGTGGTTTCCATTTTGTCCTGCCACCTCATCTCTGCCTCAGAGTCTGGGTCGACATTGTGTGGAGCTGAAATGAGCACTCCTGGAAAGGGAAATCCTTGGGGAATATTTGAGCTGAATTGCACCCGCCATCTTGGGGCTCTGGGACAGTGAAAGAGAAATTCAGGTTCCCATTCAGAATGGGATGGAACCATAGCTTTTCCAATTTGTTACGATCATCCATGATGAACAGACTTGAATCACTCAAATTATAGCAGGAATATTTTTTGCATCATTTCGTGCTACGGAGGCTTAACGATTTTATGGGAAGAGGAGTTACAGAGCAGAATAATTGTATAATAATTGTATAATAGTATACAATATGTGTTGTATATGTATACACTTTAAATAGACTTCCTTTCCCGTGCATGTTTATCAAAACAGAGTATCTCTAAAGTAGCTGAAAACCCAGAGTTAAATTCCTTTGCACCAGCCCCTGAGGGCCAGTAATTTTACAGGATCCTTTTCTGTGTTAGGAGGATATTTACTGAGATAAATGGAGAAATAGGTGTCTTTGCCCCCTGCATTGATCAGCTGCAGAGGATTAAAATAAGTGGGACTGTAATCTTTGCCAGTCTTTGATTCTTTCTTTAACAAGAGCACCACTGTCTTCTTTCTCATCCTACGCAGGTAATGATGTGTCCTTTCTTTTTATTTTTATTCATTAAAATTTTTTTAATGTTTATTCATTTTTTGGAGAGAGAGAGACAGAGAGCGCACGAGAGAGCATGAATGGGTGAGGGGCAGAGAGAGAGAGAGAAAGGGAGACACAGAATCTGAAGCAGGCTCCAGCCTCTGAGCTGTCAGCATGGAGCCCAGCACAGAGCTTGAACTCACAGACCGTGAGATCATGCCCTGAGCTGAAGTCGGACGCTTAACCTGACTGAGCCACCCAGGCGCCCCTCTTTTTTTTTTTTTTTTTTTTTTAACTTTATTCATTTTGAGGGCGAGAGTGAGAGTGGGGGAGGGGCAGAGAGAGGGAGTGAGAAACCCAAGCAGGCTCAGCACTGTCAGTGCAGAGCCCGACACGGGGCTCAAACTCAGAAACTGTGAGACCAGGAAGCCAGCTGAAATCAAGAGCCCGATGCATAACCAACTGAGCCACCCAGGTGCCCCATGATGTGTCACTTTGTTACTGTGATTGTTACGCTAACTTTTGATTCTGGCTTCCTGTAACTTTATCCTCCTGCCTTGAGACGTTTCATGATTTTGGTTGAAAGTGTGAACGTGCTCAAGTTTGAGACTCTGTTTAAATTGATAGGTTCTTCTAGATGTTAACAGAACCTAAAAAGTTGGGTAAGTTTCACTTAAGCAATGCTACAATAAAATGGAATCAGCCTTCCCTCATATGGTTAGAATTTAGAGGAAGCCTGTTCTCTGCCCTGTCTAGCAGGGGCCTGAATTTACGCTGTGTAGTAGAGCCCATAAAATATACACATGTGGTAACACTGCCGGCCTTCATTCCTTAGCCTGCGTAATACACTAATAGGCGTTGCTGAATTTAGTAAGTGACTATATTTAGATATGCATCTTTCTATCTAGGTTTATGTTTTAAAAATTAACTGTTGCTGGGGTCCTTGCAAGTCATTTTGAAAAGCCTCCTCATTAGATGATAAAATGACCAGTTAAGAGGCCAACTCAGACACGCTTGCCTCTCCTGGCAAGTTTGATCTGACACATCCTGTGTGCCTTTCCCCCACAGTCTGAATTTGACCAGGTCACAACCTTCTTGGGCTGGAAGGAAGATGACAGGCAGGGGCTCTTAAAGTCCTGCCCTGGGCTGATATCTGGAAGGGACTCTGGGGTCCGTGCAGCGGGAACACTCTTTAATTCACTGTGGCATTGGGGTTTTGTGGGGACAGGCATGGTTCCCAGGGTGGGAATTGTAACTCTGAGAAAACTGGCAGAACTGCCCACGGCACCGGAAGTCATGGGTCTATTTTAGGACAGTGTAAAGAGGATATAGCTGTATTAATTTAGATAGAAAATAAAAGACAAGCTGGGGTGGTTTCTCTTCCCCACCCCCCGTCTCCAGTCTTGAGCTTGGGAGAAATGACCAGCCCTCGTGCTGATAGTGTTGGTTCAGTGCCACAGACAGTTGTCCTTCTGATAAGTGGGATTCAGGGATGAGCACGTTCTCAGGAGGTGCAGCTCTAGAAGGGGCCGTCTTTTATCTGTGGCTTTTTCCACTTGAGTTTAGATGCTGCCTCACTGGAAATCCTCGCAGACGTGGGGCGGATCAATGGATACCGCCCCTGCCTGCTTGGACTTGCCTTGTGTGCGGGCCAGTAAGACCTGGCACATTCCGTGTGGCGGGGTGCTCTGTCCGCCCAGTATCTCATCCTCCACTTTGCTGCCTCCATGCCCCACCCCGGTGCTCCCTGACCACCCCCCAGCTGGGCTCTTGGTTCTTCCCTGTTTGCCACATGTTCATGACCTTGGCCTCTGATAGGGGTTTCTCTTAGCTCTAGCCAAACAGTTACACTCGTGGGTTTATCTGCTCCTGGCTCATTGGTTTTTGCCTAGGCAATCTAAGTTCCTAAAGCAGAGCAAAAGCAGTCAGGTGCAGGGAATCACTTTCCTTCCATGCTTGGCCTTGCTGGGCCAGGGGCTCCCTGAAGGACTGCCTTTGCATAACGAGTGTTCACTCAAGGTGCACTTTCACATCTTGGCAGCAATTAGGCAGTATTTTTTACCTTTGCAATCAGTTGAAACTATTTGAATGCACATACCTGCTTTTATGACTGAAAGGCTTTGTATTTAAAATGGTGATTTTTTTCCCCCCTGAGAAATATGTAAAAGTGGCCATTGTAGTTAATCTGGAAAAATGACAAGGTCCAGAAGCATGCTTCATTCACATGCCATCCCGGTTACAAAGGAGGTTGAAATCATTAGGGAATATTCAGCTCTTGAGACTTACTCATACCTTTCTTTGACATCAAAGGGAATGTGGCAAGTGAAATTAAAGTAAAGGAACTTGTCTTCGGCTTCAGTCCTTCCCTGTCGGACACACATCCTAAGCTTCCAAGGACTTCCATGTCTTAGAACAGCATGTTCAAGTAGATCATATTGCATGAGGATAGGGATAGGAAGCTGGGCTCTATATGTGAAGAGGGCGCTGATGAACCACGGTTGGAAGGATGGATGTTATTTTTTTCTCCAGCAGTGAGGATAGGTTCTTCCTAGATTCATTCTTCTCCTGTCCTCGTGACCAGCAGAATGTGTCAGTGACATGCTTGTGTATAGAGCTGAGAGCACATTGACGACCATCCAGCTAAGAAATCGGTGGCTAAGCCCCCCCACCCCCATCCAGTCCTTAACTTGGACTCATTTAACCCGGGCTGCTGAGTTTCAAACCACATAGTTCAAAAGATTAGGATTGTATTTAAAATCATAGGTGGGGAGAGACATAGCAGAGGGCTTGTTTTAAGCTTTCTCATTGCTATTTCATGGTGTGGCCCTTAGGGACTTCTTAACCAAATGGGTGAGAAGGTCAGTCATGCCCTAACATTAAAGCCAGAGCAAAGTGGCCCAATTCCTTGGAGTTAAAAACAATTTAATGCTGAATCCCTAGCTTCCAGAGGAACCTGTTCATGTTTATTCATGTTCTGGAAAATGGAATCACTGCCCAAGAAGCAATATGTTGTGATTTTACTCTAAATCCAGTTTCCTAAAATCTATTTAAGGGCTTAGGTGAACTCAACAAGGATCTAATAAAGCCAGGTAATTGAACGACACAGAGGCTGATAAAATTCACAGGAGATCTTGTCGGAGACAAACTGCAGCCGGAGACAGTGTGGACAATAATTTAAACTAATTGTGCACTTTGATGTAAATTAGCTTCTCTGGAAGAGAAATTGAGGCCTCTTTGTAGGCAGCTCTCTATAACTCTGCAGCATGCACAGTACCTGCCAAAAACACAGACAGCAAATAATGTTGGGTAGATTAGGTCGAGGAGGAAATGACCTGAAAAGGTGTGCAAGCCCTAAAATGATGTGGGGGTGATAAACACGTGTGAAGCCTCTTCACCTTGCAAACCGGTTGCTGGGACAGAGTGGGTATGCTGGGGGACAGTGCAGGTGGGGGAGGGGAGGATAAAGAGAACAGGCAGCAGTTAAGAAGGAGAGGTTCTCAAAAGGGGAGAAGAGGTTCATGTAACTATAAATAAGTGAGTGGCCTGGACCCCAGTGAATTTCCAAGGAACAAAGTGTCTCTCCTCAGCATAAATTGATATAAGCAGCATTGAGTGGATTGGCCAGTCTTTATTATTTTGCTGTCACACATCCAGAACAAATGGTACGAAGCTAAATGTATGCCTCTGGTTAATGCTCACATTTGAACGGTCCTCTGCTTTTAACTTTTGCCAGTGTTGGAAAACTGTAACTGCACTGCAAGTTATGTGTCTCTGCATGAAGGGAATGTTGACAGTTGAAATTATCAGCTGTTACAAACACAGAGGCCTAATCATAAGTGAGGGCAGCAGGGCATCACCTGCAGCATAATTGATAGCAAATCCACCTTGCTTTTGGAAGGTGTCTCCGTTTATCTGTCAAACCGAGAAGAGCAGCGTTGTTTCCATATGAGGCTGAAATGTTTCTTACTCTTCCCAGTGTTTAATGCATGTAGTTTGAAAGACAAGAATTTGAAAAGTAAATTGATATTTTTGATTTCACATAAATGTCTGTTTGGGGAACGATTTCTAAGCCATTCATGCTTTCCTTTGTGTTTCAGGAGATAGGGAGAAAGGCAGGTTTTTGTGTAGTTATGTGAGAAGCTTTCTGAATCTGACCTTTGTTTTCTATTTTTTTTTTCCTTATATAGGATGATTATTTCAGAAACTGGAATCCCAACAAGCCTTTTGACCAAGGTAAAGGATGCAATGTTTCTTGTTGTATATTCTGTGGGAAATGTGGCCTCATTTTTCCTTCCTTGCGTGCTGAGCTAGTATTCATAAAAAGGCCAGTGAGCTGTCTTATTTTACTGACTTGGGAGCCTAAAATGACTATGGTGATGGAAGGTATTTTATCAGTTTGGTTATTTGTCTGAGATTGTTTAAGACAGATTGTTAAAAATGTATTGAATTGACAACTACAGTCATTGGATTTTTTTTTAACACAACAATAACAAAAGAGTAAAATGCTTATTATAATGACCTGGTGAGTTGTTGGGTTGAATCTAGTGATTTCATTCGTGGAAGAGACTGCCTGGAAATGCTGTGCAATTGACATGAGTCATGAACATTGAAACTTCCTTGGTAGAAACAGGTTAATCCCAGGAGGCTTTCAAAGGCACGGATAGTTCATTTGTTAAATCAGTTCATCGTGGTTTCTAAATGGAAGCTTCTTTCTGAGTCTGCTCAATGACCACTTGGGTGTAAACATGGTCCTCAGAGAGCTCTTTCCACTGATAACCAGCAAGCATGAAGCCAGTCTCCTGATGGCCCTTGTAAATCATCACCACTGTCCTCCTCTGAGTTATTTAAGATACAGTGAGGACCTGCCCGTGAATCATGTCCCTGTTTCGACTGTCCCATGTGTGGCTGCTGTTGGCACAGACTCTGCTGCTGAAAATGGTGCTAGGTTGTACCTGAAGTATTTATATGCAATTGATACTGAAACCTGGGGGGAAAAGTTTACCTACCACGTATCAAAGGTTCACACTTCTGACGATGAACTTCACTTCTGCGGCTTCAGTATTTGATGTGATCATGATGGCCAGCCTGACAACAAGAAATCAAGCAAGGCTTTGACATGTAACATGGTAGAAGGAAACCCCTTCTACTCCCTCCTTTGTGATTTTAATGGGTTGCTCTCACCCTGGACCCCGTTTTTTTTATTTAAACAAAATTGGTATTAAAATTTCTACATATGCATTTCAGCTCATGCCTTCAAGTAGAACAGTTTATTCGTACATGCATTCATTCGTTTTCAAACATTGAACTTGCACTGTTTTCACGGGCGCCAGCCAGGTTCTGGGAGAACAGAACAATCGTAGGGGTGCCTGGATGGCTCAGTCGATTAAGTGCCCAGCTCTTGATTTGAGCTCAGGTCATGATCTCGTGGTTAGCCAGATGGAACCTCACATGGGGCTCTGCATTGTCAGTGCTGGGGATTCTTTCTCTCCCTCTCTCTCTCTCTCTGCCCCTCCTCTTCTTATGGTCTCTCTCTCTCTCAAAATAAATAAACATAAAAAAAAGCTGTAGTGCCAGCCCTGGAGGAGCTCAGAGTAGAGCATGGGCAGAAGTCAGTCACCAGTTCCAGTGGGATGTGTTAAGGGCTTTAAAGCATGTATGTGCAGGGCCAGTGTTGAATCTGTAGGTGGGGAACTTAATGTGTTGCATGTGTCTTGGGAGCAGGTGCCAAGAAAGGCTTTCCTTTGAAGATCAGTCTGAGCTTATCCATATCTTAGCAGCCTCCAAGAGCCTTACTCCTTTGCAACTTTAGCAGTGACTGAGACATCACAATAAGCCACGTTAAAGCATGCAGAGGCATTTGTAATTTAGAAATTCTCCACTGGAAAGGGTCAGAATTTCTAAACATGTCTTTCAAAAGGATATACCTTCATTTCAGAAGAACCCTCAGAAACAGAGCCGCACGTTCTCTGTCTGTGTCTGACAAACGAGCCTTTCTACAAACATTCCTACCATGATTTTGCTGAGGGACGTATCTCAGCTGCCGGTGCCAGTGAACTAATTGTTTCCAGCCCAGAACCAGAAATAGGTTCTTGTCCTGTAAGGATCAGACGTTCTCTAAATAACTGCCAGATTTACTCTTCCCCAAGACTTGGAAACAAATACTAAAACTTCACCAGGAGAAGCCTTTTTCATTTTTACTAGTAGACCTTGGGAAAGATAATACTTGGAAGGTGGGTATCATTTGCCGCTTGGGGATATACACGATAGTCTCCCTTGATTTGGGTGTTCACACAGAAACTTTGAGCATCAAAAAGAGCATGGTATTTAAATCTGCTTAACCAAAAAGCCTGAAGAGGGATTTTTCTCTCCTGGGAATGAAGGCAAGCGTATCGAGCAGATTCCCAGCCCTGCTCCCTCTTTTTCTAGTTCTGTAGGCATGAAAACTGGATCTGCTGAGATAAATCCTCCTCAGATAAAACCTGATGACTTTATGGGGTATAATTGAGGACCTCAGCCAAGAAGCCCCACTTTGTAGCTCGGGTGTTGCCACTGTGGGCTATTTACATACCGAGCCGTGGGGAGAGCCGGCAGAACTGAGGCTAGCCTTCACCTCAAATACCAGCCCCAGCAGATGTCATCAGTTACATTGTGAGCTGCTCAATAAAAATGGGAGGTTACTATATCAGTGCTGACACCACTTGGTGAAATATAAATCCCAGGCACGGACGATGTAGAGCATTTCATCTTCCAGATAATAGGAGAATTGCCGAACTCCAGTGAAAAGTTGTCAGCTGCGGAGAGAAGTCCTTTCCCCTCCTAAGCTGAAAAGGAATCAGACATGGTTCATGTGGTTTTGGGGTTGGGGACAACTTGGAGTTTGTAGAAATGGAACTTGTTGGAAACCACGGCAGGGTTTCACATGACACCTCTGCCCTGGCATTGGGGTGGATAGGGCTTCCTGATGGAGGTGAGGATGAGGTGGGCTTCAAATGTAGGGGAAAAGAAGGGAAGGAAGGTGGGTCATGAGGGATTCCGGTGGAGGGTGGCCAGAAAGGGGGGTTTGAGGCAGGTTTTGAAGGACGCTTCATACCAATCTGTGAAGTTTGAACTTTGTTTTCTTGGCAGTCGGGAGCCATAGAAAGGTTTTGAGCAGTGGAGTGACGTGATGAGGGCAGTACTGTGGAGGACTTTAGCTTGACGACTCAACAGCTGTGATTAGGGACGCAAGGCATACCTGCTAAATGATGTCCCTCCTCCAGGACTCTTGGGTGACTCGTCCATTGCGCCTTTCATTGCCTGGGAGCTCTGGAATTTGGCCGTCGTCGTAGGCGGTCAGACTTGGCATCAACTCTGTAGCTTGATCTCTGAAAAGCCCACGTAGCTCTTGCTTCTCTTAGGTATTGGTGTGAATAGCTCAGACACTCACGGTATTCAGAAAGTGGTTACTTGGCTGTAATTATGCTCTCTGCCTCAGGATATTTACCGAACTTTGAACAACAGGGCTTCATAGACCAAGCCCTTCTCATGTAATCGACTCTAAGGCGGTTGGAAGAAAAGTGCCTCACTTGGCGGTCTCCTTCCATGAGGCTGAGAATGTCTTTAACTTGTTGTCTTAAAGCGAATCATTAATGATTCTGTCAGTGGAGTATAATAGCCATCAACCTCAGGCTTTTCTAAGAAGCATTCTTGGTGAGCTGTGGGTAAAGTATTAGGTCCTTTTTTTTTTTTTTTTCTTTTTTGGTATCATAATGATTTGATGCCACGTGTCCTCACAGAAGGGACAGACAGGAGTTCAGAACTGAAGGGACCAGGTGAGACAGTGCCTTTGTGAAGTTCCCAAAGCCAGACACCCTGCAGGGAGAGTTGAGCAGGCTGTCCAGGTGGAGAGGGCAGTGGGCACATGCAGACGTTTCCTGTCTCAGATGAGCAGGGCGAGTGGAGGCCCTGGGGTGGATGTCTCCAGGAGGTCAGCTGAGGCTGTAGGTTGCTGGAGTGATTTCTAGAGTTTTGCGCAGCCACTCTGCCCTCCCAAGCAGGTTCTGTAGCAGAGCCCGAAGCACAGACTTGATCTCCCCAATGGTGAGATCGTGACCTGAACCCACATCCAGAATCAGACACTTAACCGACTGAGCCACCCAGGTGCCCCCTCAATTTGCCTTTAACCACATGCTTTTATTTTCATTTTCTCACTCCACATCTATCTGGTGCCCAGAGAAAGTGCTGCATTCTGTGGGATACACTTTGGTAAATGAGGTGTGGGGACTTGAGGTTTGCAGTCAGATTCTCCAGGTTTGGAATTTGACTTTGCCAGTTCCTCACCGAGCAATTCTGGGCAAGGTGCTTAACTTCTCTGCCTCTACGCCTTCCAGTCTGGCATGGGCACCAGGGAAAGCATTGGCAGGATTAAATGAGTTAATGTCTGGCATACAGTAAGTGCTCAATCTGTGCTGCCTTAGCAAGTAATTGATCTTTTTCATTCCCTCTTCTTCCTATTTACCTGTCTCTCTGTGTTGCTTCCTTCCTTCTCCACTCAGGTTTTACTTCTTCTTTCCTTGTGTTCCCTTCTGGGGGCCTTCAGGGTTGGGAGGCTCTGAAGCTCACAGGTCTAAACTGGAGCCAGCCTGCTTTATACTAGGTGGGTGGGTCACTGCAGTCGTGCACCCCAGATCCTTGTTATTGGGGCCAAAAAGGTTCAGGCTCTTAATGTGTTCCTTCCTTCTTGACTCCCATCCATCCTTAAACGGTTATCAGATACTCCATGTTTATACCTGCTGTGTTGGATAACAGGGACCACAGTGAGAAAGGCGTCTCTGGGACACTCCCAGTTATCAGTCATAAGCCATCCACCTAAGGTCTTAAATAAGCAGAGAGAGTGTTTTAGTGCTGGGAAGTGGGGGCTGGGAGCAAAAGCAGGTGTCGGTGCGGGTGGTTTGGGTGAGGGGTGCTAGTCTGGGAAACTGGGAAATCCGTAAGATGGCAAGTGTTAATGTAAGTGACCCAGGTCTATCACAATTAATTAATTTAAAGTTTCTTTATTTATTTTGAGAGAGAGTGTGAGTGGGTGAGGGGCAGAGAGAGAGAGAGAAAGAAAGAATCCCAAGCAGGCTCCACATGCCGTCAGCACAGAGCTTGAACCCACCAACCCTGAGATCATGACCTGAGCCCAAATCAAGAGTCAGACAGCTAACTGACTGAGCCCCCTAGGTGACTAGACACCATGTGGGTGACATTTTCTGCTATAACGTGGCCTCACCGGGTCTGGGCCTATGGTGTGTGGGTCAGGATCCCTGCATTGTAACCTTTGCTAATAACAGTCACGTTCAGTGTGATAATAAAGGTGCTGTCTTAAGGATTCTCTTTCGCCTTATAGTGAGATGGCTCAGGAAGGTTATCCAAAGGGCCTGGAGGAGAAAGAGAGAGATAATTTATTGAACCACAGTGCTATGTTAAAAGAATAAAAGGTGTTGCTTTTATCGAATAGAGAGAGGATGAACAAGAAGCACAGTGAATTCTAAAAAGTTGTTTCAAAGCTTCTTGACCGGTCTTTTTTGAAAAAGAAATTTGAAGCTTTAATCACAGTGTTTTTGCTGAATAAAGGGGTTTTTATTGTTGTTGTTGCACTGGGGGGTTTGGAAAAGTAATTTATGTATATAAGCAATACCTTACTTTAGCATAGAATTCTGATTATTTGAAGAGGTCCTAAAGTGAGGGAGCATTCATTAATTTGGTTCTTTCCTGTAGCCATGGCCCACACAGGACAGAACTCGCTGATTTATTTGGGTATGAAGTTCTCCTTGATGAGCCAAGCCTTTTTAGGACAAATGGCTGAAGGGAGATTTATCATGGAACTTTTTGAAACCAGCGAGTTCCTTTAATGTGGAATAAATGAATGTTTTAGATGGAGTGAATAGCTGTTGGTTTTAAAGATAATGTTTTTCTTCTGGAGTGAATACTAATCATTCTTCCCGAGCAGCCTGGCTGTGACTAAATCTCAAATGATGCTGGTGATCTTCAGAGCAGAATATGAACTTGTAGAAATTGATCTCCAGATAAAAATAAAGCTCACAAAGTCAGGGGCCCTTTTCACTCACGCTGTTCACTTGAATTGAAGAAAAGAAGAAAACTCTTGCCCTTTGACTTCCGATCTATTACACCAAGATCCCGACAAGCTCAAATTCCGACCAAAGCCTTGAACTGTTTTGAAGCAGAAATTCTAAAACTCAAAAGGAGCGCGTCCTTCCCATGTTCCAACTGTGTTTCTGCAAGCGGAACCCTGGGGATGATTGCAGCATCCACGTTTTGTCCAAGTTTTAAAGGGTGCTCCAGGGGAGGCAAGATTGCTTATTTATAGAATGGTTCTTCAGAAAGGGATTTTTTTCCCCCTCCAGATTAATCTGGAATTTTACATGCTAGGCTTAAAAAAATCTGAAGTCCCCACAGTGTTCCTCCTGATGTAGAAGTTAACCTCCCCCCAAAAAGACCTGCTGATTTGCATTCATATGTCCTTGAATGTTTCTCAGCTTTGAAGGATCTGTTCACCTTGTCTGATGGCTTGAGCTCTGCTGGCTTTCACAGGCAGCTGGCCTGGTCTGTGGGAAGCAGCTTAATAATTTTCCCCCGGTACCCTTGTGTCTGGTCTGCTTGTTACCTTTCCCTTTCCACATGATGTCACCATTCTGCTTTCCCCTGAGCGGCAGTTTCTCTTACCTCGTGTTAGCCCATTCCTCACCCCAGACCTTCCCGTTGGCCTCTGTCCTTTCGTTGTCTCTTCTTCTGCTGCTTGATTATGACAATGAAATAGTGTTTTTGGGGGCGCCTGGGTGGCTCAGTCAATTAAGCATCCGACTTCGGCTCAGGTCATGATCTCACGGTTCATGAGTTTGAGCCCCGCATTGGGCTCTGTGCTGACAGCTCAGAGCCTGGAGCCTGCTTCAGATTCTATGTCTCCTTCTCTCTCTGCCCCTCCCCCACTGGCGCTATGTCTCTGTCTCAAAAATAAATAAACATTAAAAAAAATGTAAAAAAACAAATAGTGTTTTTAAAATTTTTGAAGTATTGATTTTTAAATGTTCCAAGTCATTTCTGCCAGGGAAGCAACAGAAGACTATTAATCCACATTGGTGTGCCCCAGCTTTTGACTCAGCCAGTCTGTTTTGAAGTTACATCAAGTTATAAGTTAGAGCTTTCATCCCTGCCTACCTTTGCCCATTTGCTTCTTTTATTTATTTTTTAAAATTTTGTTTATTTATGTATTTTATAATATGCCCATTTGCTTATTTTAAAGAAATAAAACATCAAGTATAAAAGTGAAATCCAATGAGGGCTCCTTCTTGGCCCCTTTTCCTAAAGTGCCACATCATTAATGTACTTTTCTTTCCATGCTCTTACACTTTATGTCATATGGACAGGTCTACAAATAAGGTGTTACATTACATGTTGCACCATAGAAACATTTCCTTCTCTAATCTGTGTATTTCATTGAAAATTGTTTCTGGAGGTTTTTGGTTTGATAGTTTTAGATCTAGTTAATGGCTTTATTATTTTGTCATATGCAATAATCTTTTTATCCATTCATCCCCCCCCCCCCCCCCGCCATTGGCAGACATTTATGTTGACTCTATTTTGCTGTTGGTGCTGCTTTTTCTTAGCATTTCTTTATTTTTTAAAATTTTAAAATTTTTATTGTATTTTTGTTTTTTTAATAATAGAATTTATTGTCAACTTGGCTTATCCAGTGCTCATTCCAACAAGTGCCCTCCTCAATGCCCATCACCCGTTTTCCGTACACACTAATTCTTCCCTGAAGCCACTTGGCCTGTAGAGCATGGTAACCCAGGAAGGGGCTGAGGTGAGCCATGACTTTGCCACTTTTTAAATGTGTTAAATTCAGGCAAATCACGTGGCCTTTCCTGACATCACTTGGCCTATTTCTGAAATAAAAAGGGGGTCCCCCTTTTGTACTGCTGGTGGGAATGCAAACTGGTGCAGCCACCTGGGAAAGTAGTATGGAGGTTCCTCAAGAAGTTAAAAAGAGAACTACCCCATGACCAAGCACTTGCACCACTAAATATTTACCTAAGGGATACAAAAATGCTGACTCGAAGGGGCCCATGCACCCCAGTGTTTATAGTAGCACTAGCCAAAGTATGGAAAGAGCCCAAATGTCCATCGATGGATGAATGGCTAAAGAAGATGTGGTATATCTATACAATGGAATACTACTCTGTGGTCAAAAAGAATGAAATCTTGCCATTTGCACCAATGTGGATGGAACTAGAGTGTATTACACTAAGCGAAATAAGTCAGTCAGATAAAGCCAAATATCATATGATTTTACTCCTATGTGGAATTTAAGAAACACAACAAGTGAACATATGGGAAGGAAAGGAAAAATAAGATAAAAAAAGAGAGGGAGGCAAACCTTAAGAGACTCTTAAATACAGAGAACAAACTGGGGGTTGCTAGAGGGGAGGTGGATGAGGGGATGGGCTAAATGGGTGATGGGTATTAAGGACGGCACTTGTTGGGATGAGCTCTGGGTGCTATATGTAAGTGATGAATCACTGGGTTTTACTCATGAAACCAATATTACACTGTATGTTTACTAACTTGAATTTAAATAAATAAATTTGAAATAAAAAAACAAAAAGGAGGTTCCTGAGGTCCTTTGTATCCACGATAGTTAAGCTCTCATGCTTTTAGGCAGCATAGCATCTGTATATGTTTTCTTCATAACGAAAGACAAAATGAAAAATTGGAAGCCTGATGCTGCTGTTTCAAAGGTTACAGTTTAACCAATGAGGTATGAATAAGCTTCAGTAAAACCAGTGGAATTAAATGGGCCTTTAAATCATCAGAGATGGGGGCGGAGGCTCAGAGTAAAAAGCAAAAAAGGCCAAAGTGGGAGGTGTTTTGTTTTCTCAGAGAGTCTTATGGGTACTGCAGGGTGTGGAGGGAAGAGCGGAGTTTAAAGGGCTCAAGTTCAAGTCTTGGCTCTCCCATTAGCTTGCTGCATACATTGGAATAACTTATTTGGCCTTCATTTTCTCCTCTGTGAAGTGGGGCTAGTGATGCCTGTGCCATGGGCATTAGTGGAGACCAAGTGGCATCATGTTGCAGAGGGCCAGGGGTTGGCAGACGGCACGTGCTCACAAACCTCAGTGAGCCAGCTCAGTGCTGTCAGCTATGACTGTGTAGACCCCATTTCCTTATGGGGTGCCGATGGCTCTGTCCCTGTCATCTGCTGGCTTTGCTGGGAGCTCCCAGCACCCTATGCCTCTCAAACCAAGCTGTGCTGGGTTGTGTTCTCCCCTTTGGATGGAATGATAATTGTGAAGGGTAGGAAAATTCCCCTTGCAAAACTAGGGCTCTGCGGCCTTCTATTACTGTGTTTAACAGGTTTCTTCAGCATGGGCAAATCCATTTTAAAGACATATTTATTACCTTTCCTCAAACTCATAAAATGTAGTACTAGTTTTATAAAAACGAAAAAAACCCAAACAAACAAAACAATCCTTTCTGCTATTCCACCTGCTAGAGAAACAGCCCCTGAATTAATTATATTATGTTTGTTGAGTCCTAATGAAACAGCTTTGGTTTGGGGAAATTCTCAATAGGGAAAAACATGTCAGCTGAATTTTAAAATCAATCAATAATGCTGTTTAAAATTTCCTCATCTGAGACTGTCGAGTGGATTAGAGCATTTTCACAACTGGGAGGTGGCTGCTCGGCTCACCTGCGTCCCCACAAGCCCTATGCCTGAGACGGAGAGTTTTCTTTTGTTGAGGTTTGTAGTTGTATTACGTAAAAGTTCATGGCTGGAGGCCTGTGTGATGTCCGTTCTGCCCTCATCGCCATGTAGGATGAGAGGCAATGTTGTGTGTGGCAAGGTCCTCGGTTCGCAGTCTCACTGATTGGGTTTGATTCCCACTTCTTGACTTTTGTAGATGTATGTGCTGAGGCAGGTGCTGAGCTGTTCTGAGCCTGTTTCCCCCTTGTCTTTACCAATAGAAATTGACAGTTATCGCACCTCTGACCAGCGTGGTGTCTGTCCAACCCCTGATGTAGTACCTGACCCAGTCTTAAGATAAGGAGCATGATAAAAGCAGTAACGCTTTGGTAAAAGATGCAGGACCAGTGTTTCTTCTGGATTCTCAGAGGTGGAAGGGTCTTTGGAGGTTTTGATATGTTCGCTTACCTGATCCAGCACGTGGGCTCTAATTGTTCAGTGAACTGTTGAGTCAAGTGTGTAACTGATTACCTGGTATGTGCCGAGTTGTTTCCACACAGTAACTATGAAGAGGAGCGTGATGGTGGCTTTGCTCAGGGCACTTAGAGACTGTGTAGTCAAGAGTGGGACGTATGGGCAATAAAATACCCCAGGGGATGTGTTTGAGCTGCCCTGACAGAACCTTGCACCCTGGATGCTCAGGTGAGGAGCCAGTCGGTTCTTCCTCCGTGACGGTCAGGTAAAGGATCCCAGGAAGCAACCTCGGAGCCTCTCAAGGATGAGTAGATATCTGGAGATAAGCTGGGGGGAGGTGGCCAGCATCTGATTGGTAGAAATGTGTCCTGAGAACTGAGCATTCAGTTGCTACAGAAGTAAAATTTGATAGGATTGGTTCTTCTAAAAACATTTATTAATAGAGATGAAGAAAATGTAAGCCATTACTTTATCAGGCTGTTTCTTTGTTTACCCATTTATCTCTGAAGATCGCTCTGGTGGGAACCTCAGAATCCCCCCAGAGCAGGGATCATGAACAGTGGGGTAACCTGTGTAGGGACAGGGAGAAGGTGGGCTTTGGGATGCGCCAGAGAGCGGCTGTGATGCTACGATAGCTGAGGGTGGTCATGAGGATCTGGGACCCATTGGTGACAGAACTTCTGATTTCTCCCATCCAAGTACTAACCAGGCCCGACCCTGCTTAGCTTCCGAGATCAGACGAGATCGGGCGCGTTCAGGGTGGTATGGCCGTAGACTGGAACTTCCGATTTCTCAAGGGGAGCAGGAGATGGAGAAGTTTCTACATGCGTATGAAATCAAGTTCTTTAGTGTTTGCAAATCATTATTAAAAACAAACAATCAAACAAACAAACAAACAAACAAACAGAAAAGCCTATGAGAACCTAGGTCTTTGGACTTCTTGTCTGTGGCTTCTCTCTGAGAGGGAAGCCGGCGGCCTCGTTGTCAGAACTTGTCAAACAGGCAAAACCTGTAGTGTGAATGCTCTGGAGGGTGATGAGTCCTTGGGGTCCCCCTGACCTGGAGGCAGTGCCTAGCAGAGCGGGAAGTCATCCGTGCCCAGGTTGCACTTGGACAGTGTAAGGCCTGAAGCCACATGTAATGAGCAGGGGCGCCCAACGCAGACCCGAGCCCCAGGCAGAGTGCTGGGTTATTACTGCGGTTTCTTTGTGGCCTCCCACACCACCTTCAGATACGTTGTTTTAATCTCGAGAACAGGGAAACACACCCCTGCCCACACCCAAGCACACTCACACTCACACAAAATTCACACCATGTAGGTGCCTCTGGGATTTAGAAACACAAACTACCTCCCGAGAGTCAGAGTGCAGCCCGTGTGAATCAGGATCAATTTCATTAGGCGCTGAATTTCCCTGCTCTGGGGAGGGTCCGGGTGGTGCCTCGGCCCCCCGCAGCCTGGCCCTGCGGAGCCGTGGGGGGGAGGGGAGGATGGGTGTCATTTTTAGCAGCTGGCCCTGTGCTGCTGCTGCTCTTTTTTGGCCAAAAAATACTGATAGAAGGAGATAGAGAAGGTGGACGATATCAGAGACACTCACTCTCAAGGGGAGAAGACCCCAGTAAGGTAAGGGATTGCCCTTCTGAGCCCATGAGAGCCAGCAGGATGTTCTAGCCCTGGTTTTGCCTGCGGTCATTGCCATCCAGGACCCCTTGCAAAATTCTACTCTAGCCCCCTCTCTTCTTGCTAACTTGTTTTTTTAACTCATTTAAAAAAAAATGTTTACTTATTTTGAGAGAGAGGGGAAAAGAAAAAAAGATGAGTGGGGGAGAGGCAGTGACAGAGGGAGAGAGAGCGAAAATCCCAAGCAGGCTCCATGCTGTCAGCATAGAGCCCAATGTGGGGGGCGTGGACTCACAAACCACGAGATCATGAACTGAGCCGAAACCAAGAGTCAAGACACTCAACCGACTGAGCCACCCAGGAGCCCCTCTTCCTGCTAACTTTGAGTCAGAGAAATAAAGGCCCTTGTTTTCCTGCTATGTTGACTTCAGGTCCATGAATGCTCACTTACAAGAGTATACTTGAAATGTGACTCAGCTGTCCTCATATCTGTAACCAAATGCATGATAGCCTGACATTTTTTAAAAAATTATTTTCTCTGCCCATTCTCTAAATAAAACCTTTAGGAATACATAAGTATCAGGTAAAAAAAAATGAGTAGATGGGCAATATTTGGATATAAGGAAAAGTATAAGCAAATAAAGCTTCAGCAAGGGCTCTATTCAAAACACATGCACAGTAAATTTCTGTGTACTTCTAGAGCTGGCCCTGGGGCTTCCTAACAACCAAAGGAAGGAAGGAAACACAACCGTGAGATGAAATAAGGCTGCTGTTCAGGAGAAATATAAGGTGTTCCTGGGACTGAGGCCAGAGTTGCCTTCCTCCACCTGAGGTCTCTAAAAGAGAGTTGTCATGGTGGGCCATGCTCTTGACCGTGTCTGATAGTAAATACCTCAGTCACTTTTTACCACTTCTTCCTCCGCGGTCTCTCAGGGTACATGGATGGCTGACTGCCAAAGTGCAATTCTATAAGTTAATTCAATGATAAGCCAGAATAATACAGAGTACACAGTCTTCTTAAGGTCTGGCTTGATACACGGATAAAATTGACAACATCAGGAAGAATGGATGCCCTGTGTCTCCATCAGGGAATACTCTTGATTGTTTTGTTTCTGGTAAGTGATTAGCATTGGAACTGAGAGATCTGGGCTTTTCCTGGCAGGAACAAGAGGTTCATATGATCTCTGCTGCCAATTAGCAGAAGCAAATGAATCTCTTTTCATCAGCCAAGTGGCAGGTAGAGCCAGTGTCCTTGGTCAGAAATTCAGGATCCAGGCTGGAATTGTGAAACCCGACTGTATAGTCACCTTCCTCCATGCCAAGATTGTGGGTCAGTGCAAAGCCCCAGGCAAATGGGTGATTATGAACATCAGCTCTTCTTCCTAGACCCCAACTGCTAGCCTAGAGGGTTACATCAGTATCACATGGGAGCTTCACATTGTAATTTGAGCTTCACATGGGTGGGACGCACTTCCCGTGCACACGTAAGGGTACATTTTCATCTCTGCTTCTCAGATATGTGCAGATGCTGACAGGCTTAGTAAAATTCACAATTTATTTAAAGGTATTGCCAAATTCATACCAGGTTTTGTTAGGACATTCACAGCCATCAACAGAACTACGATCATGATGGCTACTTTTGGAGGGATGAAGGGGAGAGTGCGGTTCACAAATACAATTTGATCCCGAGTTGTCTTTTCTTTTTTTTTCTTTTTTTTTTTTTTTTTAAAGTTTTTTTTTTTTTTTTTTCAACGTTTTTTATTATTTATTTATTTTTGGGACAGAGAGAGAGCATGAACGCGGAAGGGGCAGAGAGAGAGGGAGACACACAGAATTGGAAACAGGCTCCAGGCTCCGAGCCATCAGCCCAGAGCCTGACGCGGGGCTCGAACTCACAGACCGCGAGATCGTGACCTGGCTGAAGTCGGACGCTTAACCGACTGCGCCACCCAGGCGCCCCCCGAGTTGTCTTTTCCATTGGTTACTAGGCAGGAGGAGAAACTCCCAGTTTGTGATGACACAGTCATACTGTCAGCTTAGGGGTAGACACTCATAGCATGGCACAGGTGTCTTCATTCAGAAATGGTTTTGAGTGCTTTATGCGTAGTTTTAAAAGTAGGGGTGAGGTGATAAAGCACTCACAGATGTGGACAAGCCTCCATATAAGCCAGCATAGGGGGTGGAATTTTGAACTCCATTGCATTTTATAATAGCTGTACTCAGATGTTGGTTGGGTTCTTGTACAGAGGAAGTTGAAGATTCCGTTTGTCACCAAAGGATAGTCCCAGAAAAAGTGAGTGGGAGTTGCAAGGTGATGGGTTTTGGCTCCTTCCAAGTATGGTCTTTTCATAGCTCAAGCTGTATGGGGCAGGGCCCCTGCCTTGAGGAATGAGTCACCACTGCTGGGATGTTCACACCTAAGACTGGGCAGGAATCAAACATTGGGGGACAGGGTACTTACCATTGACATTGCTTCTGACTTTGAGTGTATGTAGTTCTAAGATAAGGCAGGTCTGCTGAGAGGTGATCATTTATTTTATAATAGAAATTATTCCCCGTAGGATTTCCTCAAACTACTTGCCTAATTGGTGCATTGAGGTGGATTCAGTTTAACAGAGTCATGTCTGTGTACCTTTGCAGGAATACCTCATAAGCAAATGGGGTTGGTCATGTACAACTGAAGCCTCATTCTTTGCAAATACAAGGGACTTGAGTAAGAAAAATGGCAGGATTATTCTGTGTTCCTTGTAAAGGAAAGTGATATATCCAGTCAGTTTAGATCTTTACTTCCATCCTTTTGAAGCTAACCTGTTTCTCTGAATGGATTCTCTTGTCTTTGGCAACAATGGCAGGGGAATAAATGGCCTTGGTGCCATGTTTTATCTTGCCAGGGCAGCACATATAGGCATACATTTCCAAATGCAGTGACATTGCTCATTGCGAGACTCAGGCAGAGAGATTGCTGTCCTGCATGGAGAAAGAAATGTTTTTGCTCTACGTTCAGATGCTTGCGGGTAAGGGTAGTGAATGAAGGAACTGGGAAGCCATCGTCTTTACAGAGAAACCTCCGAGGGCCTGGAGGAATAGATTAGGCTAGACTGTACCCTCAAGGAAAGCCTGGTCCCTCCATGTATCTTGTTGTCTGGCTTCGAATGCCACAGCTGATGGATCCCCTGCCATAGCCTCCAAAGGACATGCTTTTACAAATTCCTGTCATCTGACAGCTTGTGCTGTTGGAGAAATCTGAAGTGCATGCAGGATTAAATGTGGTTTTGTTAACATATCAAATAATGACTCCCTAGATGTTTAGAACATCATACTATCTCAGACACTGAAAAAGAGATCCTGAAACTCTCAAAGAGGGCTTATTCTGTATTTGGAGAGTATGTGCCTAGTGTTTACATCTGGTCAACACTGAGCTGGTCTGCCCTGGAAGAGAAAGAGGGGAGCTATTTCTGTCTCCAGGGCCATTTAGGTTGACCCCTCAGATCAAGGGGGCGGGGTTCTTAGAAATGATAATGCCAGCTGTTGGGTTGTCATGATGCTGGAGCTTTTCTGTAGCATATTTTCAGTGGCTGCTGTGTTCGTGACTCTGTTATTCACATTTTTCTTCTCGGTGTGTTTACATTTTTCTTAGAACCATGGTTTCTGGTCTCTTTGATTCTTTCACTGCAAAATGGAAATTTGTCTGGGTGGTATAATTTTCAGATAGTATAGAATGAGTTAGAATTGTAGTTGAGAATAAATTGTGGTTATTTTGCTTCTTAGTTATGTGACTGTTTCATTAAGAATTTACTATAATACTGTAATAATTAGCAAATAGCTTGCATGGGGGCCTTCACACCTTCCCTTCTCTGTGCTTAGCCTATTCCTGCCCGCCCTTCACCTGGTATGTCCAGCTCTTTCTTGAGATTCCAGTTTACATGTTACTTCCTCAAGGACATCTTCTCTCATTGACCCTAGACTCACCTGGGACTCTCTCTCCTGATAGCCTGTCTTCTGCATCACCAGCCAGTTGGTATTTAATAATTTTCTGGAATTATTTACTGTTTGATTCTCTGGCTAGATGGTGATCTCCTTGGGGGCAGGCTTACGTGTGTCTTGTGTACTTCCATATCTCCGGGGTCTAGTACAGGACTGGACACAATGTAAATGCTGTTAGTAGTTGGGAAGAATAATAATTACCATTTATTGAGTACCTACTGTATGCAAGTACTGTCTATTCCTCTTAGAAACAAGTGTGCACACGTGCACATCATCTTGTTAACACTGGTACCTGTATAAAGAAAACATGGTTGCTCCCATTTTTAACCAGAGTGGGGGGTGGTGGCTGGGTTCAAATCCTGAGCAGCTTTTAAACAGGTTTCGGAAATACATAGTCATCTGGGATAAGATCTGGCATAAAAAAGCAAAATAACATATCTGATAGGATTCCATTTATGTAAGACAAAGTGTTTTTATACGTCTGTATCTGATGGGTACTTGTATCTGACATGGGTGCATGTCAGATATCTGAACACCAAATTGTAACCTTTTATCTCTGAGGAATGGGTAGGGAGGAGGAAGAGGAGTTTTAGTTCTTTGTAATATTTTAAATACTTTAATTAAAAAAGATTTTTAATTTATTTTTTAATGTTTATTTTTGAGAGAGAGAGAAAGAGAGAGAGAGTGAGCTTGAGTTGGGGAGGGGGGGAGAGCGAGAGGGAGACACAGAATCTGATCCAGGCTCCAGGCTCTGAGCTGTCAGCACAGAGCCCGATGCAGGGCTCAAACTCAGGAGTTCATGACCTAATCCAAAGTTGGACGCTTAACCACCTGAGCCACCCAGGCACCCCTATTTACTTTCAGTTAAAGAACGTACTGTGAATCTCTCTGTAAATAGAAACTATAAGGAAGAACAGGGCTTGTCCAAGGTCACCAAGGTCACCTAGGTGGTGTGGTGGCTGAGTGGAGATTTGAACCGCAACCCATCTGGCTCTGGAGCGTGTGTTCTGTTCCTGACCCCCTTTATGTGACTACAGCAGTAGTTTCAACTGGGGACTTTTTGCCCGCCACGGAAAGCTACGTGCATGGGCACAGGCTGCCCCAGGGAAAACTGACTGAGTTGTAAAACTGACCCAAGGTCTGTGAATAGACCATGCAAGAGACATGGGAAGACTGCTTCTGAGGAAGAGGGTCATCATTACAAGGGGCAGGTGACTGCAGCCTGTGGAGGACTGGAGTGTGGACACTTAGTCCTGAAAGTCATGGTACTCACATTTGTAGTCAAAAGTAATAGTTAACCAACATGTGATAGGCTCAACCTCTTTCATCTAATCTCTGACGCCTTAGTTGAGCTAACACACACACACACACACACACACACACACACACACACACACACACAATCAAACTGACATGCCACTGGTTATAAAAAAAAGAAAATTCTGACTTCAGTATTAAAATGTGAAAAGCAGTATTTAAAAAAGTACTGACCACCATCCACTCATTATTACATTCAGTCTTCACAGCTGTCCTGTGACATTGCGGCTGTTACTGGAGTTATTTTATAGGTAAAGAAACTGAAGCTCAGTTAAGTCCGTTATATAAGGCAGAGCACAGCAACCTTTTTGCATAAAGGGTCAGATAGTAAATACTCTAGGCTTTGGGCTCCATGTGATCTTTTTTTGCTGCAGCTCACTTTTGCCTGTTGCATGTAAGCAGCCATAGATAATATGCAAATGAGCAGACATGACTGCGTTCCAATAAAACTTTATTTATGGACATTGACCATTGAATTTAATAAGAATTTCATGTCGTGAAACATTAATAATTGTACTTTTTCAACCATGTAAACATGGAAAAGTTATTCTTAAGCTTGTGGGCCACACAAAAACTGGTGGCAGGCTAGACTTGGCCCTGGGTTTGGCCCCTGGGCCATATGTTTTGATTCCTGGCTTAAGGGTGTCCTAGAGTTCAAATCCAGAATCAAATCTAGTTCAAATCCAGGTTCTAATGTAGATGTGTTTCTACGACCAGGTTTTAATCTCCACTATCCTATGCTGTAGATAAGGAGAGGTAGCTGTCAACTTGTTTGTTCTCAGAAAACAACTTTTAAAAACCTATACTAAAAGTACTATTTGCCTTAATCATGAAGTTTGTCACATTTTTCAAGGAAGGTCTCATTTTCATTTCCTCTGAACTTGTTTCTTTGTAGCTCCATGTTAATTATAATTTGGGGAGGCATTTTGGCTTTTGAATGACAGCTTGAAAATGTAAGGTTTCTTTTTGAGTGAAGCAAACATGTTCATGGTATAAAAAATTTACTTCAAAAGTATATAAAAGCAAGTCGAGTTCTTTCACTCACTTGTTCACTTTTATTACGTAATTGTTCTTCCCATAGGTAACCACCATGAGCCGTTTCCCGGGCATTTCTGGAAATTGAGTCTAGGACTCTGTGTGTGTGTGCACATTGTCTTTTATCTGCTTACCTCCTTTTTCTTTTCTTTTTTATAAAATTTTTTTTCTAGCGTTTATTTTTGAGAAAGAGAGAGAGAGAAAGAGAACATGAGTGGGGGAGGTGCAGAGAGAGAGGGAGACACAGAATCTGAAGCAGGATCCAGGCTCCGAGCTGTCAGCATAGAGTCTGATGCAGGCCTCCAACTTATGAACTGAGAGATCACGACCTGAACCAAAGTTGGGCACTTAATGGACTGAGCTGCCCAGGTGCCCCTTACCTTCTTTTTCCTGTAAACTCCTAGAGAGCTCTCCTTTATCATTTCATCCATCAGAACATTATTTTTAGAGGATGCATAGTATTCTGTGTATGTATTCCTAAAGTACTGCTATTTATTTAACCATGTTTCCATTCTTGGATTTGAGTTTTTTCCATTTATTACCAAGTATGGCTCATTGATTATCGCTGTGAATAAATCTGTCATGCTTGCATAAATATTTCTGTAGGATAAGTTCCTGGAGGTGGCTCTTGCATTAAAGCAGATGTACTTTTTTGATGCCCTTCTGTTTTTCTTACATGAAATTTCAAACAGGTTACATGCCTGAGCCAAGCATATCCCCAAATTCTGGCATCGCTGGTGAGAAAGTGGACTCCTGTAATGTTTGCAGCTCTGTGATGTTTTTGTTTGGTGAGGAAATAGGTTGTGTTTCATCTTGAAGAGTTGGTAGAGGATGAGGTGTGAGCAGTGACATTGAGCTTTTGGGCTGTGGCTCTCAACACAATCTTTGACTTTTCCTTAAAGAACAGTCAACTTTTCTTGAGGAACATAAGAAATGTGCCCTGGGCCTGCCTGGCCAGGATTCTCTGAGGGAAAAGCTACAGTGGTGGCTAAAAACTATAGTTAATCTCTATGAAATTTTCTCATAGCCTCAGGAAAGAATGCTAGTAGCTTACAGGCATCATTTCACACCTAGTAATTTTGAGTACTGACTCTTTTCCAGGTTCTTTACTAAGCCCTTCCTATATGAATTATCCCCTTGAATGTGCACCATCACCTTGCAAGGTTGGAACTTTTCTCATTTCTCTGTTCCGATGAGAAAACTGAGGCTCACAGAGGCCCAGAGTCACAGAGCAAGTAAGTGGTAGAGTGAGACTTCAAACCAAGCCTTGACTCTGAAATTCCCAGTCTTGATCACCAAAGCATACTGTTTTCTCATATTAGCTGTCTTAAAATTTTGCAAGTGTCCTGTGTTTCCTGATAGAGATGGGTTCATCAGTAGCTGTCGGTGAGTCCACAGAATGAGATGTTGCTTCTGCTTTCTGCTTCACAGATGATTATGGAGATAGGCTTTTCTTCTGGACTGTGAGTTCCAAGGACAGGATGGTATGTCACTTAGACCTGTGTCCCTAGCACACAAGGGGCTCAGCAAATGTTGGCTGATGTAATGAATAAATCAGACAAATGCAGGTAAAATATGTAGAATATGACTTGAGTTAGGACTTTATTTTATGATTATTAGGGGCTAAGTAGCAGGAAATACAGATGAAGCTTCCACAGGTTCTGAAGGGTGACAAGGGCTCAGAAAACGTCTATTTTCTTACCTAGAAATAAAACCCAAAGTACAAATTTTATTTTTAGTGTATTTAAACTTAGGTTTGCAGCTAACTCTTAGCCTCCAAGAAATGTGTAGGAAAACAGATAAGAGTTAATACAAGGCCTTTTATTCCAGGAAAGAAACAGCCTTTTTTTTTCTTCTTTTTTCTTTTCTTTTCTTTTCTTTTCTTTTCTTTTCTTTTCTTTTCTTTTCTTTTCTTTTCTTTTCTTTTCTTTTCTTTTTTTTTTTTTTTTAAGTTCCTTGTGAACTTGCATGATGTTGAGGAGTTGTGTAGCTGGGGGTCCAGAAGAAATCAATCTATCAGGTTTTCTGCGCTCTGAATTGTTACGGAGAACTAAGCAGATGGTAGATTGCAAAGCACATATGGTTTTTGCATGAATTTTCCAACCATGGGATGACACGGGTCCTAGCCAGAGCAGAACCAAATTTCCGCATGGCTGGTGGCGCCTGAACCCAGGGCAAGTCTGACCCAGAAGTGTGCCACTGGGTCGCACAGGAACTGTGGGGCATCCAGGGGTCCTCAGTGTGAGAACTGAGCTGGTGACATGCCAGGTCTTGGGCCAGGCGCCCACTCTCACATCTGGCTTCCCCTCAAAGTGCCCTGCCCTACCCTTTCCACTCTGCCACCTAGCCTCGTAGCAGTGCTTCGTTCTTAGCCTCGGCCGTGCTCAGCCACTGCCTGCTGTGGGCCCCCTTCCATCCATGGTTTCTTCTTTGACCTGATTCAAGCTTCTTCATCCTTCAGACTGCCCTTCCGCATTACTCTGACTCAGAGTCTTTTTTTTTTTTTTCTTGTCATAGATTCCATACTTGAAGCCTATCTCAGGTCGTTAAAGCTCCTTAGAAGACATATTTTAACCAAGGCAGCTGTGAGAGAATTCATGCTTCAGAGAATTTGTGATTGGGCCATGAGATCCCACTCCCCTCAGGTGGTTTGTGTCTCCCCGCGATTCTGATTCTGTAACCGTCTTGTGCCTACAGCCACAATTTGTTATCGTTCACTTTGGCCACTGCTTGATGCGTCTATTGCCCTCAATTTTGCTTTTAGTTTTAAGGAGCAGTATTGAATGTGTAATTAATTTCCTCCTCTGCTTATGTCCTTAACTATTGATTAGAACCAACAATTGGTACAATAATCATTTGGAGTATAATTGTTTCTTATAAATGTTACATGAGTCCTGGGAATGGCCTTGTAAAGCTCTAGAAAGTAATGGCAAGATATACTTATGTCCATGTGTTTTTTTTCATTTCTGAAACCAATTATTTTTCTAAAATTGCTTTTCAGATTGGCTATTAAGTAGAAAAGATCATTGATTTTTTTCATACTGGCATCAAGGAGAATCCTAATGAAACATGATGTGTTTACAATTAATTATGTTAGCTCTCACCTGGCTGCTTAATGCCCGTAGTGTTTCGAGTTTGAGTGGGAAAGGTGGTCACGTTCATTAATGCTTCCTGAACTTTTGCAGGAGTGGGGGAGAAAGAGTGATTATCTTTTTCTTTAAATTCTTAAAGGATAATTTTGAATTACTCATTTGTGTCCATTTTTGGGAGCTGTTTTCTCTTATTAGATACAGATAAACTTTATCCTGGGTGCAGTTGTAAAATTAGTGTTTAAAAAATAATTTGTCAAATGCCTTTTTGGAAAAAATCTGACTTCTTTGCTCCTTTGGGGTTTGACTTGAGTTCCTATGCGGGAGGGCACCAGGCCAAGGTGACAGGTGCTGGCGTGGCAGAGCATCTGGTGAGGCCAGGCCTGCCCAGGTGCCAGAGGACTCATCCGCCCTCATCAATGCAGGCCCATTAGACCTGATTGCTTTCTTCAGGTGTGCAAGCTCTCTGTCCAGACCGAACAAAACCCTGATGACCACCGTCATGTGGGACTCTGTCTTCTGGCAGGACGCGCCTCAATTGAGACCCAGGGACTTGACGTTTGTGCGATTTTTATTGTATTTTAATTAATTGATTAATTTATTTTTGAGAAAGAGCAAGCAGGGGAGGGGTTGGGGGGGGGGTGGGAACAGAGGATCCGAAGCGGGCTCTGTGCTGGCAGGCCGACAGCAGCGAGCCTAATGTGGGGCTCAAACTCACGAACCATGAGATCATGACCTGAGCTGAAGTTGGATGCTCTACCAACTGAGCCACCCAGGTGTCCCTGTGTTCTTGTGATTTTAGTTTATTTTTTAAATTTATTTTATTAAAAATTTTTTTAAATGTTTATTTTTGAGAGAGACAGACAGTGCACAAGCGGGGGAGGGCAGGGAAGGGGGGGGTCACAGAATCTGAAGTGGGCTCCGGGTTCTGAGATGTCAGCACAGAGCTTGACACGGGGCTTGAACTCAGGAACCATGAGAACGTGACCGTAGTTGAAGTCTGACCCTTAAGCGACTGAACCACCCAGGTGCCCCGAGTTCTTGTGACTTTAAACTTAAGACAGGCTGGCCCATTTTTTAGGTGTTAGAAATCAATTGTCCTTTGTTTTGTAAATTGCACAGTGGAAGCTACAGGTCACCTGATGGACGCATATTTGCTAGCGCTGTCTCTCTGCATCCCAGGCGAAATCTGAATTTTGTGCCCATTGAGTTTTGGGCCCATTCATTTTTCTGTGAATCTCTGTGCCACCAGCAGTCTCTTTAAGTGCCTCACTTTGTGCTTTGGCGTACCTGTATCGAACGCTATATAGTCTCTTTATAGCCAACATGTTATTTTTATGTGTCTTACTTTATTACACATGAAATGAAACCATCTCTGACATTTTTTATACTCACTGAATTTTTATTAGAGTTCTATCTTTCATCAATAATAACATAAGCTGCAACACCCTTCTCTGGAATATTTACTGAAAAGGTTGCTGCCACTGTTTGGAAAGAGTGCTGTTCCCACCTTATTAGAAACGGTTTCATCCTCATTGCTTTTATCTCGGGAGATAATCCTTTAATCCTTGTTCCTTGCCTTGGATGCTGGCTCTCCTTGCCTGTGCTGTTAATGCAGGCCCACAGAGTGGTGCCTCGGGGGAGGCCTGCCCTCTAGCTGATCAGTTTCGAGTCATTACAGTCATTAGTTCTGGTGGCTGCAGTGATTAGGACCAGAGGTCTTATACCTGAGGCCAGCCCTGTTCATTCATAATAAGGGATTCAGCAGATACGGATGCAAGCAGAAAATTGAATCAGCAGCACCGTCACTCCATTAAGTTATGGCATTTACCTGCAGAATTCCTGTTGAGATGTAATCGTGGATTTGGTCAGAACCATTTCTTAGGCAGGTTCGTTTAGGGTCTTTGGTAACCCAGGGAGATGGAGGGTTTTCCAGTATCTCAGAGGCTTCAAGCCAGTTAGTTCTGGTCGGTCCCCACCTACGAATGTGGCAGTCTGTGTTTAGATACTAACCTTTTTTCTATTGATTTTTGTAAAATCACCTTCTTAATGATGTCTTTGCTACTAGAAAAATGAGGCCGAACACACAAGAAAATAGAGGCGCTAGTGATGAATTTAAAATATATAACCCTAGCCTGCTTTCGACTTTTGGGCGGGTTTCACTATAACTTTGAGAGATTTAAAAGAGCTCCTGATGATGTGGTATTCACAGGCTTTCCCCAGATGCTGGCTGTTACGGAAAAAAGAAGTCCTCAGGCAAGGACCCTGGGGAGCTTGAGGGGCTCAGCTGGAAGTGGGGTGAGGCACCTCCCAGGGCATATCTGCAGAACAGTCACATTTCTTGTTATTTACTTTGTTTTTTCAATCTAGTTTTTAAGTAGGACGATACATTCAGATGTTTTTCAGAAATGAAAATAACTAGCAAGGAATACAGTAAAAAGTCTCCATGTGCCCAATTTTCTTACCCAATAACCGCTGTTATTGGTCTCTTGTGTATCCTTCCGAAATGTTTTTAAGCATTTGTTACTTAGCGTGTGTATGTGTATTCTGTGTTTTCTTTTGTTAAAACATAACAGCCTATTATAGGCAATGTTCTGTACCCTGCTTTTTGCAGGTATCAGTATATCTTGGAGGTCTTCCCGTATCTATGTAGAGATCACTGTTCTCTCTTCTTCTTCTTCTAAAGCTGTGTGGTATTTCAGTGTACAAATAATTGATTCAATCCATTCCTGTTGATGGGCATTGGAGTTTTCCAGTATTTTGTACATGTATCATTTCACACATCATGTGCACGTTCTTCAGATAGTAACTTGCCAGAAGACGACTTAATGGATCAGAAGATATATGCGTTTATAATTTGGATGACTGCTGTCAGATTATGCCTTGCCCCTCTGTAGTGGTAAGTATTTGGGAACAACTTTGTCCAAACAGCCTTGCCAAAGATAGGTCTATTCCAGTCCTTTGCCCATTTTTTTTAGTTAAGTCCTATGTCTTGTACTTATTAATTTCTAGAAGCTGTTTATATATTAGAGATATTAGCCCTTTGCCTGTAATTTGAAAGCAGATAAGACATTCCCAGGGTGGCATTTAACTTTAGACTTTGTTTATGATCTATTGCTAGGTTAAAGTTTGATTTTTATGTGTTTGTATTTCTTGGTGTTGGCTTTTGTGGCTTCTTTGATTAAAAAATCTGTCGAGTTTTAGGCATGACTCAAAAGGCCTTCTCTGCTTTCAGGTTAATAAATACTTTGTCCTATTTTTTTTTTTTTTCTCCCACCATGGTTTCACATACTGGGAATTTATTTTGGTGTGTATTTTAAGACAGAGAAGTGATCTTTTTTTTTTTTTTTTTGAGATGCCATTCAGTTAAGTTTACATCACTAGGTGAATATATATTTTCCCTACACAGTAGAGATGCTCACTTTTACCGTGTACTGAGTTTGCTTTGATTTTTGGACTTTGTATTCTGATCCATTTGTCTGTGTTCATAGTCAAATCCAGTGCCCGTAACACATGATCTTAATTTTGTTTTGGTTTTTTTGTGTTTTTGTTACATGATGTTAATATTAAAGCTTTGTCACATGTTCACGTCTCTGACAGGACTGCTATTTTTCATTCCTTTTCTTAAAGTTGTTTTGGTCTTTTCTTCATAGTCTTTTATCTTTTTCTAAATATGCTTAATTATCAACTTGTATAATTCCCAAACTAAAAATGATATTTCCATTAAGAGAGCATTGCATTTATAAACGACCTTAAGAAAAAGTAGACATCTTTGTGAATCTGTTTTCCTGTCTAGGAACATTGTATCTCTTTCTAACTGTGCAGGTCTTTTTTCATGTCTGTTAGAAGGGTTTTAAAGTTTTCTTCTTAAAGGTTTGCAAATGTATTAATTAGTTAATTCCTTGGTATTTTAATTATTGTGGTATTTTATTTTATTAAGGTATTTTATTTTTAAAAAACAATTTTTTAATGTTTATTTATTTTTGAGACAGAGACAGAGCATGAGGGGGGGAGGGGTAGAGAGAGAGGGAGACACAGAATCCGAAGGAGCCTCCAGGCTCTGAGCTGTCAGCACAGAGCCTAACGCGGGGCTCAAACTCACAGACCATGAGATCATGACCTGAGCTGAAGTCGGGCGCTTAACCGACTGAGCCACCCAGGTGCCCCATTATTAAGGTATTTTATATTACATATAATGTAATTTTTTAAGTATATCTCCTAACTGGTGGAGGTTTGCATATAAGGAACCTGTAAGTGTCTACCTGTTAATTTTGTATCTTGCTAAACTTTCTGAGTTGTCTTTTGCTTGACAATGGCTTTCAGTTGATTGTTGTTTTGGCTTTCCTAGAATATGATCAACTTGTCTTTATTTTTATTAAGTTTATTTAAGTAATCTCTACACTCAGCATGGGGCTCAAACTCATAACCCCAAGATCGAGAGTTGCGCACTCTTCTGACTGAGCCAGCCAGGTGCCCTGATCAACTTGTCTTTAAATAGTCCTACTTTTATGTGACCTCTTTCCAATTTGTATGTTTCTTTAGGGCTTCCCTGGCTCCCTCTCATAGGATGTAAAATAACCATGGTGTTAGGGAACACGCTTCTTAGTCCTGGTTCTTGTCGGCTTGAATTCTAGTGTTGTATCTTTACGTATGATCCTAGCTTTGGGATTGAGATAAATACATTTTATCACGTCAAAGAAGTATACATTTATTTTTGTTTGAATGATTTTTGTTGTTGTTATTAAGAATGGTTGTTGGGGCGCCTGGGTGGCGCAGTCGGTTAAGCGTCCGACTTCAGCCAGGTCACGATCTCACGGTCCGTGAGTTCGAGCCCCGCGTCAGGCTCTGGGCTCATGGCTCGGAGCCTGGAGCCTGTTTCCGATTCTGTGTCTCCCTCTCTCTCTGCCCCTCCCCCATTCATGCTCTGTCTCTCTCTGTCCCAAAAATAAATTAAAAAAAAAAAAAAAAAAAAAACGTTGGAAAAGAATGGTTGTTGAATTTTATCCAGTACTTTTCCACTGTCTAGGTGGTTACATGATTTTACTCTTGAGCTCTTTATTATGATAAACTAGTTTAATGGATTTACTACTATTGAGCGGTCTGTGCATCACAAGTATAAATTCCACTTGGCCATGATGTAACATTCTTTTATTGTGCTGCTTGATTCTTTGTGCCACTGTTTGCATTATATTCATGAATGAAATTGGCCTTGAGTTTTCTTTTATGCATAATTGTTAGGAGTTTTTGCACTGACTTTATTTAAAAGACTGTATGTGAATGAGGGTTTTTAAAATAATTTCATGTTGTGAACATGATTTTAGGAAACATGTCTAGTCTTAAAGGAACATTTAGTTTCAAGCACTGTTTAGGGGAGTGTGTTCATGTATGTGAATGAAAATTTAAACCGTTAAGATACCTGACGAATGGATAAAGTAGATGTGGTTTATATATAGGATGGAATACTACTTGGCAATGAGAAAGTATGCAGTCTGGCCATTTGCAGCAACGTGGATGGAACTGGAGAGTGTTATGCTAAGTGAAATAAGTCAGGCGGAGAAAGACAGATACATGTTTTCACTCTTGTGTGGATTTTGAGAAACTTAACAGAACACCATGGGGGAGGGGAAGGGGGAAAAGTTTACAGAGAGGGAGGGAGGCAAACCATAAGAGACTCTTAAGGATGGAGAACAAACTGAGGGTTGATGGGAGGGTGGGGGAGGGGGAAAGTGGGTGATGGGCATGGAGGAGGGCACTTGTTGGGATGAGCACTGGGTGTTGTATGGAAACCAATTTGACAATAAATTATATTTAAAAAAAAGATAAGGTCTGTCTCTTTGGGGAGGTAAAATTTGGAAAATAATTTATTAACATTTTATTAGTACTAATAACAGCTAACAAGAAAAATCACTATTAACTAGATTAAGTAGCTGGATATGTAAGTAGGTTGGATTTACATTTGTTCGTTCTTGTTGGTCCTTCATATGGCCCTGGGAGGAGTTGCTTTTAACTTAACAGAAGGGAAAACTGACTTGAAGAGGTGAACTTGACTTGCCCCAGATCACACAGCCAGTCAGGGATAGAACCACACTTTGAACCTGGATGTGCTTGACCCCGGTGTCCATAATCTCAACCACATGCTTGATTACTTTTTAAACAAATTTGAGTCGTTGCACGCAGTTAGAAGTTAAGGGAACGGTTTCCTTAAGCAGTCGCCTCTAGGTATGGTCCCCACACCAGCCACCTCTGCATCACCTTAGAACTTATTAGAATGCAGATTCTCAAGCCCCTGCCAGATCTCCTGAAGCAGAAACTCCAGGGATGAGGCCCAACTCTGTTTTAATAAGGCCTGCAGGTGATGGTGACACACAGGGACTATAAGTGAGAAGCACAGCCTTGAGAACGACAGACTCTTCTCCCCTTCTGCAGGGTTTGTGTAGTGGCTATGCCAGCTCCATAGTCTACTTGTCACCTATGGATCCTGGGAAGTACTCTTTACTTTCTCCATTTGCTCTCCAGAAACAAGGGCAAATCATTTGTTTCCCACCTTGTGTCTTGTTCACAAAAGCGCGTATTTGCTGAGCCTAGCTTTCTGTGAACCTGGGACGATTAAACACACTGGTGAAATGTCCCTCTCAGTCCAGGCAAGAGGTCTTAATCAAACTCACTAGACTTCATTTCTGAGTGTGAGCCGTTCACAGATGTGCGTGTTTTCTTCACATGCCCCCTGTGCATGATGTACCTTCCGGAGACTAACCAAAAGTGGATGCTGGGGGTGGGCAGGGACCCGGCGGCCTCAGGGCAGCCTCCCAGACAGGCACACAAAGCCTTCGTTACATTTCCTGGAATGAGAATGCCAGGAAGATGCTGAAAATCATGGTGGGCTGCCCACTTGACCTCATCTCCGCACAGGGCCACCAAACAGAGGAAATAATGATAATTCACTTAACCTAAAAGGCTCAAGCCAATTAATGATTTCCACGCAGTTGCCAGTCGCTTGCCCTTCCCTTCCGGTTGCAGAATTCATTTCCCTGGCATTGCTGATTTACAAAAGGCAGACTGCTTGCAAGCTAATTGGGTAAAGTCATTATCGAGGGCAGCGTGGCTGTGAGCTGGAGCAGCGCTAAAGTGGTTTTCGATAATGTGCCTCTTGTCCTTGCATTGGTTGTCACCCCCAGAGTAATTAGATCTGAGTGGCTTCAGTTTGGGGCTGTGAGGATGCTGTGGGTTTACCAGTGACCATGCGTTGTTTGCTCAAAGTAGCTCTTCATTATAGTCGGGTATCTTGCCCAGGTCTAGGGGTTTCCGGACTGACGTATTTCTGTGGTTAGTAGACACGTCTCTGGTCAGTGTGGGTGCGTGTGTGTTGGGTTAGGATGGATATGCTAAATGGATCACTTTCCGGGGAGTGCAAGATAGACCCCTCTGTGAGCTAAGTCTGAGGAAAGCATGCCTGCCCCCAGCCAGGTCAGAAATGGCCTTACCTCCAGTGCTGATCTCCACTGATGAGTGGCCCAGGGCCTGGAACCTGGGGTGGGCGGGGCTCCCGGATGCTCCAGCAGGCTGCACACACATACACACACACACACACACACACACACACGCACACGCACACACACGTGTGTGCACAACTGGGGCCTGCGGCAAGAGTGTAAGGGGAGGCTCATATCCCCTAAATAATTAAGTTGTAAGAAAATCACATGAACATGCCATTAACAATAACATGTGTTTGATCCCCCTGCCTTGACACGTGAACTGTCGTCGTGACCTGGGATGTGGCTGTGTGACAGGAGCATGCCTTATCTTCCTGCTTCCCTTCATCTTGCTCCACAAGGGCCTTGCATGCCCACCTGCAGATGCCCACCTTTTTGTCTGAAGGCTGATCTTCAAACCCCCTCCTCACTGCCAACCACTGGCCTAGAGTCTCTCCTTGAGCAGAGGGGGTCCTCACTGGCAGCTCCAGCCCCCTTGAAAGGACAGATCTGGAGGAAAGGCCCAGACGACAGGCCTGCAAGTTGGTTCAGGGCCATTTGAACAGGAAACTGGTTTTAGGGACCAAGCACATGGGGTAGAAAGGGGAAGCCTGAGCTCTGGATAGGCGTGTCTCCTAAGCCCCACCGAAGCTCCACCCCATCTAGGCCATAACAAGGGCCCCCTCTTTGTGGGGCTGCGGCTGGTACTGACCTTGTGGAGTGTCATTAGAGCTTTATTTATCCAGGGCCTCAGTCAAAGGAGAAACCTTAAACATAGGCTCATGTATTCAGGTATGTCGTCCACACAGACCTTTACAGTCCTGATGATCATACACAGAGCCACCTGTGGTTGCTTCCTATGTTGCTTGCACGTCCCCCCTTGCACACTCACACACAGACACCTCTACACTTCGAGCAACACATCCACACTACTCTTATGTAGAAGGACACAGAAATTTTCACCTGCCTGCCATTCTTTGGCACCCGTACACCTGTCATAAATTTTTACACGCACCGGTATCTTCCCATAGACGGGTATCTAGCAGCCTTGCACACACATGCACACCCACAAACATCTTGCGTGTACACATGCCTTCCAACCTAGGCATCTTTCTGCCCATATTCCTGCCACATGTAGCCACACTTCTTCTGGAACGTTCCTCGTAGCAGTTGCCATCACTGCTGTTATCAAGGCTCAGGTTGAAAGCCATGGCTTAAATAAGGCTTTCGGGTTTCAGGTGCAGTTACTTTATTGAAGGTCTGCCTGTGGTTCATTTGCAGATAATGACAACTGATCACATGGCAGTTATGATGACGGTAATCTGGACACAAACACCCAGGTATCTGCTGTGATTTTGTGGGTGACACAGTCCCGCTGCAGGTTGATACGTGTCATCCAGCGGGGCACATTGCTTGGCCACGGCTCCCTTGTCTGGATGTTTCAGGATTCCTTATAGCGTTCCATAGCATATCTCCCTTGACACCGAGAAACTCATACAGGGAAGACTGAGTGATCCTGGACCTTTCCGTGGGCCTCAGCCCCCCTTTAGTCAGTGATTCAGCGCCATATATCTGATCTCCAGATCACTGCCTCCTTGAAGGCAGACGCAAATAGCTCACTCTTTCTTCACTTCAGTAGCCATGCTGTCTCTGCGATGGGATGATAGGTGCTTAGTGGAACACTTGCAGGTCAGCAGTATTGGCCCTAAAGCCCTTTAATGTCATTGCCCTGTCTCCCCTAAAGTAAAAGATATCTTAACTGTGCGATCAGAGATTTGTGTTGGAAATATGTTTGGTATTTGGGAATAGGATTATTTTTCATTTAACTTTTTAAAAATGAACTTTTGCTTGGGAACACTTTTAGATTTATAGAAAAGTTGCCCAGATGCACCTAGAGAGGGTTCTCATGTATCTATCACTCAGTTTGACCCATTCATACCATCTCATGTTACTATATAGTACATTTGTCAAAACTAGCACTGGTATTGGCAACGGACTGTTAGCAAAATTCCACACTTCTCATTGCTTGGTTTCTACCAATGGTTCTGTCCTCTGTAAAGCTACTACTTTACCTTTTCCCTACTTTTTTTTTTAGAAGCAAGTCACTGCATCTAGCCCGCCTTCAAGAGGGAAAGCCAGGAATTGAGCTGTACCCCTCTCCCCCCTCCCCGGAGGAAGCAGGATCTACATAAATTACTTGGAATTCTGCTGAAGGAAAGATTTCATTCCCTCTCACTTTTAAACAGAAAGGTACTTGGTGCAACTTCTCACGTGGACAAGATGGCCTAAAGTTGCTTTTCCCTGCACCTCATGGCAAAGTATGATAGTAAGCCCTGGAAATAGCACAAGAGGTAACCAAAGGATAACTCTGGAAGGTGGTAAGAGAAAGGTGATTGGATTTGGGGTGCCAGGACTGGAAGGATAGCACAGCAGCAGGGCATCTTCTCTGCCACCACCCCCTTCGCCCCCGCCACAGACCTAACAGAATGGTGTTTCCTGACTTAGAACTTAGCATCGGAAAGCAGCCCAGGCTCATCCCTGTCTTGATAAAATAGGAGTCCTGAAAATAACAGTAGTGAACCCAGCAACTTGGCTTCACTGAGAACGGTGGCCACGGCAAGTGTTTCTATTCCCTGTTGGTCTGAGATTACTGTTCCCCATGAGAGATACCAGGGTGTCTGGGGCAGGGAGACACCAGCAAAAGAGGCCCCCACACAACAGGTGATCCAGTCTGGGAAGCTTCTTTGTCTCTGTGAGCCCGAGACTCCTCTTCCTTCCCCTCTCCTCCCCTGAGACACCTGGGCAGCTTGGGGAGGCCTGCCGAACCTTTGGGGACATCTCTTCATGGATCCAATTCTCCTCAGCCAACAGACACCAGTTGCCCTGGAATGGGAGTTGCGGGGGAATGCTTGTTTAGAGGAATGAGGCAAAGAAATCTGCTCACACCCCTCTTAGTCAACAAAGAACTGGAAGTTCTAGTTACTGCAATAAGATGAGAAAAAGAAATAAAGGCATTGGTAAGGAATGCTACACTTCACTTGTAGATGACGTGGTTGCCTATGTAGAAAACCCCTAGAACTTAACAAAAGAAAAATGCCTTCTGGGAAAAGTAAGGAAGCTCTGCAAGGTCAAAGTTATACAAGATGAATACAGAAACATCAAATCAATCATACTTCTGTATACTAGCAATGCATAAGTGAAAACTGAAATTAAAAACACCATTCATGATCACTCCAAAGAAAATGAAATACTTAGGTATAACTTAAATCATATATAGGATCTATATTTTAAATATTACAGAACTTTGATGAAAGAAATCAAATAAGACCTAAATTATTTTTTTTGTTTGGATTATCAAAATTTATTTTATTTTATTTTGTTTTATTTTAATTTCATTTATTTTTAAAATATAATTTATTGTCAAATTAGTTTCCATACAACACCCAGTGCTCATCCCAACAAGTGCCCTCCTCCATGCCCATCACCCACTTCCCCCCTCCCCCACCCCCCATCAACCCTCAGTTTTTTCTCCGTCCTTGAGAGTCTCTTATGGTTTGCCTCCCTCCCTCTCTGTAACTTTTTCCCCCTTCCCCTCTCTCATGGTCTTCTGTTAAGTTTCTCAAGATCCACATATGAGTGAAAACATGGATCTGTCTTCCTCTGCCTGACTTATTTCACTTAGCGTAATACCCTCCAGTTCTATCCACATTGCTGCAAATGGCCAGATTGCATTCTTTCTCATTGCCTAAATGTCCATCAACTGATGAATGGATAAAGAAGATGTGGTTTATATATACGATGGAACACTACTTGGAAATAAGAAATTAATAGAAAGATAGGTCTTGTTCATTCATTGGAAGACTTAACATATAGTAAAGATGTCCTCAATTGACACACAGTTTGAAAGAAATTCCTATCAAAGTTCCAGCAAGGTTTTTATAGGCACAAATAAGGTTATTCTGAAATTTATGTGGAAAGGCACAGGCCCTCAAATAGCTAAAATGATCTTGACAAAGATAAACTAGCAGGAGGAAGTCTACCTTATATTAAGGCTTACTATATAGCTATAGTAATCAAGACAGTGTGATATTGGCAGGGGAACAGACACATGGATCAATGGAACAGAATAGAGAGCCTGGAAACAGAACCAGGGAAGTAAGCACAAGTGATTTTTGTCAAAGGTGCAAAAGCATCTCCAGGGAAGAAAACTGACCTTGGCTAAAAACGATGCAGAAGCAGTTGGACGTCCATAGGCAAACAAAGAGACCTCACCTGAAACCTTGTACCTTATATAAAAGCTCCCTTAAAAGGATCACAGACTTTAGTGTAAAACTGTAAAACTTTTAGGAAAAAAAAAACCCAAATCTTCATGATCTAGGGTTAGACAAAGAATTCTGGGACTTGACAATAAATGTATGATCCCTAAAAGAGAAGTGGGTAAATTGGACTTCAAAATGTTAAAATCTTGCGGTCTGTGAAGAACCCTGTTAAGAAGGTGCAAAAAGAAGTTCCAGACTGGAAATACTAACAAGTGACAGTTCCAACACAGGACTAGTATCTAGAATACCAAATTATCTCGCACAATTCAAGAGTAAGAAAAGAAACCAATCATAGAATGGATAAAAGCCATGGAGGGTTATTTCACCAAGGAAAAAGTCTGTGTATGATGGAAAATACCCCCATGAAATGAGTTCAGTGTCGTTACTCATCACGGAAGTGCAAATTAAAGTGGCAATGAGATATTACCACACAGCCGTAAGAGTGGCTGAAATGAAAAATAGCTGGTGAGGATGTGGGAAACCGAGTCGCTCATAGTAACTTGTGGAAATGTAAAATGCTAGAGTTGCTCTGGCCTGCAAGTGCCATGCAACCCAGCAAAGGCACTCTTGGGCATTTATCCCAGAAAAATGAAAACTTACCTTCATACCAAAGCCTGTACACAAATTTCTTTTAAACATAGGAGATTGTTTTATGTGAATGACTAACACTGAAATGCATAGGACATAATCAAAGTTAAATAAATTTTATAACCATTGACTTTTTGAACACAAAATATACCATACAGCTCACATACAGGAAAGAATACCAGTTTATTTAAAAAAAATTTGTTAATGTTTTTATTTATTTTAGAGAGAGAGTGCACACGTGCGTGAGTGGGGGGAGGGGCAGAGAGAGAGAGAGAAAGAGAGACAGAATCCGAAGCAGGCCCCAGGCTCTGAGCTGCTAGCATAGAGCATGACATGGGGCTCAAACTCATGAACTGCGAGATCATGACCTGAGCCGGAGTTGGACGCTTTACCAACTGAACCACCAGGCGCCCCGAACCATACCAGTTGCTAAATGGCCAGACGAGTGCTGCCAAACTTTTCTTGTATTCTTTTTTCTTTACTTTTCTCCCAGGCTTTTTTTTTTTTTTTTAATTATTTTTAATGTTTATTTTATTTTTGAGAGAGAGAGAGAGCAAGCATGGAGGGGAAGAGAGAGAGGGAGACAGAGAATCCCAAGCAGGCTCTGCACTGTCAGCACAGAGCCTGATACGGGGCTTGAACTCACAAACTGTGACATTGTGACCTGAGCTGAAATCAAGAGTCAGATGTTTGACTGAGCCACTTAAGTCCCTCCCTCCCGGGTTTATTGAGATATAATTGGTATCTAACATTGTGCAAGTTTAAGGTGTACAGACAAATGTTCATAGCACCTCTGTCTATAATAGTTAAAAATTGGAATCAGGCCAGAATTCAGGGGGTGCATTTGGCTAAACTGTGGTACATGCGTATCATGGAATGAAATAGCCCTGCACTATTGATACGTGAAGTGATGGAGATAAAATCTCCAGGGCTTTGCTGAGTGAAAAAGCCAGCACTAAGAGGTTACATGCTATATACAGTTCCAATTAGATAACATTTTAAAAATGCCACAAATTTAGAAGTTGAGTGAAAGATTAGTTGTTGTCAGTGGTTAGTGATGTTAGAGGGCTAAGGATGGTTAGGAGGGAGGAGGGTGTGATTATAAATGGGAGATACCAGGGGTCCTTGTGGTAACGGAACTGTTTTGTATTTTGGCTTTGTATTTGGTAGAACATGAACTGACACGTGATGAAATCATACAGAACTAAACCCCTGTACACACGTGTTCACACATACAGTGCAAGTACAGTTGGTAAAAGCCAAATAAGATGAATGGATTGTGTCTATATGAAGATCTGGTTGTGATATTGTACTGTACTTTTGCATTGCAGTTAGCATAGATGATGTTACCATTTGGTGAGATTGGATAAAGGGATCTGTCTGGAATATTTCTTACTACTGCGTGTGAATCTACAATGCTCTCAATAAAAATTTCAGTGTAAAAAGGTACATGATGTGGTAGAATCAGATTTAATATATTTTGATATTAAAAATGATTAACCAGGCCCTACTATGAAATGTTCAGAAAAATACACAGAAAAGGATTGTGGGGTACACCAGTTAAAATTCCTGTCTCAAAGTTGATAGATTACTAGAAATTAATTCATTTATGAGCTTTGTTCTGATCTAATCAGGTAATGATACTACCAAAAATAATTTCACAAATGAAGCATCTTTTATTTTTTTCTTGCAAGAGTACTGAAGATTCACTGTAGTTGGAATTTCTAAATAAGTCTAAAGAATAGAATAAGCATGACCCATATGTTTGCTTTTTAGTAGATGATGAAGACTGCAAAGGTTTGGTGTGTGTGTGTGTGTGTGTGTGTGTGTGTGTGTGTTTTAAACTCTTGGTGTTTTATCCTATGGTCCATTTTGCATTTTGTGGGGCAACCCTTTTCTTTCCAAGGAGAACCCCTTGAAGATCTTTCTCTGACTGGGCCTTTCTTCTGAGACACTGTTGGTTTGAGAAAAGGCTCTTGCACAGTATTTCAGAAGCTTGCTGCTCATGGGACGTCACCAAACTTGCTTCCTACGTGCCTTCAGCAGCTCTTAGCTGCTCTTAGACAGTAC
The DNA here is from genome assembly GCF_028018385.1 of Neofelis nebulosa. Lineage (NCBI taxonomy): Eukaryota > Metazoa > Chordata > Mammalia > Carnivora > Felidae > Neofelis > Neofelis nebulosa. The sequence goes on from NC_080782.1 coordinate 126,671,304, forward strand.
CCGGAAGGATGCCAATAGATAATTGCATATAAAGAAAGAAGGGGAGAGCTCAGGGTCCGGAGGATCTGGTCCTGTCTTTGATCAGTCCTGACCATTGCATGTGCTTCTGTCCTTTTGCAGGAGCAGAACACTGGGTAGTCACAGACTGCCTTTCCTTCAGGGTCCAGAGGCGGTCTTCATTGCCTGCCACCCTGTAGCAGTGACAAGGTTGCTCTCAGCCTGCGGTGTCTTTATCTGAGCTCTCTGTGCTAGATCGCTTATTTTTTCTGCCCAAACAATAGCCACCTGCCTTTCTAGGAGATGTGCCTGTTTCCTCTAGTCACCTTGTGATTCAGATGAGAGTGTCATCTTCCCGTGCACTCTGTTCCTTCACTCTGGCGACATCGGGGGCCTGGGAGCTACCAGAGGTTGCGTTTTCATGACCTAGTGGTAGACCAGTCCCTGCTCCTGGTCATCCTCAAGACTGGGCACCCGTTGAGCTTTTTGCTGATATGAGCTAGTAAGATGTGTTCCTTCGCTTGGCTGGTTCATGGCGAGTTTCTTTCACAGGCATTTAGGTGTCCTGAATCATACTCTCCCAAAGATCGATATCTGTTCTTTTCTTTCTTTGTTCTTCCTGTAGCTTACTGCTCTTAACTTTAGGAGGAGAGGTCAAAATACATGCATTTTTCTTTTTTGTTCTTTCAGTTTCCTGCTATTTCCTAGACTAGGTCAGTCGAGGATTCCCTTTGTGTCTAGGGAGGATGAGGTGCGTCTCCAGGGGCAGCTCCAGCCTTATCAGGAGTCCCCCCAATCCGAATGAAGAAAGTCTGGTGTAGTGCTGCCTGGATGGCTCCCATTGCGTTTATTTGCAGTGTATGAGCCCGTCTTGTTGGAGAGATTGATGCCATCACCCAGGCTAAGTCTCAGTGAGTTGGTATATGGAGACCTATGAGTGATTGCAGACGTGGCTCTGAGGTAAATCCATAACCTGGGCAAGAGCTGCTATGTAGTAATTAAACTGAAAATATAATATTTGTATAAACTTTCTGCCCCTCGGCACAACATATTTAAAATGTTCCTAGAGGTGATGTTTTTTAAAAATCTTTGCACTTTTGTACCACAGTTCGACTTAAATAGCATGCAAGTGCTATTCTCAAGATGACTAGTGTTTCTCTCACTTACTGGATGGGGTCTTGCCAAGAGGTGCCAAGAGGCATGTAAGGTCAGAGGTCTCACGGGAGGGCTTGGGAGCCATGTTTACAGAGAGTGTGCTGCTGCAGCCAACTGGGTCATGGATGTTGGCCAGAGCCTTCTTTGCACTTTGACCTGCCATGTACCATTTGTGAGGCCCTGTGCTTGTTTGAGTCATTCAGGGTTTCTTGGGTCAACTGGCAGCGGTCTGAAAGCAGGTCCCATTTCTCTCTGCTGAGAACCGAAGGGGGAAGAGTGAGAAAATGGAACCAGACTGGCTTTGCTCATCATTGCCGTTCGGTTTCATCAGTTCTGTTCAGGGTGTGGGATTCGCACCAGTCCTGTGTCAGGGGCGGGTGGGGAAATATCCAGATGGCGGAGTTTTGTGGTTTCTGTTCATAGGTGTATCCGCCTCCCAGCAGCCCCTGTTCCCCACGGAAGTCCTCAGGGAGGAGGACAGCAAAGACCTAGAGGATGGCAGGGTCTGAGACGCATGCTCTGATGTCACAAATCTGCTCTCGTGGTCTGTAACCTAGACACAATGGTAGTGTTGGCTGTTGCTTTGCTCATAGGAGCCCTGTGGTAACTTGCCCTCGGGTCTCTTGGCAAAATCCAAGGCTCTGTTCTGCAGACATGGGTCTTTTCTTCAAAGAGAGCCACTGGGTTCGGGTCATGGCCTATGTTCCCTGACTGTACAGACACTGGCCTACTGGTTGACTCGTTCCTTAAACCAAAATGGAAGGCCCTTGGGCTCCTCTGTGCATCTTAACAGCAGATACCGAGTTGGGCCATAGAGGACTAATGTCCAAAGACTCTTATTTTATTCTGATCATACCAGAACCAGCGGGTCACTAGGATTTCAAGACCCTACGAAATGAGCTGGTGTAAATCATAATACAGCAAACAATTCAATTTGCTCTCCTTGGAAAGTTCTTCTGCAGAGACAAGGCCACTGGGACTGAGTGGGACTGAAGCTTTAGAAAATAACCATGAGTTTCAGATTGCATTTCATCTTTTTGGCAAGCAGTAAAATCTATTTTTCTGTCAAATGAAATTTCACCTGGAATCTAGTACATGTAACTGATTAGAGCAGAATTTCTAAGGTTAGCCTAGCCCTTGTTTCTACAAGGGTTTTTGAAACTCTTCCTTGGAAGCCCAGGTTGGCGGGGTCCCCGCTTTGAGGGCTCTGCTTTCAGAGTCCAGCACTGCCTTCAAAGCTGAGTAGCTCCCAGAGCCCAGAAGTGGCCTGGAGCAGGTTCTTCTGATTCCCCACACGCTCTGAGCTTCATGCTTTGCAGCTGTTCTGGAGTCCCTGCTGTGTCCCCGATTGCAAATTTTGTGAAAAGTCCTCCGTCAGAATGCCTCATTTTGCAGATGGATCAAGGGAGGACCTGAAAGAGGCAGGCAGTTGCTCACTATTCGTTCACTTGCTTCTTGGTTCGTTCGTTCGTTCGTTTGTTCATTCATTCATTCGTTCATTTATGCACTCATTTGTAAATGTTTGCTCAGCACTTAACTACACCTATTTCACAGCTTTACTATGTTCTCCAGATACTCTGGTCAGTGAATGTCTCTTGGCCTCACAGACCTTATGATCTGGATACATACTCTTCTCAAAACCATGAATGCTGTGAATGGGAGCTAGCGGAGCACTACATTAGTCAGCTCAGGCTGCTGTAACAAAATACTGTAGACAACAGACACTTCGGTTTCACAGTTTTGGAGGCTGGATGTCTGAGACCAGGATGACTGCAGATTGGATTTCTGGTGAGAGGTCTCCTCCTGGCCTGCAGGTGGCCTCCTTCTTGCTGGCCTCACATGGCAGAGACTTGGCTCTTCCCCTTCTTATAAGGGCACTGATCCCACTAGGGGTCTCCACCCTCGTGGCCTCATCTAATAATCCTCATTACCTCCCAAGGCCCCACCTCCACATGCTCCCATATTGGCAGTTAGGGCTTCAACGTAGGAGGTGGTTTTTTTCTTTTTTCTTTTTCTTTTTTTTTTTTTTCAGGATGGGGACACAATTCAATCCATAGCAGATACTGTTTGGGCACACCGTGGTGATCTTTAACGTGATAGTAGAAAGATGGATGGGAGTTAAGCATATGGAGGAGGCAGGAGAAGACAGTGTTCCAGGCAGAGGGAACGGCTCGAGCAAAGTCCCAGAGATAAAGGAGTCCTGAGCCCTTGGGTGCATGTGCCTGTGCTCAGGGAATGCAAGCCAAGGACCTGTGAAGCTATGGAAATAAGGAGTCATGCACCGTACTATCGGCTTTGAACAGACATAACCCTGAGGGAAATGGGGAGCCCTAGAAAGGGCGAGCATGCTGGAGTAGGTGACAACCCTTGGCGTGGCTTCCTCCCATAGCATTAAAGGCCCCGCCTGTGTATACGGTGCTTCATGGTCTGACATCCCTTAGAATAAATGTGGATGCCTGGGCAGCATGACACTTCAGCCCTCAGGGCAAGAAGATCAAGCCACAGTTTGTTCGGTAAACAGATTCATTTGGTCAGTAGTTTAATTCTGCAGCAGCTGAATGACATTATAAAGAATGTGGTGGCATTTCTACCGGAAATGTCTGCCATCATTTTCTTCTTGACATGAGGAGAATAAAAGCTTCCCCACTCCAGAAGAATTAGCATGAAATATGCCCATCAGTCTCCCTGTGAGCAGGCTTTCGGCTGCAGCATTGCATTCACAGTGACTGAGCGGGATGGTGTACGTCCCACCAGTGGTCTCATTGTCAGATGCCCACCCCTCTGGATGGCCCTGTTGGGCTGTGGCCTTGGGTCAGTGCTGCATGGCTGCCTCCACAGTGGGAGGACCCCTGCCTGCAGTCATTCTTGCTACTCACTTGGGGGCCGGCCCCTGGTTCCATCAAGGGCTCTAGACTGCCTTTGGGTCTGAGCTTTTCACAGGTGGCTTTCGTTTTCATTTACCCCTATTTCCATTCTTGTCTCTTATTTCTCATTCCTTTGGCATGCTTGTTCTCCAAATGTGGTCTTTGGATTGGTGCATCAGACATGCAAATTCTTGAGTCCCAACTCAGACGTACCGAGGCAGCATCGCTGAGGATGGGGCCCAGAAACCTGCATTTTCAGGAGCCTTCCAGGTGACGCCAGTGCACAGTCAAGCTGGGAACCCCTGCTTCAGCCCACAGATATGCCGCGTGCTTGTATGCTCCATGCCTTCGCATGCAAGCGAGTGGACGATCAAGTTTGTGTTTGGGCCCGGGCGCACGTGTCTGAACCTTTCAGAGAAAGTTCTATGCAGGGACGTAAGCATAGGGAGCCCCTGGATGGGGGCTGAGTAAGGCCTGGGAGTTCTTCAGTATCTCTTAGTACCTGTTTGTGATATGGATGCTGACAGCTAACGACTATTGAGCAGGTTCTGTGTGCCATCACTCTGCCCAGCCTTGTGCACATGATCTCATTCTCACCATCACCTCTGTCGGGTACTTTTCCTATCCCCATTTCATAGGGAGTCACAGTGAGGCTTATAGCAAGTAACTTGGTCAAGATGGAACCTGAGCACACGTCTTCACTGCGTCTGAATAAGCATGTGTCTGTACATCCTCCCGCTCTGTTTGCACACCAGCCCTTGGTGGTGCTGGTGAGAGGGGGAGGGGTGCTTTCAGCAACACCTGTGTTTGCTGCTTCTAGCTCTTGGGCTGGCTTAGTTGAGACGTTGCGGCATAGAGCCCTGCAAAGGGTTTGAGCATGAAGAGCTTTCATGCTCTTGGTGGAGAATGGTCCTTAATCTCTCCAAGAATACTTTTAGAAGCACAAACAGGAACCAAGAAAATGAAGTGAACTGTTTTACACTTGAAATGCACCACGTGTGAGAAAGTGCCTGTTAAATCGGGCTGGGTCTGCTTTCCTGGTCTCCTATGATTGGGGCCATTAAAAACTGCAGGGGTGAGCTGGTTAATTGTCTTCCCAGGTTGTGGCGGCCCTGTGGGAGGGGACAGGGGTCTCATGGGCTTCCTGTACGTTTCTCTGTGGACTTTCATCTCGTTATAAATAGGCAGCAGTAATGATTTTATGGTATTGAAGGGCGAGTGGGGGAGAAACCTGGGCTGAGATTTAGAAGACTCACATGAAGGCATATGTGTGAGATAACTCTTTTATCAGGCTTAGCAGAGATAATTTCTGAACCTCAGCTTGCTGCTTTTAGGGTGATTGGTGATGTCTTTTCAAGTTTCTTGCTGGCTCTCAAGTCTGTAGGTAGATGGGTGCCTTGGGACTCAGGTATGAACTGGCCTTTTGATTTTTACACCAGCTTCTTTTCCCAGCTAAAATTCTTTAAGGATTTCTATTTGGCTAGTTCCTCCTCATGGGCCACAATTTTGCATTCTGTGCTTTGAAAGCGTGTCACTTTGAGGGAAAAATGTAGCTAAATACATAGTAAATCACATGTACTCTTATACCCTGCCTATATGTTAAGCCATCCTCTGTCCACTAAGTGTCTCACCATTTTCCAGATTTGTGTTGGAGACATCCAGCAGCTGGCTGCATTTCCCTATGATTTCTCTTCCCCAATTAGCTTGTAGCCAAGTTCCAATAATATATTAAGCCGAGAGCTTTTCTTGTTAATTTCCCCATAGAAAAGATGTGGCAAAGCTACTGGGAGGCTGAACTTAGCCTACAAACATTGCTGAGCTGTACTGTTCTTCCTTTCAAATCATCAGTTGCTCCCTTGGAGAATAACTTTGTTTAGCATCTGGAAAGATGTTGGAGTGTTATAGGAAGTTGGAAACTTTGTGGCATTATTAGTTAGTGGGGGAAATTCCTTCTGGAGTAAACTTCATGAAGTGACTCTGGAAGCTTTACTATCCAGTGGGTGTATTACCCGAAGGTAGTTCAGACTTCTTGAGATTCAACTTTTGCATAAACAAAGTGATATAGAACATTATGAAATGATGTCCATGGATGTACTTATGTTGACTAGTCTTATATCACTCTTCAGATGTTCCCTGGTAGACAGGCGTTCTGAGCTCTGGCGGGGAGGGGGCCTGCCATGAACTCTGAGAGTTCATGTTTTTGGATCATCACCTTTGCTGGTACAACTTGAATGTTAGAGCCGTTCTTTGAACTTGTAGTGCATTTTTTCTTGCTCATTATTTCATAAACACCTGTGATAAAATGAGAATAATGGTGTTGAAGTTTAGGTGTCAGAAATGTGGAGATAACATCAGGAATCATTAAGCATGCCCTAAATGGCCAATCATTAGTCTCAAATGGATGGACATTGGAATTAAAACAGTCAACTGGGTGTTCAGTTGTGAGGAAAAAGAAAATTAAAGGACACGTGTGAATTGCTGGAAATATGTCATCAAAGGTGGTGTTTAAAAATGATGTCATTAAGAATTTCGTGCTGTTTTTCAATGTTTAGGAACAGCCCCTTCCTTCACCCGTACAATATAGGAATCTCTTGTTTGATCATCACACTTTTTACTTTTTTAATCTCTGTATTATAGCACATTATGTACTCTGTAATGGGCTACCCTTGGTTATGGGGGCTGCTTTTTTAATTTGTCATCAAAATTTCTTTTTTTTTTTTTCTTATATTGAAGTCACAAATCTTATTAGCAGCCATGATTGGGAGGAAAATTGAGAAATTAATTAATGGAAATGGTCATTTTCTCCAGTTTCTATCCTCTGTCCCTTCCTGGCCAGACTTGACTTCCTGTCCCTGCTTCATTTTTCTCCGTAACACTTACACTTAATAAAGCATATGTTATATATATTTGTCATCTGTCTTCTACAAGTAGAATGTTAGCGCCATGAAGCTAAGAATTTTTGCCTGTTCCTTAGTCTATACCAGTGTTTCTCCATAGGTTTTCCATTTTCCCTCTCCTGAGGAGACTTTCTAGACTCTTGTCTGCTAATTTCCTCCCTCCCTGGAATTTCAATACCACAAATATACCATGTATCTATGTCCTATGTGTATAGTTGAGATTTATACCTAACAAGAGTAAGACGTTTTTTATCCCTCAAAAATCACTTTACCCCTTGGAAGAGAAGTGTTGCCCTTTCTGAGAATGCACACTCTGGCCCTAAACCAACAGGAGTCCTGGAGCAGAGCAGGTACTTAGTAACAGTTTCTGAGTATCCCCTTCTAAAATTCCACCCTTCTTTTCCCCGTTGCCAAAGGAATGTTTGGCTAAGCCGGCGAAAGGTGGGTGAAGGGAGTCCTTCCCCCAGTTGTATCAAGTCTTCATTCTTAAGAGTCTGTGATCACCCAGTGGAGGCACTGCTTTAATAGAGGGTCTTATTTAAACCTGTGGACCATTCTCCCTGCCGATCAGTGCATAAACAGAAAGCCAGTGCACATACTAAGTGGTCTTACCAGCTCCTAGCAGTAGCTCTGTTCCCACTTAAGCTGTGGTACTGACACTGACCTGTTTGGTCACAGAGCCTCCTGGCAGTATTTTGTGCAGCTGTGGTGGTGGCCTTACCAGTCAGCAGTTTTCCACATACACCCTTGAAGCAGGGGCAGGAACCAAACAGAGGCATTTCAACAAATCTTCTCAGAATGCCCGGATTTCCTTGCATGTTTTCAAATAACTCGATAGTCTGCAGCCTCTCCTCCCATCTTCCCAGTAGCCTGTACCTATGGCAGGGTAAAAGGCCAGCAGTCCCTCTTGTGTCAAATAAAACAAGCAAACTTCAGGCTTCATGGTGTCCTGTGTGATTGGAATAGTAACAGAAGCAAGACAATTGTGTGGCCTTTCAGATGCCAGAGACCAGGAAGACCCTCTCAGCCCGCAGTCCAAGGCTCGCCCAGCAGACAGAGACAGACCCCATGCCTGAAGCCTTGGGCAGGGGTGAATGCCACGTTCCTTGAGATGCCTCAGGAGGAATAATTGCCCGTTAGTTCCTGTATTCCCAGAAAGGAAAGCATTCATTCATCATTTTAGGTAGCTTTGTTCCTCCATAGAAATGTTTCAGATGCTAATTTCCTTGGGAGAGAAGACTGACATTCATGCTTACTTTTATACCAACAATTATGCAGGAGTATGAATATTCATGTCAATAAGATGAATTTAATTATAGTTTGAGAAAATATCATAATGAATGGTTCTGCTGGTCTGACCCTCGTGGCTATAATAATAAAGATAAGTTCCTAAAATGGGGATCTATTCTTATCTGAGCCATTGACTGAAAGTGGAAAGGCTTTGAATTTTTTGTTTGCTCTGTTGAGGTAGATTCCCTGAAATGAGACCTAAGTGTGTCATGTGTAATGGTCCTCAGTTAGTGGGGTTAGTGGGGTTACATCTTCTGGAATGTAGTCGCAGCCAGATGTACCTATAAATTTCACATATTGGCCTAGACGCTTATAACATGAAACCACGTATGCTTCTTAGTAACTGAAACCGACGGGTCATTTTTCCTCATGATGGATAGAAGTTAAAAAGATTTCTTTTTTGGAAAGTGTTGAAATTAGACATTTAAAACCGAAATTTCCAAGGCAACAGGCTATTTGCAGGGAATGTATGGTGAATCCTTTTTATAATTCGAGTGCCTTTCCCTGCATATATTTCTACATAGATGTATGGGATTTCTATCCCGGTTTTTCTTAAAGTGAGGCATACCCATCCGGGCAGATGTGTTTTTGCCGGCCACGTTGCTATGGCTGTTGTTTTACTCTAGCCGGGTATTAATTTAAGTGAGTCATTTTAAAAGAGAACACTTGTGGGGTGCCTGGGTGGCTCAGTCAATTAAGCATCTGACTCTTGATTTTGGCTCAAGACACGATCTCATGATTTGTGAGATCAAGCCTTGGGTCGGGATCTGCGCTGACAGCCCAGAGCCTGCTTGGGATTCTCTCTCCCTCCCCGCAACCCCCCCCCCCCCGCCACCACTCGCACACATGTGCCCTTGCACATGCATTCTTTCTCTCAAAAGAAACATCTTTTAAAAAGAGAACAGTTGCAAAAATGCTTTAAAAGCATGGATAATAAAGCAGACATCTTCATAATGAGCAAACTTGGGAGACTTTTTCGCTTGAATTTCATTTGGATGTTGCTATTTTCTACTCTGTGACCCAGCTGAGGATTCAGCATGGAGTTGGGCAACATTCACCTACTGGCTTGTTCTGTTACTTGCATCCTTATTATCCACTCCGTGACCATTCGCTAAGTGCCTTCTGTGTGGTGGTCCCTCTGCAAGGTGCCGGGGAGGTGGCGATGAACCTGACTCAGTCCTGACCTTCAGTGTCCTCACAGTTTAGAGTGGAGACTGTAACATAAGGCCAGCAATTACAGCAGGAGGCAGTGGGGATCACCATGCGGAGGAGCCTGGATTTAGGTGTCGGCCCTCTGTGACCTTGGACACCAGTTTATCCTTTGTGGCTTAGTTTGCTCATCTGTGAAATAGGATTAAAAATCATACCCCTAAGTGGGATAGAGCATTTGACTGCAAAAATCGTACCAGCTTCATAGGGTTCCTTGAGGATTAAGGGATGCTCATCCATGCAGAGTGTAGTGCCTGGCACATGGTAATCCCCAGAAAATGATGATCCATTCAGTAAATGTGCAGACATATGTCACAGAGAGTGACTTATGATGTATCCAGGGACACGCCCACCAGGCAGGGCAGCTCGAGTGCAAGAGTCACTTTTGTGCCCATAGACAAAAGATGGGCAAGGCATTTTCTTTTTCTGCAGAACTTAATAGTGCTTTTGGAGAATGAGGAGCTGTTGGTGTGGGATATATAGGTCGTGGCTTTGAGGTCATCTGATCTTGTTCTTTACTGCTCTTTTTACCCCTCTTTTTCTCCCCAAAAGATACTAACATGTGAAGGTATCATCAGTAGACTGGGAGTTCATCCAGGGCTGGGACCTTGGCTTCCTTAACCCTTACCACAGGGCCCTCTGTTTGACAGACATTTGTTGAATGAATGAATGAATGAATGAATGAATGAAACGAACGAACTAATGTATGAAAGAGTGAATGGATAAATGATATTTGATCATGATCAGGGATAGAATGTTAAGTAAAGGCATGGTACCAGTTATTGTTTTTTCACATCTGTGTGTGTTTCTGGTAATAAGATATATTTTTTCATGGAATTTGACCCAGGATTTTGTTTGGCAGTATTTTGAGCTTCTATTTATTTGGAGAAGAAAAGGCATGATTCTTAATTGGTGTAATTTTACCTTCATGAATTCAGAAATGCAATTTCTAGAATAATGAGTTCTCCTTTTAGAAAGGAACATATTTGCAGAAATGCCAATTCCTGGCTCATTAGGCCCGGCCTAGCTCTGGAGCTACATGACTCTCCCTGGGGCTGGCCCTGTCAAGTTTGGGGATCCTCTCACATTTTCCAGTCCCTGCTGCCCCCAATCAGCTCTACCTCTCACAAGTAAGAGTTAATATTTAATGAAAGGACCTTTGAGACTTCTATTGCCAGAACGCTGCTTGCTTACCACTCTGCAAATAATTTTGGATGACTGATTTTTATAATCTTAGCATCATTATTCCTGTTCACACAAAGAACACAGTGTATTTATGTAAACAGGCCACTGGACAAATTGATGGGGCGATGATGGCATTTCCTGGGTGCAAATTTGTTAGTAGTCATCTATTTGGAGAGACTCCAGGTGAGCTTGAGGGGAAGAGAGCTTTGTATCAACCAGGTTTTTTCTGATGTGCTTCCTTAAGGTACACCCCACCCACCCAGGGGTTGCATAAAGAAGGTGCCCTGGAGACAATCCTGCATTTTATGACTGCCCCATTTCTGCCCCCGACCCCTCGAAGGAGGCCTGGTTGCTGCTTTCTCCCTTGTTGATCATCCTCTCTCCTCTCCCCATGCTTACCCCTGCCCAGGCACCTGACAGCTGGTGTCCCGTTCCTGACTTTTGGTGGTGCTATCTGGGCTCCCCCGTCCCTTCTTCTGATGTGGTGTCAGATGAGGAGCACCTCCTGGGCAGGTCTGGGGCCATCTGTCCTGTGTGCATCAGGGGTCGGGAAAGAGTCTGGCTGGCCCCTCTAGGACTCCATCCTGAGAGCTTGCTTCTCCGGGACTGAGACGGGTGGCCCTTCTTTCTGATGTAGCTGAGTCACATAACTTGTCAGTTTTCCCTGCAAGTCTTGAAGAAATTTTGAGTCCCTCCAGAAGGAATTAAGTGAGTGGTGTTATTGTTCTTTTGTTTAATTCATGACTTTTCTGGGATTCACAGTTCAAATATTTGTTAGCTCGAAAAACACCACTAATTTCTCAGCTTTGCACATTACTCATTTCAATCACAACAAAGCAGAAATGCTGCTGTGTAGAGGGCCCTTGGGTGGAGGACTTGTAGCACCCAAGAACCACAGGTGAGGGCTGGACATGGAACCTTCTCCTCCTGGAACTTGATGGTGTGGTCATTTTAGGTAAAACCGTTCTACTGTTGGTCTCTGGTCCATTAGAAAAGACCCTGTCCTTTGCACAGGGAGATCTCACCATCAGCTTGCTTGACTAGGGGGTTGAGAGACCAAGATTTATGTTCCATTTCTCACTAACAAGCTGTGTTACCTCAAACAAATCACATGTCCCTGACAGGCTTCCATTTCACACGAAGCTGAAGATGAAGACAAGGGATCAGGTTTCATCTTGAACTCTGACTAGTTAGAAATGGATCTGCGATCACAAATCATTGGGGAAGGATTCTGTGATTGATTAGCCATGTCTGCTATAGGTAAGGAAAGGGCCAGTGGTGGCATCCCTCAGGAAGGTATTGTCAAAGCCCCTTTTGCTGATGTTCTCCCCGTGTCTAGGAACATGGAAGCCATAGGACAGGACATGTGCAATGGGGCAACATCGACAGTAGGAGTGGGGTTGGACCGTTCCGTCTGATTTCTGTTGCAGCCCCACCACTGGTTAGCTCTGACACCTTAGACTAGCCAATTAAGGGAATGCTATAGTCCCTACTTCAGATGCGTGTTATGAGGACTGAGTCACATGTCTTCACTACTTTGCGTAGTAGGTGATCAATGAAACTGTGGTTGAGCTCTTCTTACTAATATAAGAATTATGGACAGTACTTTCTGCAGTAACAGGTGGTTTCTACCTGGTGGTCAGCCCTTGTTTCTGAACCACAGAGGATTTGCCCACATCACTGTTCTGAATGAGGACATCAGAACACTCCAGAGGTTCATGATGGCCCAAACCTGGAAGGAAATCCCATTGTTACAGTCATGAAGTTGTGAGCTAGATGCCATGTTTTACAGGTGGGAGCATCTGTAAACCTTAGGCCTGGGTGGGAGAGGGTGTTGTCCAAGGTCACTGGGTGAGGTGAGGGCAAGCTAGGTTCTGTCCTGAAATTCTAGCACGTCCTGGATCTCTGTGTCTCTCCCGTGTGCTTCTAGCTGCCCAGCTGAGGGGCTTCTACCACAAGAGGAGGTGCCACTCAGTGGGATGCACGCTCACCTGGGGCTCTTACAGAGACTGGCTCTGGGGAGTGATTTGAAAGGAAGCCAAGTGCTGCTTTGTAATCATTGGAAGCATATTTATTTATTCATTATGTTTGAGAAGAGCCTCTAGTACCGGAAAGAAATGCTTCAGTCAACTGAGTTTTATTTTCTTTGTCAGTTTATCTTGATTCCCTGTGGCTTCCCACAGGCTTCCTGTCACTTCTCCCTTCCCAGCCTTGTCTCTGCTCCATGTCTCATCCATGCAGAATGAGGCCTTCAAAATCTCACCTCCCTCTGTCCAGACTCCCTCTCCCTGCCCTCAAGCCTGCATATTCCTGCCTGATGCTTATTTTCTTCTTTTTTCTTTTGTTGTTGTTGTTGTTTCAAACTTTACCTTGAATCTCAATAGGATTTATTTATTTATTTGTTTGCTTTAAATATGAAATTTTTGTCAAATTGGTTTCCATACAACACCCAGTGCTCATCCCAACAGGTGCCCTCCTCAATGCCCATCACCCACTTTCCCCTCCCTCCCACCCCCATCAACCCTCAGTTCTCAGTTTTTGAGAGTCTCTTATGTTTTGGCTCCTTCCCTCTCTAACCTCTTTTTTTTTTCTTCCCCTCCCCCATGGTCTTCTGTTGGGCTTCTCAGGATCCACATAAGATGAAAACATAAGGTATCTGTCTTTCTGTATATGACTTATTTCACTTAGCATTACACTCTCCAATTCCATCCACGTTGCTACAAAAGGCCCTATTTCATTCTTTCTCATTGCCATGTAGTACTCCATTGTGGATATAAAGCACAATTTCTTTATCCATTCATCAGTTGATGGACATTTAGGCTCTTTCCAGAATTTGGCTATTGTTGAAAGTCTGATGCTTATTTTCAAAACATGCCTTTGATTAAACCTTGGCCCCTATGGCCTCCTCACCCCCCTGCAACTGTCCTGCACTCCAGCACAGCCCTACTGAGCGCACTCCCCAGGCCATTGCCCGAGCCTCCTCTCCTCCTGGAGTGCCTGCCCGCCTCCCCTTTCCTTATGGTTTCCTCTTTATTTGCAAAGACAGTCCAAATGTCATCACTTTGAAGGCTTCCCCAGAGATGGCTTCAGAACCTCCCCATCCTTGACCCCTGACCCCTCCAGGCAGAACTGGCCTGGGATATGGTCTTCTGTACTCCTTGCTCTTTTCTTTCACTAATGTATTGCACAGTCTTTAAAGGAAATAATGCTGTATTGTGCAATACTTTATTCCCCATCACTGGTGTTGTGCTGTCCTAGAGCAAGGTTTTAATCCATATTTGAGTGTCTGAGTGAGCCCTAATGGCTCATGTTGGGCCATGTATACATATCTCATCTGATTATCTGGAGATCCTTGTGAAGTAGTGTCAGTTGGGGTCTGCTTTTGAGAGCTGAGAACCCTGAGGCCAGAGAGAATCAGTTGTGTGAAGGGCTGGCTAGTTAGTGATGGCATCGGGATTTGCATGCGGGGTGGGAGATTTCAGATCCTCCCTGCCTTATGCTGTAGTGAATGAAAGTCACACCTGGTGACCAGACTTGGTCCGAGGTAGTCTTCACCTGCCAGATTCATTTCCCATTCTCCTCACCCATCTGAGTCCTTCCTCTTGTTTAGGGTCTACCACCTGGTTGCCCCATCTCTGCCATGCCTTGGATCATCATGCCATCACCGCTCACTCATTTACTGGAGAGCATTTTGCAATGAGCCATCTTCTCATTGTACACTTCAGTGTGCCCCCTGAATTGTCTGCTCCTGTAGGAGAGGGGTTGTATTTTGAATTTGAGCCTTGACTGGGCCCCTGCACTGCCACTTTTTGACTTGGATAAGATGCTGAGCTCTTTAAATCTCAATTTCTTTATCTCTAGACTAGGTAGTTTGGTGTTTTCAAAACTTGTAACTCGCCTAGTGTCTGGAGATGATGCAATTACAAATGAACATTCAAGGGCCAGATCGGAAATGTGCAGTTGTCCCAGAGATTGTTTGCGGCTTCTGTATCTGCAGTGTTTTACTAGCTGGAGCCTTAGAGAACTTTCTCCCATCAACGCCCCATGGTGGAGAAACATGAGCCATATTGCTGGGGTGTGGCCTGAAGCAGTCTTCCACAAATCTTAAATCTCTTTGAAGTCCCAGGTTTCATCTTTAAAAAATTCATACACATTTTGAAATCTTTCTCTTAATATATGTCAATGTTTTTCTTGGTATGAAAATAATGTAAAATGACCACCCACTAAATCTACATTCCAGGGAGGAATGCTTCAGCATCCACTATACACAAGCTCTGGTAGTGCTTTGGCTTTTAATCGTGTCCCTGAGAGCTTGCTTGATGTGAGTCCTCTCCAGCTGAGTGGAGGAAGTTGGATCTCAGGGGCCTACAGAGCATGGTCCCTTGACTGGGCAGAAGACCAGACCTTGGTGAAGGGTGAGTTCACCCAGGGGATAAGGCTGCTTAGAGAAGACATTTTGCTTCTTTATCTAGGTGGAAAGCAGATTCTTGACATTAAGTTTGAAGAGATTTACTTGTTCTCTATAGAGGTAAAAACCGCTACCTCAAGGGTCCTAGATGGGTCCTATGAAAAGCTTGGTTCTTGACACTTAGTGAATGTTCAAAGATGTTTTCTCCCATTGAAATTGTAGACCTTGCACCTGTCCATCCCAGGCCATATTTATCCAGTATCTTTCATTTGCAAGGGTCATTGTTTGTTGATGCTTCCTTAGTACATGCTATTCCTTTGGTCCACACCTAATTAAGGAGCAAATATTATTTTTCCCTTGGAATGGAAACATTGAGTTTTTTTAATTGGGAGTGGAACTTGCTAATTAAAGTATATATTTGCCTAGGAATGGAATATTTCTACAACAAAATGATCATGATTTAATGTGCTGTAAATTCTGCTTCATATCCTCTTAATCAGAAACTACCTTCCTTAAAAAATTCAGCTCGAGTTCAGTCTTCTGACCTCCTGAGGCCCCAGTAATCTCTCCTTCCATCCCCATTAGACCTCATCATTGGTATCCTGAATCTGGCACTTGGTGTGGAGGCATTGTTTTTGTTTACCATTTTATGCCTTTGTCTTATTATTTGTCCGAATTGGTGTGCCCTTGTAGACCACAGCTATCAGTAAACACTTATTCAGTCAGTCATTGAACTTTTTGTTGTTGTTGAGTGCAAGATGTGCATAAAGTGTGCTAGACTCTGAGGAAATTAATTCATTCTGAATGAATCATGAACCCAGTGTCCCTGTGAGGGCATGTTCACTCTTCTAGAAGTGACCTAAGTTTCTGCAGACTGAGTGTTTCTGACCGTATTTGGATGGCAGTGCTGTGGAGGAGCCTTGGGTTACATTCGCACAGACTTGAGTTGGAATTCGGGCTCTACCAGTTACCAGCTCTGGGACCTTGGCCATCTTCTCCTCTCTGAGCTTCCATTTTCTCACTTGTAAAATAGGAGTAAAACTGATCTTTCTTTCATAGTTGTAAGAGGTGAGGATAACACAATGCCTGGTTCATAGCACTAAATGATAGTAATTTTTTAACTATTTACTCTCATTTAGAAATACTTGTGTTCCTATTATATACAGTTGACCCTGGGCTAGGTGATTTGCTAAGTACTGGGGAATATGTGCATATGGTGACAAAGGCCCTTGCTTTTACAAAAGAGCTTTGGTAGCAAACAGTCTTCCTGGTCTGAGTCTCCTAAGTGTTGGTATAAAATGAATGCTGCCATGAGTGAGTATATTAAACATGTGGCTTCCCCCTTACCCCCAATATCCTGTTGATACTGTTATTGCTTTGAGAATAGGGGAAGTTAAAACGATAGCACCAAAACAAGGTTTGGTCTGACCCTGTTGCATCCAGAAACACCCCAGATGGAGAGAGAGGTCACCATCATTGCAGTAAACATCCCCCCCCTTCAGATGTGTGTCGCACCCTTCTATTGGAGCCTTGCTGGAACTCCAGGAAGCAGGCACAGTTGCCCCATGTCACAGATGGGGAACCAGGGACCCCTCAGTGTTACTGACTTAGCTGAGAGCCCGTTGTCCAAGACAGGTGAAGGTGGGACTTGAACCAAGTTTGCTCACTTCCTAATCTGGTCCTCTCTATTGCATGGTGCCTGGGAACTCAGAGTCAGACCCTAGCCTTGCCAGCCACTTGTATGACATGACTCGCACATTAGTTTCCTCTTAGGCAAAATTAGAAATAGCACCTACTTGATAGAGGTTTGGTGGAGATGAAATGAGAGAATGTAATTGCTTCATGCAGAGTGTAGCTCACAGTCTATGAATACAAACCCTTGGTATAGCCAATGTCACCGTAGTCGTGCGGAGAATCTCTGAGGCCGCCTATGTGTGAAGCCTGTGTCTGCAACTTGTTGTGTGTCCTCATGTTACCCATCCTGGCTAAGCCTCACCATCCTCTGAGTAAAATGGGGACAGTCATAATTAACACATGTGGTCCAAATAGCAGGTGCTAAATGAACTATTGGGACCTCATCAAGATAAAAATCTGGGGCACCTGCGTGGCTCAGTTGGTTAAGTGTCCAACTTCAGATTAGGTCATGATCTCTAAGTCTGTGAGTTCGAGCCCCATGTCAGGCTCTGTGCTGACAGCTCGGAGTCTGGAGCCTGCTTGGGATCCTATGTCTCCCTCTCTCTCTACCCCACCTCTGCTCATGCTCTGTTTCTCCTTGTCTTTCAAAATTGAATAAATGCTACAAAAATTTTTTAAAGAAGATAAAAATCTTCTGCACAGGGAAGGAAACGGTCAGCAAAACTGAAAGGCAGCTGACAGAATAGGAGAAGATATTTGCAAACGAGAAATCAGATAAAGGGTTAGTATACAAAATCTGTAAAGAAATGATCAAACTCAATACCCAAAAAAGAAATAATCTAGTGAAGAAATGGGCAAAAGACATGAATAGACACTTTTCCAAAGAAGACATCCGGATGGCAAACAGACACATGAAAACATGCTCAACATCACTCATCATCAGGGAAATACAAATCAAAACCATGATGAGTTCCTGCCCTCACACCTGTCACAATGGCTAAAAATTAACAACTCAGGAAATGAGAGATGTTGGCGAGGATGCAGAGAAAGAGGAACCCTTTCACACTGCTGGTGGGAATGCAAACTGGTGCAGCCACTCTGGAGAACAATATGAAGTCTCCTCAAAATATTAAAGATAGAACGACCCTATGACCCAGCAATTACACTACTAGGTATTTATCCAAAGGATACAGGAGTGCTGATTTGAAGGGACACATGCACCACAATGTTTATAGCATTGGTTATTGAAATCATTGACATATGATTTCACTCATATGTGGAATTTGAGATGAAATAAGGGAAGGGAAAGAAAAATAAGAAAAAAACAAAGAGGGAGGCAAACCATAAGAGACTTTTAAATACAGAGAACAAACTCAAGGTTGCTGGTGGGGTGTTGGGTGGGGAGATGGGCTAGAGGGGTGAGGGGCATTAAGGAGTATTTGTTGGGATGAGCACTGGGTGTTCTATGGAAGTGATGAATCAACTAAATTCTATCCCTGAAATCATTATTACATTATATGTTAAGTGACTTGGATTTAAATTTAAAAAATAATAATAATAAACCAAATAGGCCCTAACAAGTTATCATTCTGACAACAATGCTTGTGATTTTGGACTTTGCGCCTCTTCCCTCATCAAGAATGAAACCCATGACTTTGTGACTCCGACTAGCACCTTTTATGCTGTCTAGCTGTTGCGTTAGCTGGCTCTTGCCTTCCTGAGAGGACCCCCGTGAGGGACAGAGGCTGCTGCAGTGCACTGAAACCAGGGTTCATTGCCTGACCTCTCCTTGACCCATCTCAGCGCTCACCTCCCAGATGGATGGCAGCATCTAGTGTCTGGAAGGCCAGAGGCAGAGCCCTGGGCTGTGGATACCTCCCTCCCCTCCCCTTTTCTTCCTTCAATAGACAGTGTAGAATCCTTGGTCCAACCACCACCTGGAACTGTTACCCGTGTGCAAGAGGCGAAGCCTCTGACTTTGTCCACTGCAAGGAATCTCGGATGCTGGGGAAGCAAATCTGGCAACACACAAGATAAGAGTTTAGGAAGTGCTGGAAATGCAGTCCAAAGGGCTAAGACTCCTCGCTCCTGGCCCAGGGCTTTGTTGTCAGTCATAGATCAAACAGGTAACCGCATGGTGCCCTTATGTGACCAAGATGAGATTGTTAATGAGGCACCATGCAAGCCATTGAGTCCAAGGTTGATGACAGAAATTAATCGTGAAAGGATTATTGTTCGAGAGGATAAAATTACATCATCATCATTATGTTTGCTACAGCGTATTGCATACTTCCTCCATGCCAGGCAGCATGCCCTTCCTGTCAACAATCTCTGATTCTTAGCAACACCCCTAGTGAGGTGAGCACCGTTAGTCCCCACGCTCACATTTGTGGGACTCAATCTCAGGTGCTGAAAGACGTGATCAAGGTTACACAGCTAGGGGGTAGCTGAGGTGGACTTCAGAGACGGGTTTAACTTTGAAGACCTTGCTCTTAACTATTATGCTGAAATGTGACCCTGCATAATGGGAGGTCCAGTGTGGGGTGACAGACCCTTACTTCTGTGGGCCTCACTTTCCTCATCTTTGAAGAAATAGCGCAGAACTGGGTCTCAGGAGGTCTCTTCCAGAGTGGTCATGCTAGGTCTGCTTTCCCTGGGGGCATCTGGTGTGCACAGGACTAAGCCGAGCTCACGTCCCTGCAGCTGATGTTCTGGTGTGAGGAGAACTGCCCTTACACAGGGCTTTGGCTCACTGGTGAGAATCATAACCAACTGGCTTGTGGACAGAGTACTGGGGGAAGTAGAATGTAGAACTGAGCCCACGTTCCTGTCACACTATGCAGGCCGAACTCACTGGCAGTTCTGGATCTAGCTACCTCTCTCTCTTAACTGACCTAAAATGGTACTGGGCGAGTACAGATGAGGCGGTTAGGAGATATAAGCTATAACATGGAACCCTGAGCAAACCGTCCCTGCTCCTGCATGCCTTAGCTGGTGGTTGACTCCTCTAGGATAGGAAATCTCTGGGATGCTCAGTGATGACCTGCTGGCAAAAGGGCTTACTTTACCTCCCCTCGTCCCACACTAGTGCCCAACCTGTATTGCAGATGTGTCTCAGATTCCCAGTTCTCTCCTGTACCTCCCTCAGACCATCAGCAGGGCTGCTGGGAGGCTCTCAAGAATAGAATGACATGACGCTTAAATAAAGCTGATTATTTGAGAGCATTTCAGAAATATGTGCAACAGGTTTATTCTTAACTTTCCAAAGACTAAGATGTGATAATGCTGCATGAGTCCTCTAGTTAGATAGTTGCCTCAGCTCTAGCCTTGGAAGTAACAAGAAGACTGGGGACGATTTCTTCAGATAGGCCATTGTCAGTGTTTCTTTGAGGTAAAACCATATAAAACTTGGCTCCTTTGCTTTTGCAGTGTGTGTGTGTGTGGTGTATGTGTGTGAAAGAAGAAGGGAATTGTATAGAACATGGAATAAATTTGAAACCCACTTAACAGATAACACACACCTGCCATCTCCCATCCCTTTGCTTGATTGTCCCACGTACAACAGGGTGGATGTGTCACCCTCAAATTCTATGGCATTGGAAATGCACGGAGCAAAACCGGCTACCCTGGATCGTAGATTTGGTTCCAAGCTCATTCACTTTCTGGCTTTGTGACAAAAAATCAATATCAAATCTAGTTGTGTTGGCAAATACACAGGTTTGAAAAGGCTACAGTGGAACATTGAAATCACTAAAAGTGCTTGAGTCTTAATGGCCAAGAACATAAAGTATGGATTTATTGCATTTAGTGTTTGGAAGACTTCATATTTCTCCGCATTTCTTGTGGTTTTGTATTTGTGTACAGAGTGTATCATATGCATCTTTTTAAACTCGATCCCAGTAATTGTATGCTCGTTGACTACATGAATCAATTTTTCACTTTCCTGGACATTGTCAAGCTGAAAGGCTGGGTTCTTGTTTTGTGTCTGATGACTGACACTGGGATTGAACTCTCGGGGGGCCCATAATAAAATCAGAGTACAGTCCAAAAATATGTGGTTAGTCTGATTCAGTCAAGCCCGGTGCTTTCTCATCTGTCACACAAGCCAGTCTTGTGGTTCTGGGCTCAACAAATTATTATGAAAATGGTTTCACATTTGCTGCCGATGGTGATGTTGTCTGCTTCCAACTTTGGGAGGGATATTTACAGCGTTTCTATCAGTTTGAGTCATATCGGAGCAAAATCAAAGTACGTCCGTATCTCCTTACTTTTAGAAGCAATTCATTTGTAGTGTGTGGGTCATGCAGTGCAGGCTCTGATGTGGCCTGGTTATTTAGGGCTTTGGCAGCCTTAATAGCTTTGAATTACCTAATGGAAAATATATTTTGGAAATAGGAAATAGTAAACACCCTTTTCAAGTAATTCTTGCCATGGTGTGGGATTTGACAGTGAACGGGAGAGAAAGTTGTTTCCCCGTTCGGGAGATCATTATGTATAGATACTTTTTTAAAGCTGGCTCATCAGGTTGAAGGGAGGAAATATCCTTTATTGAGTGTGCTCTTTGGATTCTCACAACAACCCTATGAGACCAGTATCACCACCCCAGGTTTGTGAAGGAGGGAACAGAGGGGAAAGGCATCAGGAAACTAGTGGACTGACCGTAACTCCCGTCAGGGAGGAGTGAGGCTGGGCCTCACACTCTGGAAGAGCGACCTCCGCGTCCCTGTTCCTTCCCTAACTCCAGCGGTGGAATTCTGTGTGGTTCGATTTCACATACAGAAAAGGCCCTGTGGATGGCACCGTTCTGTTAGGGAGGCAGAATGGAGTCACTTCCACCTTTCAGTCTGTGGCATGCAGGTGGTCTACCTCCCTCGTAAACTTCATCCCTGCATCTTCTAAAAATGGGGGCAGTATCCCCAAATGACACGGTTGTCTACATTCGTGATCCTAGGACAGGACAAAATCATTAATGGGGCCATGTCCACAGAGGTCCCTGCTCTCCCAGCTACTGAACGAAGAGAGACCTGTAACTGTTGACCCCATTTTCTCTCCCCTACCTTCTTTGTACATAGGGGGAATGTGTTTTTCTGGTTGGAAGAGAGGCTAAGCCTCTCAGGATAATTAGGGGCAAAGAAATAGAGACACTGAGATTGGGAGTGAAGGAGGGATTTGGGGGGCGTGCACATAAATGAGGCCAGCCCTGCTTTGGAGAGAGGAATCACTGGGAGAGGGTGGGGTTTTGATCAGAGGTGCAGAGATGGTATATTTAGATCATTTCAGATGTCTTTCAGAGACATTTGAGGATGAGATTCCTTTTTTAAAAAATGTTTATTTATTTTGAGAGAGAGAGAGAGCAAGCAGGGAAGGGTCAGAGAGAGAGAGAGAGAGGGAGAGAGAGAATCCCAAGCAAGCTCTGTAACTGTCAGTGCAGAGCCCGGTGTGGGGCTCGCTCTCATGAACCGTGAGATCCTGACCTGACCTGGAATCAAGAGTTGGATGGTTAACTGAGCAACCCAGGCGTCCTGAAATTATTTTTTAAGGTTAAATGAATAAGCTGTGTGTGCTCTGATTTTAAACCATTGTAGGACTTCATATTTATCAAGTGTAATCAGAGCCCAAATTAATAATTACAGTAGTAAATCATAGCAACCACACACATCATTTATGAAGCATGTGCAGAGCAGGCCTGGGGCTGAGCCCTTCAGGTGTGTCATCTGATTTCGTCCCCAGACAACCCCAGGAAGCATCTAGCACAGGGCCCAGCGCTGCTCTTATACTCAGTAAGTATTCACGCCTGACCCCTTTCCTCTGCCCCGAGTCGCAACCAGGTTACCTGCCACCTCCCGTCCCCTGTTCCTGCTGCGTGTTGCCATCCTGCGCCCTGGTGATGCCTCCCCTGACAACCTGACACTGGGCCAGTAGGAACCCAGGTGACTGGCTGTGATCTGCAGGCAAAGCCCGTGTAAACCCAGCTGAAGTCTGTCCCTCCTTCCTGACAGTTAAAGAAGTTTGGCTGAAAAAACCATGAAGGAAATACATGTGTGCCTGTAAATCACTTATTCACCATCCCTTATACTTCACAGTAAATCAAAAGGATGCTGGAGGGGCGCCTGGGTGGCGCAGTCGGTTAAGCGTCCGACTTCAGCCAGGTCACGATCTCGCGGTCCGTGAGTTAGAGCCCCGCGTCAGGCTCTGGGCTGATGGCTCGGAGCCTGGAGCCTGTTTCCGATTCTGTGTCTCCCTCTCTCTCTGCCCCTCCCCCGTTCATGCTCTGTCTCTCTCTGTCCCAAAAATAAATAAAAAACGTTTAAAAAAAAAAAAAAAAAAAAAGGATGCTGGAGCCGGTGTTCATATTCCAGTTTAGAAAAGCCCCCACTGGAAAGGCTCTCTGCGAGGAAGCCTGTCCCAGGCCTGCAGAGACCATTCACGGGGAGTGTGGGATGCCATCAGCCAGGCGGAAGGACAGCAGTGCTGGCCTGTGACAGGCATGGAAGGGACCTGCCAACAGGCCACTCAGTGATGTCCAGCTGGATACCAGAGAACCCGGATGACAGCAGATGGAATCTGAGGAGATCTTGTCACTCAGGACAGAGGACG
The DNA here is from genome assembly GCF_028018385.1 of Neofelis nebulosa. NCBI lineage: Eukaryota > Metazoa > Chordata > Mammalia > Carnivora > Felidae > Neofelis > Neofelis nebulosa. The sequence continues at coordinate 126,694,541 of NC_080782.1, forward strand.
ATGCTTGTGAAAATGTGTATGTTGAGGGACAACGTGCCGTATTCTCATGTTCCTGATAGGCTGATACGGTTGTGGTTCAGCATATGGCCTCTGCAGTCCCCTCACCGGCTTCATATCTGGTCTCTGACACTTACGAGGCATTGTGTCCCTCGGCAGAGTTCTTAAATTTCTTGTCCTCAGTTTCCTCACGTGTGAAATGGGGCTAATTGTCCTATCTTTATGGGGCATTTGAGAATTAAATGCAACAACCCAAGGATATTGCGTACGATGTTGCTTGGCATGTAGTTAATCCTTGATAAATGTCAACTAGGATGATATTTATATGAAGTTTCTCCCGCTTATTTTAATTACACTGGTTGTAACATAGTACAAGCCATTTTAACTTGTAGGATTATATTAGCAATTCCTCAGTATATCTATTAACTTAGATATGCTAACAGCTTAAGAAGCAGTTGGGTAATACAGGTAAGGAAACAGACCCAGAAGGGCAAGTCACTTGCCTCATGTGCCCCAGCTGGTAAATAGTAGGGCTAAGAATTCAACTGAGCCCTCCTTGGGTTTAACCGACCCCTCCATGTGCCCTCCTAAATCATTTCCCCCTGTTTGGCATTTCTATGGAGTAGAGACTCACACAGGTCTCCTAGTCTGTCCGGCAGGCACATGCAGTTTGGAATCCCTTGTGGGGATGCACAGGTGAACTCCCTGTGGGCCCTCTGGGGGGCTGGTGCAGCCAGCCTGAAGCTTCCGGGGCTGGACCAGGTCTCTCAGGGCGTTCTGTGGCTTTGTGTTTGCATCCTCGGGAGCCCCTTCCCCGCACCTAACCTTCAACGTACTCTGACTTAGGGGTCTTATTCGCTTCTTGGAATCCTTCTCCATCTGGCGGCCTTAGCACGGATGTTGAGTGGGTTCTTGAATGCCACCAATGGTTCTTCTAGAGGAACCGAAAAGGATGGTACATGCTGCATTTTGTCTCTCCAGGTGGCACGCTGCAGGATAGTGGCCGGGTTAGGTGTCTGCCTACCTGGGTCCTCATCCCAGCTTTACTTGTAGCATATTTGACCTTGGACACTGTGTATTAACCTCTCTTGGCATCTTGGTGTTCTCTTCCATCCGTTGATGGTGCTGACGGTGTCCATCTCGTGGGGCTCTGGGAAAGACTGGATGAGTGAGAATTGAGCATTCTGCAGAGATTATTCAGCTGTGATTTTTTTCCCTTTTCTTTCCATCTGTCTCTTTCCAGAGACAAGCGGGGCTGGCTGGGCACAGGGTGGTGCTCTGTGTCTGGCGAGCATGTAAGGAGTGTCGTTTGGCCTTCAGCAGTGGCTGTGACTTGATTGTGCATCTTCTCTAAAACCAGGGTCAGGAAACTATGTGCGCGTTCAGCCACCTCCTTTCCCACCCGCCCCTGCCCTGGATGGGTGGTTCATCACTGCCAAGGGCTGGACTCTTAAATTTCATGGAATCCTGGGGGCGAAAGCCCCCTGCCAGGTCATGCAGTCCAGTCAGCTGTTTCCTTGAGACTGTTGACTAGACCCTGCTTTTGAACACTCTCCAGGATGGGGACCTCACTCCTCTGCCCACAAGGCAGGTGGCTCTTCTGAGACAAGGGTGCCTTCCTTTCCCTGAGATGTGTCGGCTCCCACACAGCTTCATCTCACGTGGGTTTTCTCTTCACCCTGCGGCCATGCAGAATAAAGCCCAAACCTCACTTTGCCCACGCCTAACCCTCGAGTAATTCCTGTTGGACCCAGTTACTGCTGTGTGCCCAGGTCTGTGCTAAGTGTAGATGTTCCCCGTGGTTCCTGGGAAGCCAGCAGCAGGGTGGAGAGACCCAGGGAAAAAAGTACAAGCGGCCTTAAAATGGAGAAAACTGTTGTCAAAAAAGAAATGGGGTACTGTGACAGGAATAAGTCATCTTCTTAGGAGTCGTGGGAGAGTCACTTCTTAGGAGGATATGTTTCAGCTGTGTCTTGTCAGCAAGGAGGGAGCCCGCCAAGCAGAGGGCAAAGGAGGCACCTGTCATGCAGAGGAAGCAACCTGTGCCTGAGCCCAGGGGTGGGAACAGGCTGAGCGTGTTTGAGGAATGGAGGCAGTGCTCTGAGAATGTGCTGAGTGAGGAGGGACATTGGTGGCAGATGAGCTTATGTGGGTTGGCAGAGGCCTGTTTGGGATTTGGGCTTTACTCCCAAGGTGGTAGGGAGCCATTAAAAGTTGTTAAGCAGAGTCTGGCTGCGGGATGGAGACTGGATTTGGGGGTGGGGGGACGGGGAGTGACAGAAGGTAAGAAGTGGGAGACTAGTTACAGGGTTCATTGCCTTCTCACAGGTGAGCAGACAGATGAGGGCCTAGGGCAGAGCACTGGGTGTGCAGGCGGAGGAGAGGGGAGAATTTGGGATAGGTTTTAAAAGTAGAATCTTTGGTACAGAATGATGGACTGCAAGATGAAAGAAAAGAGGTGAAAAATCACAGATGGCTCCTAGATTGCTGCCTTGACTATGACGTGTGGGTGGCTGTTGTTGACTCTTAGAAACCAATCGATATATTTCCTTTTGTCAGTTTGCTGCCTCGCTTCTCTGAGAAGACATTCTGGCAGGCTAGGGCTTTCTCCCAGACATAGTGTGGGGATGCTTGAAGGTCTTTAGGTCTTGTTCCATCAGGTTTACAAACATCTCTGATGTTTTCAAAACCATCGTGCCACTGGTTGGATATCATATCATTGACATTACAGATAAAATTAACAGTATTAGCACCTGACATTTATCAAGCCAGTGCTGAAGGCTTTGTAGGCATATTAATTGGTGCGTTATCACAGGCCAACAGTGGAGGGTAATGATTTCCGTTCTGCAAAGGAGCAAACCAAGGCTTGGGTTAGTTAATGGACCAGCCAAGGCCACCAAACAAACGCATAGTACGGGATTGGAATGCAGATTTGTCAGCATCCAGAGCCTAAGCTCTTACCCAGTAGGCAGAGTTATTTCCCATGTTGCCAGAGGTCTGTATTTTGGAAGAATTCGACATCCTCCCTCCCGTGGGAAATGGCAGCACATCATTAATCCACATTACTTAAGAAGGATTTCCCGTTATGTCTCTCCAGTCAGCTTGATTAATTTTTGAAGGAGAGACAGTTAGGCAAGGATGACATCGCTCCTGATCTGAGTAGGTTCTTGTTTACACATGCAAGTTAGAAAGCACCCTGTAAATCAAAAAGTTGTGAGCCAGGTAGAGTGAATAATTTTTGTTGACGACTTGGTGAAATACTTTAAATTCACTTAAGCAGCATCGTATGCAAAATTCTTAAGGATCAGAGAAGAGAGAATGATTTTCTCATTTAGCTAAAGCATGCATTACCTTTCAGGTAAACATGGTAATGCCATCCTAAGGAAAAAAGGGTAAATAGCAGTAATGATAAGGAAATCATACGCTGAGCATCAGTAATTAGAAGCGGCTCCCAGGGCTTCCCTAGGGACGACACGAGAAGATGCTCAGGCCTGCAATCTGTTCGTTGCCCTTTTTACCTCGGGACTAAGTCTCGTGCAGTCCGCCTCACCACCTCGATTTTGGGAAATGTTGTCGTCCCGGATGGGTGGTGATACTGAAGCGGTCATTTCTGGCCCCAGATTAGCCCTCGCTTGCCCTCCATCACGAGACTGAGCAGTGACGCGGGAGGTCACCAGATCCTTTTTGGACTGTCACTGGTCAAGAACAGAAAAGTGCTCAAAGTTTATCAGCCCTGTCTACAGTGTCAGTTACAGGATTTGGGGAATAAAAAACCAGAAAGTCATCTGTTAGTTATTTGTTAAACCAAGGTAATCCATTATCCTGAATGAAGTTTCATTAAGAGTAATGTACTCATTAGGCATAAAATGGCTCAAAAAAGCTTAACTATCATCATTTCTTAGAATAACTCAAACCTTGGCTAAGATGGTTGACTTTCACCCTTGTGTAACAAGCAATCAGCATTTAATTAGCTGAGCACTTGGATTTGTTGATTAGGGTGCATTCAGGACGTGAATATGGATGACGTTCTTTAAGCAAGATCAGCCGTTGCTTTTCTGAAACCTCTTGTCCAGCGACTTTCAAAGGCTCACAATGAATATGGATGCTAGTGATTATTTATAGAATAACTCTTCTGTTCCCATCCTTAGCCTTTACAAAGTTGTTTTTGAGTTTACTGTGACCTGATTTTTAATTCAAGGAAAAGAATGCTTTGTTGTTATTTTCCTTCACGGACTCTGAGCTCCTCACATGAAGGAGACATCTCAGCCTGTGAGCATCTAACTTATTTACAATTGGAGGAATTTATTTTTGAACTCACATCAAGCCTCTCAGTGTTGTTCCACACAGTTTTTGCCCGTTGCTTCTCCTGGAGGCATTTGTAGATGCTGGAAACACCAGGAAACTGATATGTCATGTGCATTGGCTGTACACTCTTGTCTGCACCCCTTTCAGGATGCTTTAAATCAGGTCTCAAGTAGAGACAAATCCAAGCTTGTCCTGAGCTTGAGTCTGGTGTCTCTGGTTTGTCACCTTGCATGACACTGTCTGGTTTTCCCTTTAATTCCCAGTACAAGAACAACATTAAAAGTTAAGTGTCTGTTTGCAGTGTGTTCACATGATAGGTACTTTGTGCAGGTGATGTACAAGTAGACAACTGTACCTTCCCTCCCTGCTGCTTTCTTCATGTCTCTTTGTCCTCTTCAGCATTCTGTGACTCGCTTTTCCTGTGTTGCGATGGGAAGTCATGCGGATTTGCCGCTGCTGCAAGTGTCTGGGCTGTCGTTAGAGGCTGAGTCATAAGAACGGGATCAGGGTTACTTGGAAATGCTTGCATCCGGTGACACACAGCCACATTCTGCTCACATGACTGGCAGCGTATTGTGCCCGGAAGCCTTGAGTGACCCTGGTCGATGGGTGTTCAGGCGGAGACGGTGAAGCCGCAGGCGGGGACCCCAGGGCCAGGGAGCCACATCCGGGCCTCAGTTGGGTTGAGGGGGGGCGTGGCCTCCTGTGATGTCGTTTCCACCCGGATGTGGGACACATGGGTTTTCTCTTTTTATTCCCCCCTGCGTGGAACGGACCCGGCTGTATTTACAACACAGGTCCTTGAGAACTGAGGGAGAGCTGATGGTAGGAAAAATGATGAGGAAAAAAAAAAAGAGGAACAGTGTGTCCCATTTTCTTGTATTCTTTGTCCAAATCCGGATTAAGCGGCCTTTCTCAAGGGGATACAGAGTTACCTTTTTTTTCCTTTCCATTTTTCTGGGGAAAAGCTTATATTGCCGTACTTGTTCAAATGAAGTGTGCACATGAGGTATTTTCAAATGTTAACATTGCAGTTGGCAGCGGGGCCTGGATTACATCCCAAATGTGGCATCTCTGGGACTTAGTTAATAAGGTTCTGTTTATATCAGCAGGGAGAATATTAAAATTCTCCCAAAACAGCTTGAAATGTTACAGTGACTTTGTTTCTGAGGCGTAACAGAAATGAAGCACATTATTAATTTAGAAACAGCTAGGTGGAGCCACCTCCCGCCCCCCTTAGAATTAAGTGATGAGAATGGGCATTTGTGAAATTGACTGAGTGATCTTTGGGGGATGCTTATTAAAATCCTAACATCGTTCCAGAGTTTTGTAGCAGATTCATTATCGGCTGTAATCTTATTAGGACTGTTTTGTTTTGTAATCACCATTTCATCCATGGGGCCCCTACATGTGTACCATGTTTCTCTGCTGGTCCATCCATTCTGGTCTCTTTTTTTCTGATGACTTAATACCTCTTCTGTCTGTCTGTCAGTCAGTCAGATCTGTCACTTGCTGTCTCAGTCAGGGTTGGGCACTGTGTTGCGGATGCCTTTTTCCCTTCCTGGGCCAACTCAGGAAGACGGTTGCCTTGAGATTTACTTTGTTCCCCTTTTAATATTTTCCCCAAACTATATCCTTTAATTTTTTTTAACGTTTATTTATTTTTGAGAGACAGAGAAAGACAGAGCTTGTTTGGGAGAGTAGCAGAGAGAGAGGGAGACAGAGAATCTGAAGCAGGCTCCTGGCTCCGGGCTGTCAGTACAGAGCCTGACAGAGGGCTGGAACCCACAATCCATAAGATCATGACCTGAGCTGAAGTCAGACACTTAACTGACTGAGCCACTCAGGCGCCCCCCAAAAAACTGCATTCTAAAGATGTAGACAGTGGACATCTGGCCTGCAGTGTAACACGAGCATGGCTTGCTAAATAGATCGGGTCTCTGTCCATAGCGTCACCATCTTAACCTCTTTCATCCTTTTCTCAGGGTTGTAGACAGAAACCCCCTTGTAGAGCCAGTATGGATTCAAATTCTGACCCAGGAGACTCTCTGACTACTCTGCCTCCTTGTTTGCAAAAAGAGGGATTTGTATAGCCATCCCATGCATGCATCCACTCATGCACTGGGTAGCTAAGATCCTACTATGTGCCAAACATTGTTCTGGTTCCATGGGTACTGCAGTAAACAGAGAACTGCCCGCCTTCATGGAGCTTAGGTTCTAGTGAGGGGGGTAATCAGAATTCAAGCTAAGTAATTAATATGTTGAGTCTGTTTAGTATGAGCACTAAAGAGAAAGAATTAGGCAGGAAAAGGGGGTACAAAGTAAGGAGTTGCTGTTTTATTTTTATTTTGGGAGAGTTTTTGTTGGGGCCAGAGTAGGCCTCATGGAGAAGGTGGTGATTAAGAAGGACCCGACGGAGGTAGATTTGTGGGCAAGGACTGCCAGGGCGACGGACAGTAGGTCTTGAGTGCCACAGGATGGGGTGTGCCCAGCTTGTCTGAGGAATCACAGGGGAATCTGGAGAAATGTGAACAGGGAGCAGAATATTAGGAAATAAGAAGAGAGAGATGATTTGGTAAGGACTTCGACTTTACGCTGAAGAGGGTCACAGGACAGAAGCAGGGAGATCATTTGGGAGACTTTTGGTGATGGCTCACTCCAGGGAAGTGGTAGTGAGGGCAGAAAGATGCACTTGAATTCGGGCTCTATTTTGGTGGATTTGCTGATGGACTCTGAGGGGGGAAGACTGCGGCAGAGGCTGGTTTGCTGGGGAAGGTTAGTTCACTTTGGGACGTGTTAGTAGTCCAGCTCTTGAGAGTTGGATACGTTGGTCTGAATATCCGGGGAAGGACCCACGTTGGAAATGTCATCAACCTGTACTTGGTGCTTACAGTCCTGAGATTGGATGAGATCATCATGGGAGTGAGTATAAGCAGAAGGGCAAAGAGGTCTGATGACTAGGACAAATGACTCATCTCCAACATGCAGAAGCTCGGAAGATGAGCAGGAGGTACTAAAAGGCTAAGAGGGAAAAAACTAGAAACAAGGAGGAGAACCAGGAGAGTGTGTTGTCCCAGGCCCAGGTAGAGGAAGTGTGGAAGGAAGATGGAGAGATCAGTGGGGTTAATGAGGCTGATGGAGCAACTAGAGACTGAAAACCCATGAGGTTTAGGTGGTAGCCCTAGGTAGCTGAGAACCAGCCTTGACTCCTCAACATTTTGCTCATAAAATTAGCTGTGTGGTGACTCAGGCACCCCCGCAGGCTCTTTCCTGACCAATATGGACTTCAGAGAATATATACAGAGGAAAACATGAACTGTGTGGCTTGGAAGAGAATTCATGAGGTGAGGTTCTCAGCTGGAATGGTATTAATGATACTAAAGACATGTGACAGACTGATACCTTGTTCATCTGCACACTGAGGTCTTCGTGTTAATACCCAGGCTGGTTCTGTGATAGGTGGTTGTGATCTGAAGGAAGGCAGCAATATGTTATGTCCTTATGTTATGTCCATATTGGGTCACAGTATGGCAGGATCCACTGACTCAGGCTCTGAGGAACAGGAATTTTTCCCCTTAAGAGCTCAGGGTGAATGATGTAAAATTCACTGGGCATAACAGTGGACTAGAATCCATAGTCAGAAATAAATCCCAGTAGTCACTGGTAGGTCTTTGACCTACCACAGATTTACTCTGCAGATGGTGCTGGGAAATTTGGCAGAGTACTTTAAGATAGGTAGTCATCTCATGCTAACCAGTAAAACATGTTTATCTGGAAGAGTTATGCATAAAAAATAAGCACACACAAAAGTTAGCAGAGCACATGGTTGAGTTTTCATCTAACCCCAAGAATAGTAGATCTGGTAAATAAAATTAGAAGGTTTGACTACATTAAAATCAAGCTACAATTTGTGTCAAAAATAAAACTCAAAGTAAATTAAGAAAAATACTGTCATAAGTCAAGGAGGTGATAGCTTTCATATATAAAAAGCATTTATAAATTAATAAAGATAAAGAAATTTTACCAAAGACAGGAGTACAAAATTTCATAAAAGATATATAGACAAATAATAAGGAAAAGTATTAAACTTCATTGGCATTCAAAGAAATGTAAAACAAAAGGTAAAATCTTTCTTCTGTTAAGTAAGCCTGTATTTTTTAAAAAGACAACGCTTACTTTGTTTTCTCCCTCTGACAGCTCTTTATCCAGCCCCTCAGTATGCTAACTAATGTGGCAGGCACCACATAAATTGTGGAAAGCACTTTGTCATAAATTAAGAATTTAAAAAAAAGAAAATCTATGTGCTCTATTAAACAATAATTCATCGTTTAGAAGTCTCTCCTAAAGAAATAAGTAGAAATGAGGACAAAGACATATGCAGAAATACATTTATTGCAGCATTATTTATAAGACCAACATCTGGCAAAAATTATTAGGATGGGTTACGTTTAATGCTACCGTATGATGGAATATTATGGAACCTTTCACATCATGTTCTTAGCAATTATGACATAAAAATGAAAATAGCAGAATACAGCTAAGTTTATATTGTGTGACTTCAATTTTGTAAACATTACTGGCTGATTATTAAGGAAAAAAACCCACTCAGATGTTGTTTACGGATGGTGGCATTATAAATTACATTTCCTATTTTTTGTATGTTTCTGCCTTTCAAAGGTGTCAACAGTAGTGACGATTGGTGATGGCCACTGAAACAATGTTTACGGAGTCCTCACAAGGTGTCTCTTGCTGTATCAAGAATCTCCCATAAATTATCTCATTTAATTTCCACAGCTAGGCTATAAACTGGGAAATATTACCATCTTCATTTTATGGATGTGGAGATTGGACTCTGTGAACTTAAGTAGCTTTTGCCCCAGGCTAATCAGCTGTTAGGAAATGGTGCTGAATTTGAATCCATTCGGTGGGTCCTTATCTCCTACTCCATATTGCCTCTCAGTGAAAATGTATTACTGTGATAGTCAGGAAAGAAGAACCTTAATTTTTTTTAAAGGAATACAATGTGTTCCCAAATTTGATTTTTAAGCTTATCTACTTTTGTAGAGAAGTAGAATCGGGATTTTTTTCTCTTGTAACGGAAACTGGAATTTGCGTACTCTGTGCCAGGCATGCTACACACATTATTTCATTTATCTTCACGACGGCCTCAGAAGGTAGATATTAGGATTCTTATCCTGACTTTTGACATGAGAAAACTGACCTGAAGTGGCACAGTGACTTCTGTTGGTGGTCACCCAGCTAGTGCATAGCACAGCTAGGATTGGGAGTGTCCCTGCTTCATTCTAATCAGGTCCTCTCATACCGCATTTCACGGAGTATCGTGATCTCTCTTTGAGCGTTTTCTGAGTGACCTCTCTTCTTCAGCAGAGCAACATCAAGCCGGCATCCGAGGCTTGCTCAGGACAGTCACTCGTTTGGAGGCCCAGGGCTCCCAGAGCTCCTGCACTTGGAAGGTCCAGAGTCACTTGGGCTTGTACAGTGTGGAGAGATTCATGCTGGAGTGTGATCTGGAGGTTTTGCAGAATCAGTGAGTCTACAGTGGCCCATAGGACCCAGGATCCCACCTGGGTTGTCAAGATGAAGGTGATGGTCTTCTAATAGGTGTCCTGCTCAGAACGTACTCTTGAAGTCACAGGGCAGGTAGAATCCTCAACACCCAAGTCTTCCTCCATCTACTCTGGGTGGCTCTTTTATTTTCATTTCTGAATGTCCTTTTTTTTTTTTGAAATGAGGTGTGAATCATCATCATAACTAGACCAGCTATTGCAAACCGCTGGGGTCAAGATTCTTGGACTCAACAAATACACACTAAGCTCATAGCGCCTGGTGCTGGACACCATGTTGAGTATTGACCACAGAATAACAACAGAAACAAGGTCATCTCTTGCTGTCCCCGAGCTTACAGTGTAGGGAGGAGACCTATTAACCAAGTGATTACATAAGTAAATATGGCTCGTAGACAATGGTAAATGTCAAGTAGGCACACTGTGTTCCACGTGGTTATAAGAGGACGGCTTGACATAGAGATGAATTGGGAAGGCTTCCTTGGGGAAGTTGCATTCCAGCTGAGACTGGAGGGAGATGAATGGGTCAAGCAGAGAAGGAAGAGAATTGCAGCCAGAGGGAACAGCATGCTGAAATGCCCTCTCATGGAAAGTAGTGTAGTCATTAAGAGGGCTTGAAGGAAGGCCAGAGTTCAGAGGGTCTGGCTGGAGCCAGACCACAGGGGTGTGCAGAGCACCTTAGGGAATGTATCACTATCTTAGCAGCAGTGGGAGCCCACTGAAGGGCTCTCAGGTGGGTGTGGACACCCAAATGACAGATCTGTGTTTTGAAAAGCTTTCACTGGCTACCATGTGGAGGCTGGGCTGTGTAAGGAGGGCTGGGGCTGGGGTTGTACGGTTGAGAGATTGTTGCTGTGGATAAGTTTTGGTTTGGACTGGGAGGGAGTGGTACTGGAGATGCGAGGGGATAGATGGAGTCAGTATGGTGGAGGGAACAGGAGGGACCGAGGTGATGGTTGATGGAAATGCTAAGTATGAAAAGAGAGTTTCTAAGGCTCCTCTTTCTGAGAATCTTCCACAGCATGTAGCATTGCTCTGAGCACACAGTAAATGTTCATTTGATGGACTCAGGGACACTTGGGTGGCCTAGAAGAGTCACCCTCACCCCTCAGTAACTTTTCCCGCCTCCCCAGGGTGAAGCCTCCTAGTTACCTTAGCCCCCTCCCCAACCACTCCAGATGCCAATTGACTAACTGGCTCTAGATAGGGGTTCCAACACCCCCCACCCTTGGGTTTAATGAATTTGCTACAGTGGCTCACAGAACTCAGAGAAACATTGTGCTGATGAGATTACTGGTTTGTTATAAAACAGCAAAACTCAGGAACAGTCAGATCATGGCGAAGCTTCTACGTCCTCTCCCAGAGCACCGCCCTTCCCAAATCTTCATGTGTTCACTAACCCAGAAGCTCTCCAAACCCAGTCCTTTAGGATTTTTATGGAGGCTCCATTCCTTAGACATGGTTGATTCAATCATGGGCCTTGGAAGATTGAGATCATTCTTAAAAAAATTTTTTTTAACCTTTATTCTTTTTTGAGACAGAGACAGAGCATGAATGGGGGAGGGTCAGAGAGAGAGGGAGACACAGAATCCGAAACAGGCTCCAGGCTCTGAGCCATCAGCACAGAGCCCAACGCGGGGCTTGAACTCACTAACCGCGAGATCGTGACCTGAGCCCAAGTTGGACGCTTAACCAACTGAGCCCCCCAGGCGCCCCAGATTGAGATCATTCTTGAGTCACTCTCCCAGCTGGAGGCGTGGGGGTGGAACTGCAAATTCTAGCTGTCCAATCACATGGCTGGTTCTCAGGGTGACCAGCGCCATCATTAAGTGCTTTCCCAAAGGCCCCTCATTAATATAATGAGAGACGCCTTTATCACTCTCCTTACCTAGGAAATTTCAGGTATTTTAGGAGCTCTGTGTCAGGAAGTGGGTCGAAGACCATTATATTTCCTGCTCTATATCACTGTATCTCAGAGGGGTCCCCATGATTTTGTATATTTAAAAAATGTTTTTAATGTTTATTCATTTCTTTTTGAGAGAGAGAGTGCATGTGCAAGTGGGAAAGGGGCAGAGAGAGAGAGAGAGAGAGAGAGAGAGAGAGAGAATCCAAAGCAGGCCCCAGGCTCTGAGCTGTCAGCCCAGAGCCTGATGCTCAGTTCAAACCCACAAACCATGAGATCATAGCCTGAGCTGAAGTCGGACACTTAACCAACTGAGCCACCCAGGTGCCCCTCATTATGCATAGTTACTGCCACCTGGAGTGCTAACATCTGCTTCCCTTTCCTAGAGGAGTCTATGCCAGCCATGTCTGGAGAGATGTAAACCCTGGTGCTTCCCATCAGCATGAAGTCACAACTGTCTTCTCATTTCCAACGATAGGGGTCAGTGAACTTGGCTGGGCTTGATCACCTCCCTTAGAGCCGACAGTCTGGATGATGACTGACATAAAGCTCATGTATCTGGAACTGTGGGTCACCCCCACATCATGCCACGCCCACTGGGAGCTGTCCAAGCTCAAGGCTGACCTGCTGTAGCCTGTGGCCAAACAGGGTAGCCATGATCCTTGGCCCCATCCTTCACCCACTGCCCCTGCTCCCACATCTTCTTCTGCCCCCTGCCTAGTGGGGTGATAGCGATGCATGTTAGGGCTGAATCTCAGTTAAGTTTATGGCCATGTGTTCGCTTTGTTAAGAGATCCTTAACAAAAAATCGGAGTTAGGCAAAACCAGAGCACTGGAATCCAGACGGCCTATGTGGGCAGAGAATCATTAAAGTTGGAAAGATAGCTAGTAAACCTTGAGGGAGGGGTATTGGAAACCATGCACATGTGGTGGGTATGCTCACAGTGAGGGGGAATTAAAGAGAGAGGCCGAATCACCTTATTTACTTGAGATTTTAAGAGGGTCATTTGACATTGTTTGGGTGAGAAGAAAAGAAACGCAGTGATGGATGAGCCCTTTGCTGCATGGTGGATTTAATCACAGACTGCTGCCAGGCCCTTCTGTCTTCCTAAGTCACACGCTGACCATGGAGGGAGACTGAATTGCATCAGGGAGAGAGTGGCTACTCTTAGCATTTTGTTTTCCCTGTGGTTAAGCTTGTCGACCCTGAGCGGACAGGACGGGGTCCCTGGTGCTGCCATATGCAGTGTCAGTATGCTTCATCAGAAGGCTGTGACCAGGAATGGGGAGTGATCTGTGGAGGGACAAGATGGGATTTTCCTACTGAGCCTTGGTTTTCCTACGGATGCGGGAGGATCGTAGTCAGCAGGAGCTCTTAGTGGAGGGGTGGGAGCTGCCCTCTGGAGGCAAATTCAGCAGACCCTGGTTCTGGGGAGTGGGGGTCTCAGGGGAGGGTGTGGAAATAAGACTTGGCTATGCTCTGTGAGCTCCTGGAGGGCAGGGCTGTCCACAACTCTCCATCTCCCAGGACAGAACCGCACAGGACTGAGTCCTGAGAAAGAGAGACTGGTGCCCTTGCTCCCCCTTCCACTGTCGTCTCTGTACACTCCACCTGCTTCCACAAAACTGAATGGCTGTGGTTCCACTGACAGGCCACGTGGTCTCTTACTCTCGCACCTTTGCCTATGTGCGAGAAACACTCTTCCACTCTCACCTGGCTAATGCTCTCTCGCGCCCTTCAGGTCTTAGCTTCTCCTAGGAAGAATTGCCAGCTGTGGAGTGGTCTCCCCTAGACATTACATGTCCCCCCTCTGTGCTGCAGAGCCTCTCATCCCGTTCTTACTGCCTTTCCACTGTCTGTCCTCTTCACCGTGAGCACTTGGAGAGCTGGGTACAGCGCCTGCCACAGTCCAAACTCAATACTTCATTGATGAACGGGAATGATGAAGGCCTCCGTTCGGCTTCTCTCCCCTTGATGATGGAAAGGGGGTTATTGATTCTAAAGCTTGAAGGAAAAGAACTTGTGTTGCACCCATCTCTTGTCCCGTCTGTTGGTGATGGCATGGCAGGCTCACACTCTGTCCCTGCCTTCTGGGAATATTCTGTCTGAAACGGGCACATTGGCATACCAGATGCCCTGAAAACCAAGACCCCAAGCAGCCTGGGGATTAGATGAGCACCTATATACTTGCCCATTCTGCCCAACAGAGGGAGAGGTGTGTATTTCTCGGCATGTCTGTGGGGGATAAGAAGCCTCAGAGCTGCCTCTGGGAGAAGAGAGCAGGTCCTGGGCTATGGTGGGGCTGGGGCAGCCTGACGCGTTGGTTACATGATAGCGCCATTCTGTCTCACCCATTCTCATTTCCACACCATTAAATCTGCCTTTCCTAACATATCCTTAAAGGGGAAATAAATTACCAGCACTCTGTACCTATAGCCCGCCATTATTACCACTAATGTAACTTCTCAGGGGCAGTCAGGCGCTGTTCATCTGTCATAGTCATTTGCACCCCCAAAGCTATATTGAGCTATCAAGTATTCATAGGCACCGTCTCGACCTCCCATTTTTCTCTGCTGGTTTTACCCAGCGGTTTGAGGGCAGAATTAAGTGCAGGCTGTGTTACTACTCGGGGCTTCAGCTCTGTCCTTTCCATCCCTTTCTTAATTGGGTTATTTCATCAAAGGCAGGCACCAAGCATGATGTATAAAAGAATTCTCAGGATATTCTGTGGTGATGGCCCATTATTGGTCTGGGGAGATGTCTGTCTCTCACTTTGTTGGGTAGAATATGGTGTTGAGGATGGCTGGTTCTGGATATCCATGGTTTGGCCAGTTAGCTCTCCTCCGCTGCCTTCACCCAATGTCAGTGCTCCCACCACCCCGTTACTGTGACCAGGAATCAGGACATCAAAGTGCTTCCTTCCCATCTACCTGCTCCCACCTGCCCCCCACATCCCGTCAATACCTGAGGCCTGCTGGGTAATCTTCAAGACACATGAAGAATTATCTCCCCTTGCCACTCCTCTCTTCTCCATCTCTTGTCTAAACAATTGTAGTCACCTCCCAATTGGCCCACCTGCCTCCCCTCTTGCCCCCTCCCATGCTTGCCACACAGCCTCCCACAGTGATGCTTTCTTCTTCCTAAGTGGCACATTGACAAGCACAACTCTGTCTGCCCACCAGTTTTAACACAGCTTATCGGCTACAGATCATTTACTTAAAGAAACAAGAGAACATAGATTTGTTAGTGAGGACCCCAGTGTTTGCTTCCTAGATCTCATTCTCTTCTTTCTTCTCTAAAGGTACTACAGCCCTGTGGTTTCCCTCTGTGTGTATCTGTAAGTAAACATGTGTGCTGTGTTTTACATGTTCTAAACTTCATACCTTGATTGTTGATTTCACACAGTTCCAGCTCATTCGCATTAGTTGCTGGTAGTCCTTTGGGGGCATGATTCATTTGTCCATCCTTGTGTTGATAGGTAATGAGTCATCTTTTTCAAGTATAAATCAGATGGCGTTTCTCCCTTGCCTACAGTCCTACGGTGCCTGGAGAGGAGGCTGCCCCAGGCCATAGGGACTCATTTGGCTGTGCCCACGCTGGTGACTGTAAGCCTAACACAGGCAGGCATCAGGAAGGAAGGCAGCTTGGGAGTGGGAGAAATCCTTCTAACTTAGACTAACTGTGGGCTTCCTAGGCTTGTCTTTATTCTGACCAGAGTGGCTCCTCTTAGCTGGGGGTACTAACAGGTAACCTTGGGCTCTGTTGCTATGGGTTTCACATCTAGAGAGCTGGATTTGTGCACCATTGCCAGGCTATCATGTATGCTGGGCTCTGCTACAAGGGTCATTCCCCCTCTGTCCTTGGAAGGAGTCTCTTTGAGCTGGTTTTGCAGGTCACTCTCTTTTTGATCACCCCTTTCCTGGATCTCTCATGTAAGGGCACATGGTGAGTTTGTTGCAGTGTAGGTATTTGAACATTCTTGAGATAAGCACCTCAGCTTTGAGACCCATGGACTTTAGGGACTGCTTCCCCCAAATTAACCCACTCCTCACTGTCTCCAGTGACCTTGTCTAAAGGCCACGAGACCCAGTCAGTGGAGTGGATGGCTCCTAGCAAACCCATTTTTCATAAGAAAGAAGCAGCTCAAAGCAATTCTACCTGAGAGGCCATTGATACTGCGTGGATACTACAAGGATATGTGTGACATATTCATACTACAGGTCAGGTTCTGCAGTCTCCAGAAAGGAAAATTGTGTTTGATGCAAAGGTTCTGAACCACTAGGTGACACGTAGCTCACTTTAAACAAAGGTTTGTATGTCCAAAACCCAAGTACGTTGAACTTAACAGCTTAGCCCCCAAATACATGCTATGCCATGGAGTCGACTGTAGCAGGGATCCCACCATCGAGATGCCTCCTTTGGACACAGGCAGGCATGAGATGCTGTGGTTTGCTTAGCAAGGATTGCCAAAAGGGGGATGGAAGGATAGGAATGTACCATTAACTGAGGACTTATTATGTGCTTTGTAAATCACATGTTAGGTTATTTTTCATAAATCCCATGTATGGGATGTTTTGTGTTTCTCATTTAAGGAAGCAGAAACATTCAGGTTAAATAACCAGCTCAAGGTCACATAAGCAGGAAGAGTTGGAGTCTTTTTTCTCGGTTTGTTAGGTCCCCACCCTCTGTGGCCTCTGTGTGGGAAGAGCCAAGAGAAGGAAAAAACCCAGCCGAGAACATTCTATCCTCAGATGAAAAGGGTAGGACATGGATAGGACGCTCTTTCAAAGCTCCCTTCTCCTGTCCTGGAAATGCTTGTTTTTTTTAAGGCTCTGAGTGGGTAGACCCAATACTACTTAATTTGCTCAGGAACTCTACATGGAGCTGTGTCCATTGCTGGGGCTGAAGTAAGCTCAAAGTAGACAGGGCAGGATCAGACAGCATCCCCGCCCGGCCCTGTCCTGGATCTCTTCGGAGGAGTTGGGGAGCAAGACCACAGGCAAATGAGGACATGAGAATCCTGAGGAGGGAAGCAGCTGGTCAAGCTTTCCTGGGATGTAACATACGTCCTGAAGGATGGTAGACATTGTGGAAAAAACATTTCAGGCATGGGATAACAGCATGGGAAATGTCTGAAAGTCTTATAGTCAGAAAATGGTGGTCATTTGTGACTGTAGCAAGTTGGAGACAGGTAAGAGATTGGGGGGGTAGGCTGGGGCCATATTATAAGAGCCTTGGCCACCATAATGAGAATGTCTGAAAGGCATCCTCTGTTCTGTGGTGACACCCTGACTCAGAATGTCCTGTGGACTCGCCTAGACTGGGGCTTACTCAGCTTGTAAGATAGTAATTCCCACCCTTTAGTCTGCAAATAAGTAAAAGGGGTGTTATTATCACATAGCCTTGTATCTCACTGATGTATAAAAAGATAACGATCTTTAAAATTCCTGTTCTTGGGCCATTATTACTTTCACTAATGTAGGCTCACTAATTACTTGGGATACCTTGTAATGGATCACACCCTCCTGTATATCATGATGCCACCACTGGTGGCTCTGTTGAGGGCATCCACTGGGGAGTCCCTGCGGATCTTGATAAGAAGTGACATGAATGACTTTGTCAGTCTCTTCCAGACTCCCACAGAACTCCATATAGACCCCTGTTTTAAAAATACTGAATTAATAGGTTGCTTATGTCTTGTCTAGAATGTAGAGTCATTGGGAACATGACCAGAGTGGAAGTACCTACTTGTCCTTAGTGCTTAGTGCACATACGGGTTCTAGGCAGATGATGATGGGTGAGTTGGAGGGTGGATGGCAGGGAGATCTCACTAAGGAGGCTGTTGCTGTAGATCACATGGAAAGCTACGATGGTGTGGTAGGGAGGGACTAGGGGAGTAACTGGAGGATGGAGTGAAGGGTGGGAGGCTGGCACAAGGAAAGGGTTACAGCTGACCATGTTTCTGGTCAGAATGCCTAGACAGGAGCCCAGAAGGAAGAGGTGGCTTGGGAAGAAAAAGGGTGAGACAAGTGTAGGGCCCCAGTTGCTGTCATACTGCCTGTGGATCGTCCTTGGAATGAGGAGTAACAGTCTTCTGGAAAGGTGGGCCTGGAGAAATGCCTGGGAGCCCTTGGTGTAAAGGACGGGATTTGAACCCATACAGCGGGGTGGAGAGTGGCTGTACCCTTTCTGGGAGAGCAGATTGAGAGAGAATTAGCAGGAATCCCAAGAAACAGTGGCATGGAAGGGATAAAAAGTAGGAGGAGTGTTCAAGGTCAAAGAGGTGCCAGAGAGGCCAGAAGTAGACTGAGATGGGCAGAGACACGTGGGGTAGGAGGCAGGATCGGGGTGGGGGGCAGCGGGGGGGCAAGCAGACAAGGGAGCTGAGAGCCAAGCTAGGTGAGGACTGGGATGTGGCCTTCAGGGTGGCCTGCAGGTCTCACCTCTTGGTGAGAACAGTCCCTTTGGAGCGCAATGATAGAGAATGCAGCCCGAGCGGAGGCTGAGGCAGTGGAGATGGTAGGAACACACTGAGTGCTGATGTGGGTCCTGGTTTACTGCCTTGTCCACCCAGCTGCCAACTCTCAGGACTGTAAGAGATTGAAAGTAGTGCACTGATGCTTGGATCATGACTAGGCATATTGTGGACCCCACTTGTGTCAGGCGTGCCCTTGTTTAAGCCTCACCTGTATGATGAGCCTCCACGAGGTTGCAGTAACTGGCCATCCTCCCAACTTCCACACTCTGCCATCCCCACTTGTGTGTCTGGAAAACTTTGTTTCTCATGACTTGTCAGGGTGGAGCACTTGTTAGTGACGGCCTGTCTTGTAGCTATGCCATGTTCATTGTGTGTTTGATCAAGGGCTGGGCTTTGAAAGGCTTTAGCTGGCAGAGGGCCGGCTTGCATCTTCCCTGCCCGCGCTCTCAATCAATCAATCAATCAATCTCTCTCTCTCTCTCTCTCTCTCTCTCTCTCTCTTTCTCTCTCTCTCTCTCTCTCTCTCTCTCTCTCTCTCTCTCTCTCTCTCTCTCGTCTTGCAGGTACCTCCTGAGCTGTGGGCCCAGCTCACATCTGTTTGCTGTTCCCTTGGTGACAGGGCCTCCCCTTGAGCACCCTGGTGCCACAGTCTGTCACCTCATTACACACCAGCCCCCACTGCATTCACCACTTTCCTTTCAGAAGATTTCGGGCCTTTCTTTACTTTATTAAGGCTCAGGAGCCTTGGAAGGCCCTGGATCAGAAACGTGATTGCCACCAAACTGTCAGGAATGGAAGTCGTACAGGTGTAGGTAATTTGCTTCTATTTCCTGACTTAGAAAGAGAAAGTCAACAAATTAAAATAATTGCTGAGACTCTTCCAGTGCTGGAGTCAGCGCCATCTGCTTGAGCACTTCCAGGGCCCTGCCTCAGCTCAGGCCCCTCGGGGTTCTTCCCTCAGGGCAGTTGGGCACAGGGGCCAGCTGGTAGCTGATGTCTGGTGGGAGGGGCTTGGGAGAAGGTGACCGGAGCCCTGGAGCAAGTACATTTGAAATGGAAGCAGTGGAACCTGTGTAATGCCTTCCTGGCCTCCAAAGCGCAGAGAACAAGAAATAAAAATATCCCTGTGGCCGCTCAGGACACAACAAAGTCTCTCTTGTGTTCTCTTCTGTTCCAGCCTCTCTCTTTCTTCTCTCTCTCTCTTCCAGCTGAACCTTTATGTTTCCTCCTCTTTGTGCCTTGATTTCACCCCTGCCCCTTCCCTTTGTTGGCTTTTTCAGTCCCCATCTCTGCTGTCTGCTCTGCCGGTGCTGGAGATACAGTGGTCAACAGGGCAGACAAAAGAACAGACAGAGTGATCACGGCATGGTTCAGTTCTGTGAAGGGAATGCACAGGTGACAATGACAGAAAATAGAAGGGAAGGATGGTCCGAGTGGCCTCTCTGAGCTGGAGATGTTTCAGAAGAGGCCAGGGGAGTGAGTCAGAGCCAGGCATGGGACATTCTCGAGGGACAAGGCTGGAAGAGGACACAGCAGGCCCCATGGCCTCTGAGCAGGACAAATTTGGGGATCCTGTCAGAACTCAGAGGCACTGAAGGTGAAGGTGAGGAGGGGGGTGAGGGGGCAGTGGAGGAGGCTGGAGGGAGAGACCACACAAACACAGGATTCTCAGGAGGGACTCCATTGTCTCAATGTTGTTTGCCCTCCATACACTCATCCCCTGGGCTGGGAGCTGGGTTTTAATGTGGCTGTCCTTATACTCCCTGCACTGGGCTGTGGCCTCTTGTTGGATTTCTTCAGCTTGTTGAGTTTATTTGAAACCTTGTAGAGCTGCAGCCAGAAGCTTAGGGAGGGAGTTCCTTACCTTCTCCCAAACTGACAGGAGCCCGAGCCATGTTGGGTGGCAGGTGTCAGGAGATGATGGGGCATCCCGGAGCAGGGGAGGAGGCTGGGAGAGAAAATGGCTTTCTGTGGCCAGCTGCTTAGGTCATTCAGGGAGAGTGGCTCATCTGTTCCTGCACCAGGCTTGTGCCTGCTTCAGGGGCTTCCTTCGACTCTGGATATCTGGATTATGTTTACTCATGAGCTTATTTTGCTAGTCTCCTGTACACAGCTCTGTACCCTTGGGAGAAAGCAAAACTCCACGTGCTCACTGGAGAATATGTACTTTACATAGTAATTAAAGAAAGCACAGCTCTGTTATAAAAACTGGATAAAGTTGGTTCCTGGCCTGGAGAACCCTTCTGTTGGTGGTTGCTGGACTCATTCCTAGGGCCGCACTGCCTTCCCATCGCAATGATGTTGACTGTGATGGTAGATAAGCATCCAGTTCACAGAGAAGGCAGGTGTGACTTGCCCAGACTCATCCAGCTTAACAGTGGAGTCAGGACTTTTATCTGGATGGTCTGACCTTCACCCTTTGGGCCTCCTGGCCTGCTGGGGAGGACAGGGTGTGAGGAGCACAGTGACTTGCCCCTGTCTACACAGGCAGCAAGAGGTAGAGACCAGACTTCACTGAAAGTCTTTTGGCTTAATCTGGGCCTTTTCCAGCCTTCCCCGAGCTACCCTCACCCTCCTTGATGTTCTCCAGGTCCCTGAGGTCCTAGAGCAGTAGCTCCCAGATCCTGTCCCTAGACCAGTGCCAAACAGAATGCACAAGAGTCACCTGCAGAACTTAAAAGTGCAGCATCTTGGGCCCTGCCATCAGGATTCTGGTTTCAGGAAGTGAGACCTAAGAATCCGTATTTTGTTGTACAGTTGGGTTTGAGAACAGGGACCCAGATACTTATACTGGGAATGATGGTTTGCAGGCTAGGACGTCTTCCAGGGCCCTTTGGTCTTTGTAGAATCGGCTGTTCTTCTTTTTGTGACCCCATGCAGGTCGCTGTCTCATTTTGTATAGACTTCTACACCTGCTCTCCCCACTTTCCAGATGCTCACCCAGGGCAGATAGTGGTACTCATGTGTATCAACAGTCCCTGTCCCACAGTGAGTGCTCTGTACAGATTCGTGGGATTAAGGGATGGGTAAAAGGATGTATTTATACATAATTAAATGTCCTGTGTTTACAAAGAGCATTACCTATTCTTTCCAGATAGAGACTGGGGAAGTTCCCTGGGGTTCTCATGCCATTTATACCAAGAACACCAGTGCCGGTGCCTTGTACCTAACAAATACACTAGAAGTAGTTTCTCCACTCGTGGGAGTGCATCCCTACTAAAACATTCATGTTTCTTGACCAAGTCTCCATGAACATAGAAGACATGGAAGGTGATTGGCTGGAGGAGTCCAGGGCATGTGGCTCTAGAGAGGGGGACATCTGGAGTTTAGAGGCTCAGCCTGATGGCGCCATGACCAGCTGCACTGGCCTTCAGCTCGAGACCTTCATCTCTGGGGCTCCTGACAGTCCTTGCAGCAGGTCACTATCCCTGCACTGGCCCGAGTCATGGGTTGCTCCATCTCTGCCCTCGGGGACTTCACAGTTTGGTGGGAAAGACAGATCCAAAGAAATGTTGACGCAGAGGTTAAGTGTGAACAGGGAGGTCTTTCAGGCAAGGGCTCTGAAAAACAGACTGGAGTATGGGGTGAATCTGGGCTGTGTCTCTGTGACCTCTGGCACATTAACCTCTCTGGGGTCCCTCGTTGCATAGTAGGGATCATGATAGTACTGTCCCGGGCATACAGTAAACATGGACAAATATTTGTAGAAAAACCAAGAGCTGCAACACTCTTCAGGAAAAGCTTCCCATAGAAGGAGGCATCTGAGTTGTGTTTGGAAGAATAACTAAGATTTATCCAGGAGAAGAGGGGCCTTTGGGGTGGAGAAAACTGTAGAGCAAAGGCGTGGAGGTGTGTATGGTATAGGAAAGAAGGCGCAGGCAGGTCATTCGTTGCAGAGACTGAAGTTTTAGGTGGTGGGGAGCCACAGATGATGAGGGCTGGGGAGGTGTGCCCTCCTGAGCATTTTAAGCTCCGTTTCAGAATTGATGGTATCTATCAGAAGATGTTAAGCAAACAAGTGGCACACTTGAGCCTATGCTTTACATATGGTCTTTATACAGAGAGAGGCTCTGAACTCTTCAGCTCTGTGGGTCTCTTCCCATGAACCCACTGTTGCAAAATTATTTGCAGACTGTTGTCCTTGTATCCCCTTTAGCCAACAATGGAAGTTTGGCAGATGCATGCCTTGGGGACTAGAACACTGGGGGCTTGTCACCTTCATGACCAGGTCTGGTCCACCATGTCCTGTGGTCTCCTGGAGGATGAAAAGTAATCATCAAGCAAACCTAATCAAATTTCCCAGGCAGACGTCTGCCCAGCCCGATTTAGATTATCATACTTTATCCTCAGCTCAGAGAATTGGTGATGGCGGCAAGATTAGCTCACACTTTGCATTTGCCCTGGGAGTTTGCACAGCAGCAAGCCTGTTTGTCGGTTAATGCTCCAAAGTTTCCAGCCTCCATGGGGACCACAGTTCCAGTTCTGTTTAATGTTGTATTCAAATGCAGCAAAAGAGAGGCACAAAACTGATGGCAAGCTGGAAGCTTCTCGGATTGGGAAGCCAGCACGAGGTTACCTCCCAGTCTTGCCTTTTGACGTTATCTCTCCTTCTCTGAATCCAGCCTGGAATTTCATTTCTAAGGCTGGAGTTTCAGAGAGCCCCATTCTGTGAGCAGAACCATGGTCCCGGTTGACTGGTGCTTCCAGTCCACTCCAGTCCCCATGGCTGATGGAGTGTAGGATCATAAAGAAGATCCCTGTGTGTCACTGCCCTCCCAAGAAACTGACGGTGGTTCTCACTGACTATGGAATAAAGTCTAAAGCAGAACTTCTATTCTCACAGACATCCAGACTAGAGCATTCTGTACCATGTCTTCAGTTTCTTCTCCTTCCCATGTTTGCTCTTGCGGCTCCTACCCAGAATACCTCATTTCCACCTGCTAGAAATTGTAAGTGGTCTTCTTTGCCCAACATAATACTGGTTGCCCCATGGAGCCTTTCCATTTCTGCTGAGTGCTGTCCGTGTTTCCCAGGCAGTGCTTTTGGACTTGGTTTGAGTCATTGGCACCTGAAGGCAGAAGACCCTTAAGCTTCAGATCTGGAGGTCACCTTTATTCCCCATCTCTCCCGCCAGTGCCCAGCCCAAGATCTCACATGTATATAGGATGTATTTTGTATTCTATTCCAAGCCATTTACTGGATCACATGGTATTTCAGGTTTTTGTTTTGAGGACCAGGATAATGAGTGGCTCATTCATGGCCTTTTTGTGTTTTTCCATTCTCCCAGTGCCTGAACTCTGGGGGTTTCTGTTGTGAGTCTGAGCTCGTCAGCCTGTGGGAAAGAGGAAAGCTAGGGAGGAGAAAGGAGACCTCACAGCTCTGACCTGAATATTCTGGAACTTCTGGCTCTCCTGGTTTTCTTTCAGCCAAAGAGTAGCAGGGTGGGGAGTGTCTTGGCCATAGCTGGAGGCGTCCCTACAGTGGTCAAGGAATGGTGCCCGGGAAGGAGACCACCCCTCGGAGCAGTGACTAATCCCTGAGAGTCTTCCGGCAGGGTTTTTGGGAAATAAAACCCACTGGCTTCAGGCTTAGAAAGCTAGAGGTTTCTTTGAGTTTGGTGTTCTCTCCTATAAAATGATGATAATGTCTAGCTCAGAGTCTTCGAGGAATAAGACGTGATAATTTAGCTAAGGCGCCTGGTGCTTCAGAGAGTCAGACCTCTCTTCTTCTCTCCCACCTCACCTCCTTATTTAAAACTGGCTCAGGGCAGGCTTACAAACATTACCATTACAAAAGGTAATATAAGTTACTAGTAGTAGCTTATAGTGGAGTGGTACTTGCTTGCTTTACAGAGTATGTTATGTTCTACTCGGTAAGTGCTCACATGTGCTGGGTGGCCCATGTTCTGGGCTTGCTGTGGCCAAGGATGGTGCAGGGTAAAGCTGGAGCTCTCCCCTCTGCAGGATCTGGTGGATCTCAGCTCAGCCCCTCGGTGGCCATGTGATTGTAGGCAAGTGATTTAACCTTTCTGATGCTCGTTTTCTTCACTTAAATCATGACACTGATGGTCACTTAGTAGCATTATTCTGAGGATGAATGAGATCAGCTCCTGTCAATCTCTGGTGCCTGGCATTTAGTGAAGGCACAGTCCGTGTTGCTCAGGGGCCTTGTGGGAGGGAGGCAGGGCCTTAAGCCTCAAGAAGTGCATGGCCTAAGGGGGCAGATGGCCTTGTCTATGTTGTATCCTCACAGAAGTCCACAGATGTCCTCTACATCCTTCCTCCTCGCTAAAGTCAGGAGCCTGCCCTACATCTCACAACTGGCAAGTGGCCCAGTTGAGGCTTGGAGCAGGTCTGTTACCTTGCACTGCTGCTCCCCAGCCTGGGGAGAGAGCCTCGGTCTGTCTCTGCTGTGGAAAGAACAGAGCGGGGCAGGTCACCTGTTCCTGCTCTGCAGGGCTTAGCCTGCTGTAGAAGGACTCTTTGGCTGTGGAAGTGGTTGGAAAAATAGATGTCATTAGAAGGTATCCTTCCCCTAAAGACAGGAATGGTTCCCAGGCCTCCAGGGTACCCCAACAATGCACAGAGGGAACAGGATGACCCCTGTAGGTCTGCTATCCCTGGGAGTTTGTAATCTACCCCGTGGGACAACTTAAATGTGTAAGTTAACTAATTGGTGGCATTATGCCCTATTAAGGGGAGGCGAATGTCTGTGCCTCTTTTGAGACGAAATCAGATCTTAGATCAGATGCTCTCACAGGAACTCAGAGCCGGGCCTTTATTTTTAGATCAAAAGGGGAAAGGGGGACAGAGAGCTTGTTTTTTCACTGGGTATGGATAGAAAATGGGTCCCTGTAATTTTTTTTTCCCTTAACCCACGGATGGGATCTTAGCAGAGTAGGGATGGATTCTGCCTTTTCTGCACCGTCCTGTTTTTGTAATCAAAACCTCTTTGCAATATTGGAGTAAAAATAATACCAGAGTTTAAGGAGCCTGAATAGCCTTAGAAATGCCTCATAGGACAGCTTGGTATATGGGCTGCCGAAGCGAGCACTTCATAGGCCAGCTTGGAATGGAATCACTGTTCACTGCCCACCACATCCGCATTTTTCAGTGCATTTGCTCATCTGGGCTCACTAGCTGCTGTGCTAGTCCCTGGGGATGCAGAGGGGTGGTTGGCTCTTTGTGAAGGTTATACTGAGCTCTTGCCTGTTCCAGGCACTTTCCTAGGCCCAGGGGACACAGTGGTTGACAACACCAGAAAAGATCACTGCTCTTGTGGGCATGTATTCTCCTGGGAGAGATAAGAAAGAAAACATCACATGGTGCTAAATGTTACAAAGAAAAGTCAGGATGACATTATCGAGTCAGCTTCTTGAGAAACTGTGGCCTAGGAGGTCCCTTTGGAGGCAGGCAGAATGTGAGTGACAAGAAGGCATGCGGAGCTCTGAGGAAGAGCATTCCACACATAACGAGCTTTCTTGGAAGGGTTGGAAGGGAGGCAGGCCGTGGTGGCTGGACCAGAGGGGTAAGGGAGCCAGAGATGAGTGGCAAGGGGAGGGCAGGGCCCCAATTGTACAGGATTTTGTAGGTCATGGGAGAGGTTCTCCAAGTCACTGGAGAGATGTCAAGCAAGGCAGGGCTGAGGTAAGATTCCCATTTCTAGTCTATGACTCTCACTGCCCACAGGGGGCAGATCGTAGGGCCCAGGAGGAGAAGAAGGAGTCCAGGTAGGAGGCTGCTGCCGGTGTCCAGGGAGGCAATGAGGATGGAGACAAGAGACCATATGGAGGATGTATTTAAGGCCAGTGAGACTGATTGGTGGTAGGTGGTGAGGGAGAGAGAGGGATCCATGTGGCCTTGGCTTCAGGTCCAAGGGGCTAGTGTGTCGTTTACTGAGATGGAAAAGATGTGAGGAACAACAGGTTTTCTAGAATGAAAAGTGTTGCTTTTGAACATTAAGTGAGAGCTCCCTGCTGGACAAGTGATGTCAGATGAGCAGTCACACGGTGGGGGACTCGGGTGAAGGGAGGCCTGCAGGTGTGGAGATGGGGTGTTGCCTCCTCTCAAGGAGCCCAGGCTTCTCTCGGAAGCTCAGGGCACCTTCTTTCCCTTCTCTGACCAAGGTAGCGCTAAAATGCCACCCCTCCCACGAGCTTCTCCTGTGACATTTGCTGCCATTCCACAGCTGATCCCTGCATCCCTTGGGGTGGGAATCCAGGGTCAGAGATGTTGGTTAACATTAGGCCAGCCCAGAAGTGGGTCACTGATGGTCTGGGTCTGAAAACATCACACTGCTTATTTCTGCTCTCTTGTCTCCCCGGGGGCAGAGGACTGTAAGAGGGTGGCTCCAGCTGTGGTCTCCCAGGGGAAGGGAGCTGGATGGGCTGTTAATGACCAGACTCTGTTATTCTCCACTCTCCCTAGAGAAAGGACCTTGGGCTTCTGAATTTGATGCCTGCTCTGCTCTTCTGTCTTGCAAAAAGTCCCATCCCTTGACCTCCCTGAGCCTCAGTGTCCTTAAACGTGAGCTATGTGCTCATGTGAGGTCTTCCTTGAGGGTGTTGCATAGAGAAGACTTGCAATCTTTGGCTTGTTCCACAAAGTGTGTTTACCAATGTGCTAAGCACAGAGGATTGAGACGTAAACACAAAAGTTCCTCTCCTATGGAACTCATCTTCTAGGAGGGGAGTCAGTGTTAAATAATCAAAGATGAGCTAATGTCCGGGCAGTTTTGTGCAAAGCAGCTGGATGTTTAGAGGCCCCTTGGCCAGTGAGGTGGGCTGTTTCGGGGCTGGGGATCAGGTGTCCTCAAAGATTCAACTCTCCCAAGCTGCTGCCTTCTCTCTCCTCACCTGCCGACACGTGGAGGTGATTTCCAGAGGGAGCTACTGAGCAGGTGCATTGCCCTTTCCAACTGTGGTGTTTGAGGTCTTTCCAGTTCCCTGGCCTGGTGGCCACAAGTTCCTTTACTTCTGTTCCACCTTGGCTGGGAGATCAGGGAGCTCCCCGGGCTTTTCTTCTTTTAACCCCCATTTTGAAGGCTTTGGATGGACTCTGTTCCCCTGTTGCCTCGCTCACACACGAAGTCAGAGATCTCCATTCCCTCCCCCTCCTCATTTATTTCTCCTGGCTGACACCAAAGACATTTCTTAAAAAGACTCTTCAAAGCGAATGCTTGGGGCTCCCCTTCCTCTTATCTTTGAGTCCGACAGCATTTTTGTGGAAGATATTTTTTTATGTGCGTTAATGTGAATGGGAGTTTTAAACTTTGTTATCTTACAGACTCTCCATCTGCCTTCCCCTCCTTCCCAAACCCCTACGTGTCTCCCCTCCCTGACCTCCTTAAGCCTCTTTTCCCAGAGTGCCTTTGTCTGCTTTTTCCTTATCTGTTTTTCTCCCCTCTTCTTTGTCACTCCCTCTGGACTCCTACCTCTTCCCCTTGTGCCTTCCTCCCTGGTTCTCTCTTAGCTTTGTTTTCTCCCCACGCTGGGCGCCCTGAGCTCTTTAACCCAGCTGCTGCCAGGGGCTGTTTCCCAGTGAAGCGGCCTCTGGACTCCCTTCTGTGCATTATTTATCCCGCCCTGGGACTCCTTTGAAGATGCCTTTGATAATGTGGATGGCCCTTGGCACACCTGGGCCACAGGACACCTGCTCTGCCTACTGGCTGAAGCTGCCCTGAATTCAAAGAAAACAAATGTTGTCTTTAACTCCACATGGTGGGTTTTCTCTGGGAGGAATTTCTGCAGATACCAAGAAGAATGCGTACCCAACGTTCAATTATCAAGGGACAGACGCTGCTGTCCGAGGCCATTCGTTCATCTCCGTTCTCTGAGCACACTATATCCACCCTTATGTTAATGTTAATTAATTAATTCCTCTTGTCTCTGGGGTCTTACTCCTTTCTGTAAGGTGCATTTCCAGGCTTTGGGTGCTACCAAATAAGTTGTGGCAGAGAACATGATATGAACTTGCAGAGGAGTAAAGCGAAGGGAATTATAGTTTTGCTGTTAGGTCGGCAGACCTGGTCACCGCGCCTCTGTCCACCCGTGCCCACCACCGGGAATGCCCGTTAGGAGATTCTCATACGACAGAGATGCGTGGTCCTTAGGATTTTGTTGGCAGTGCATCAACTGTCATTGCATTTGGCAAACCATACACTGTTAGTTCCACATGCAGGAACTGTCCATACCAGCTGTTAGCCTGTCCTGCTAACCTGTGGCTGATTTGTAGTGGCGAGGACATCCTTTCGGGTTATTGCCTTTTTTGTTGGAGTAATGGTCTTTCTGAGGACTTAACAGGTGATGGGTTCTTATAGTCAAGCTTAATTAGGAAAGTATATGTGCATGTGCATATATGTGTATATGTATGTGCATGCACACACACACACACACACACACACACACAGAATGAAGGGAGATATTTTGTCATCTTATTGGGTAGCACCCAAAGCCGGGAAGTGCAACTTAGAGAAAGGAGTAAAACCCCAGAGATGAGGAATTGGTTAATTAACATTAACGTAAGCCTGGATATATAGTGCGCTCAGAGAATGGAGATGAATGAATGGCCTTGGAGAGCAAGCAGCAGGATTCTGAGCCTTTGAATGACAACATTTGAGGTTCATTCTACCAAAGTGTGAATGTCCGTGGTGACATGCAAGGATCTTCTCAGCGTCTAGGGCAGGTGCTAAGTCACATCACCACCCCCTTGTGGGTGTACCCCCTGCCAAGGATGGAACTTGTTCTTCCCTCTGGTAGTGTAGGGCCTCAGGTGAGCCCTCCCTCTGAGCCTGTTCGAGATGACCTTGATGGCAAATGCCGAAGAGAATTGAAGGCATGTTGGCCATTTACGTGATTAAGGGACAGGATCTTCCTCCCTAGAAGACAAGTAAAACATTGTTTTGGGATTTGCTGGGCAGTTCTCATTTTAGAAGCTTATAAAGCAAGATGGGCTGGTGATTTTAATGGTTGTTGCCTCAGATTAATTCAGTCATTAGGAAGATTGGGTAAAAATTTAGTGCTGTTGGCATTCTCCTGGGGTTGATAGCCTGGTCCAGAAGCCTCTTTCTGTAGCATTAAAGTTAGCATCAGTGAAGACAAAAAATAGGCCTGGGCAGTGCCAACATCCTGCCTTCACTTTTATTGTAGATGTATTTTTTAATTGTGAGCTTTGAACAAATCATGCATTTCCCCCAAAGGAGTCACTGCTTAGTATTTGTTACAAACAAGTGTGTGTGTACATACATGTGTGTTTTGAGGTATATCCACATATGCAGATCTAAATCATGCTCATCTCAGTGGATGGTCATGGGTGAGGGTACTGATAGGGCTGGAGGGGGCCCTCCATATAGGGACATCCTATATGCCAGGTACTCTGCAAAGTATTTCACATGGATTGCCTGCTTTCTCATTCAACAACTCTGTGACAAGGCTATAATTGTTTCTCCCTTTTCAAAAATAAAGAAATTGAGGGTGAAGAAAAGTTAAGTAACCCATCCAAGATCACACAGCTAGTAAATGGTAAGCCTGAGATTAGAAACCTGGAGCCTTAGCTTTTAACCACTGGAGAGGGAGGGAGAGCACATGCACACTGGAGGGGCAGAGGGAGAGGGAAAGAATCCCAAGCAGGCTCCACATTGTCCACGCAGAGCCCACTGTGGGGCTGGAACCCACGAACCACAAGATCATGACCTGAGCTGAAATCAAGAGTAGGAGGCTTAACCAACTGAGCCACCCATGTGCCCCCACCCCCACTGTGCTATATTGACTGACAGTAACTCTTGATGGAGCAATCCAGCAATTCCCAGGAGCGGATAGACCAAAATGTAACACTTTGCAATCTTCTACAATATTTTTCCTGGCACAACTGCACTTTGTCCCCGAGCAGCTTCCATGGGAATTAGAGAGGTTGAACATTTGCACTTGTAAAGATGTTATGTTCAATATTATTTGTAAATCATGTACAATTCCAGTTATATCACAGTTTTACTCAAAATTTTACTCAATTTTACCTGCCAAAAACACTGGGGCTTTTATTGTCACTGCTGGTCGCATGGCTTCCCTCCCCCCCAATTTCCATGTGTCTTGTACTAGCATGCACTGTTAAGCACCCACTGCCACTGTCCCCATGTTTGTTGCCCCCGTGTCTGTAAGCCCCCTTCATGCCTGGTACAGGTAGTGATTTCTCTCTCTTCATAACGTTCATTGCCATAGTTACGTCATTTTTCCCTTGTGACACTTGGTCCCTTTCTTTTTGTAATCTTGGAAGCTTTTTGAGGGCAGGGACTAAATGAGTCATAGACATCTGTGGAAGGAGTAGGAATTAGATCTGCATTATGTGTGTGTGTGTGTATGTGTGTGTATGTACACATACACATACAGTATGGTAAGACAGTGGTGGCCATCTTGTCTCTGGCAGTGCACCATCCCTTAGGTGATGCCTTCTCCACGGGGTGCATCATACCCCTTTTCCCTTCACTCCTCTTCATTGCTTCCTATGGACATGTGCTAGACCCCTCTTTTCTGGCTGTCTCTGTCATTTCTTAGAGAACATCAGGGGCTCATGAAGGGCCAGGACTATCCTGGTGCCAAGTCAGAATGGTATTTCTTCCCTTTGTGCTACCAACTTCTGGGTGCTTGGACCTGCCAATGATCCAGCTTTGTAATGGAATTTGTGATCAAGTCATTGCTCCCTTTTGGGGTGGGGGCTGTCAGCCACCTTTTACGATGGTCCTTTTCACCTCTGCCCTGGTGATCCAGGCACCTGAGTCAGGCCTAAGAGGATGGACAAGACCAGGCACCGGGACATGATACCTATGTGTCAGGACCACTAACTGCAAAGGACAGCAAGGGCACGGTTCAAAGGAGAGCAACAGATTTGATTGTGGAGTTGGAAATTAGGGCATGTGTGAAAAATAATTAGGAATTGTAGCCTCAGGAAAAGAAGCCTGCAGGGAGACCTAGTAATTGTCTTGAAGCATATGAAAGCCAATTATGCCACCGAGTTAGGTCAGCTTGTCCCTTTCCCGTGGAGAGGAGAGAAGTATGTTTAAACTCCAAGAGGAAGGGTTTCCACTCAGTGTGGGATTGTCACCTTCCAGCACAGGCTGCCAGAGTGCCCACATCCAGGTTGGAGGAGATGGCCTCCTTTCCAGAGGGAAAGCTTAGGCAGAACCTGGAGGCTGGCTTAGGTACAGCTCAAGTTTCTTTTAGCTCCTAGGACTTGGGTTGTTGGATTTGACTATGACAGATGCCTGA
Organism: Neofelis nebulosa; assembly: GCF_028018385.1. Classification (NCBI taxonomy): domain Eukaryota; kingdom Metazoa; phylum Chordata; class Mammalia; order Carnivora; family Felidae; genus Neofelis; species Neofelis nebulosa. The sequence goes on from NC_080782.1 coordinate 126,726,065, forward strand.
GAGTTATCGTTTAGTGACATAATTTGCTGGCTAGGTTAGACCCAGAAGCTCTTGAATCCCTCAGAGTATGTTTGGACCTTTCACCAAGAAAAGTAAATTAGGACCAGGTCCTTACCTTCTCTGACCTCTGTGTCTTTTACTATAAAATGCTATTATTGTACACTTTGTGGTGCATTGTGGGAAGATTAAATGCTAACATGCATACATAGAATTTGGTAACTACCTAACACATAGATGGTGCTAGATAGGTGGTAGCTAGATACTTAGGACCAGAAATGCCCAGCCTTTCCCCATAGGAGTCAGTATCGTGATTAAGGAGAGGGGATAAATGCAGAGAGAACTATTCACTGAGCAGAGCCAGGCCAAAATTTTTCAGATTCCTAAGCTCTGACCTTCATAGGCACTTCAAAATAAAAACAGTGCTAAACTACAAAACGCATTCAAGAAAGAGCAATACAATTCCGTTTCCTGTGATTCTTATCCACAGCTTGGTGGTGTTTATTGTTTGTGAAATACCACAGTCTTACACATGTATGTGTCGGACCCTCAGCACAGGCTCAGTCTGCTGGTTGGTTAGTCTACCCCTGATGATGAGACTGACTAGCACTGACTAGCAATTCGGTCATAGCTCCTCCCTCCCTCTCCGTCTCCCCTTCCCTTTTCTCTCCTCCTCCCTCTCCCTCTCCCTTCCCCTCCCCACCCCCTCAACAAACAGTTCTTGAACAGGCAGCTTCTTGGTTGCAAAAAGCAGAAGCCAATTTTCTTGGCTTAAGAAAGCTGAAGAAACAGGTGTTTTATTAGAAGGATGGCAGGAGTTCAAAGAACTACTGGGAGTGGGGGCTTGGAGTGTGGGTAGAAGCTGAGGGTTCTGCTGAAGGCCAGACATTGGAAATGGTCAAGTCCAAGTGCTAGCACCTGGGTGAGCCGGATCTTCGGATTTTCTGAGTCACTCCTTAAAGACTCCGAAGGAGGTCTGGGGCTGGGCTCATATGACATGCATGGCTCACAGCTATGCCAGGACTGAGGAAAAAGAAGTATCTGGTCCCTTTCACCACAGGGTAACAGGCAAGAATGAGTGGAAACTGCATTCCCACCAGTACAACACACAGATGGGAGTCTGGTGCCAGAAGGAAGGGAGTTAAAGTTTGCATGGAAAGAAGGATACAGACATGGACCTTGCCTTTGACATGCTGGATCCTGCACATGACCAGTGTGATAGTCATGTGCTTAGCGGGTTTGCAGTCCCTACCATTTACCTGTGTGTTTTCATATTGTCTCTAAGGAAACCCTTAAGGTTCCATGAGGGCAGGGATCCCGGTTTGTAAGCGTCGTATCCCTCAACGTGGCACTCACTAAATGTCTGGTGATCTGGTGATTGATTGCCTCACTGTTGATTGGATTGTGAAGTGAGTTCACCTCCATCAGCAGGAACAGACGGTGATTGGGTGTCCCTGGGGTAAGGAATGTGTTTTAGACATTGGGAGTGTGTAGTTAAGACCAAAAACAGCCCTGTGGCCTCAAAAAATCTGCAAATACATCTCTCTCATTGCCAGCTGAGTTCCAGCCTTGAGTACTGGGGGCCTGGGTCTCTGGCGGAAAGGTTGAAAAATAAAATAAACTCATCCCTCAATTGCTTTATTAAATAATGCACAGATGACAGTGCGTGAAATATTGATGCACAGAGGCTCGTCCTCCTGCAGGGGAGAGGGGCCTCTGGATAATTGGTTTTTCTACATGGCAACCAGGATGGCTTGGCAGTCCTGTTACCGTTCCCCTCACTGTATCACGCCCTAGCTATTCATGGACTCTTGTTTTCCAAATCCTCATTATCCTGCCATCACGAGGCGTCACAATGAATGGAAGGGCACAGCCGAGTATTGGTGTTTTCACATAAATCAGCTTGCAGGATTGGGCACTTCCTACGGGTTACGTTAGAGGGCCAGCCTGACCATCTTTTTGGAAATCGGTGGAGCCAATTGTCTTGTGTTTTTCTTCTCCATCTGGAAAATTTTAGAAATATCATGGGCTGGCGTTGAAGGCCGGAGCTGCGTTCTGTGGTACTAAGGGTTTAAGTGCAATCACCATTGAGTTTCTTGTGAAACCTTTCCTTTCCTTTCCTTTCCTTTCCTTTCCTTTCCTTTCCTTTCCTTTCCTTTCCTTTCCTTTCCTTTCCTTTCCTTTCCTCTCCTCTCCTCTCCTCTCCTCTCCTCTCCTCTCCTCTCCTCTCCTCTCCTCTCCTCTCCTCTCCTCTCCTCTCCTCTCCTCTCCTTTCCTTCTTTTTTTAAATAGACGTATGAAAACCTGTGATTCAAAGGCCAGATGCTCAGGCCATTTGCCGGCCAGAGAGGCAGATTGTCCACGGTGATTTAATATGTGAGACATGCACGGGGCACCGGAGCGACTGCTCTGGTACTTGTAATGGAATTTTAAGTCGCAGTCACCTTTATAATTGGAGGCACACAGATAACATATGTTTACCAGAAAGGCATGACGGTTGTCGTGTCGCCCCGCCTCACATAGGAATGGCGGTTGAAACTCAAGCGTGAGTTTCTCTTTATAGGGATTGTTAGCCGATAAGTTCATGAGGTCAGGGAACGCTGTTGAATACCTACTGTGTGCCAGCATGGGATTTGCCTCTCTTGTCTTCAGTTCCTTCCTCTTGTCATTTGTAATTTTTTGTGATGGCTGCTTTGATCCGGGGCTAAGTTAAAGCTGTCTTAATGTTAACACAGATCTCTCTCGGTTGCTTAAAATGGAGAAGTAGAGTTTCCTTTATTCGGCACACGTTCACAGAGCACCTGTTACGAGCTAGATTCTGACCCTTCACGTCACATTGTGCTGTGGTGTAATGGTCGCACCATTTCATGTGGTGGTTGCAAGAACATTTCCTGCCAGTCCGGCAGTTTATGGAGCCCCCGCTCTGTAGCAGGTGCAGGGGAAGTCAGGGGGAGCACAGAGACATGTAAGGTTCAGCAGTGAAGAAATGACCACATGGCTTCCCAAGCTTGTGGGATTGAACGTGAGACGGAGGAGGCTGTCCAGAGACAGGAATGCATTCAGAGATGGGCCAGTCCAGGGAAAAAGCAGTGTTGCTCCTACCTGAGTTCCCTTGTGGGTTCTCCCTGCTCACCCCATAGGACACCTCATCCCTGGGTCCCTCGATCACAGGCATTTACATACCTGCTATGCTGACAGTCTTGTGCCTGGTTCACTGTACATGTGGTGGGGGTAGGGCACGTGATGAATGGGAAGGGCTTTGTAGCCACTCACAGTAGAGTCTGAATCAAAGCTTATTACTCCATGCACTGAGGAGACTTTCATAGTCTCTCTGAACCTCCATTTTCTTAGCTTCAAAATGATAATGGTAATAGTGCCGGTAGCAGTCAGCTTGAGCCCCCTAATACACTGCCATTGCCTGAGGGGCTTGAAAAACACGGTTCTGGAGGCCGGAAGTCAGAGACCAGGGTGGCAGCATGGTTGGTTATCTGCACGTTTCACAGATGCCACCTTCTCACCTTGTCCTCACATGGCCTCGCCTCCGTGCACACGGAGACCAAGGGGGTGAGCACCTTCCCTGGTTCTCTTCTTTTTATTTTTATTAATTTTTTTTAATGTTTATTTATTTTTGAGAGAGACACACACAGTGTGAGCAGGGGAGGGGCAGAGAGAGGGAGACACAGAATCCGAAGCAGGCTCCAGGCTCCGAGCAGTCAACACAGAACCTGACACGAGGCTCAATCTCACATACTGTGCGATCATGACCTGAGCTGAAATCAAGAGTTGGATGCTTAACTGACTGAGCCACCCAGGCATCCCATCTGAGCCTCTCTTTTTTTGTGATTAGTGATGTGGGAGAGGTAACTCTTACTTCCCACATTTCTGGTTAGGTTTAAATAAGGCAACCCATATGAAAGCACCTGTATTTTCGGATATATAGCTGGTATTCTCTCAATGTTGGCTGAATGAGATTCTCATGCATTTATCCCTGAAGTGTTCATAGGCCCAGCTGACTTGGTCAGCTTGTGGTCCCAAATCCCATGGTGCCTTGCCTCTGCCGCTCTGTATATGGGCCTTCCAGCCCCAGTCGTCATGCTCCTGGGCAGAGAGACGTTTGATGAGATTCTTGACAGGATTGAAAAAACACCAACCTTAATCTGGTGGAGAACTAATGACTTAGATCCAGTATTCACATAGAAAAATGGGTTATTTTGGATGTTCTTAGTCCCATTAACAAAATTTAATCTAGTGCTGAAAATTTATGGGGCAGCAAGCAATCTGTTTTGCCTGATGGTGTTCAAAAGTGCAAATGCATACTTTATATACCCTCCCTGCTTTTCAGTTTTTAACAGCGTACGAACATTTACATTTCAAACAATGTGGTCCTCATGCTGGGTGGCTTTTTATGGTCTGTGTGAAATACAGGAGTTTGAAATATATGGTCTGCTGACAGTTTAAATTTTCTGAGAAGCCACATTGAACAGAAAGAAATACAATATATATTAATGAAGATAGGTGTTTGTTCGCTGTATAAGACCTTATGGATGAACTGCAGGCCCGCCATTTGGGTCATACGTAACAGAGGAAGAAGAAATTGAGAGTCACATGTTGGCCATGTTGACTGCTCTGCCTTAGCTCTGAAAGCTTAGGAAGTCTTGACACCCTCCAGCCTAGTCATTAAGAGCTTAGGTCTTGGTGGCAGACAGACCTTTGTGTGAGTTGCTCTAGCTATGTGACCTTGAACTAGTTGTTTTGCATCATTGAACCCAAGTTTCTGCGTCTGTAAATCCGGGTAATGATACCTCCATCCCGGGGCTGTTACGAGGATTTAATGAGATGGCGTATGTAAGTGCGTGGCACAAAATCCTGCACACATATCTGTATCCAGGAAATGTTGGCCATTATTATTATCATCACTACTACTATATTACCTAGGAATGCATTACTAGGTAATTGCTAGGTAATGTAATACCTAGTGACCTATGAAAGTTTTAGAGCCTGGAGGAAAATGTTGCATCATCCTTTTTAAAGGTACTTAGAGAGCTTGCCTTTTTCAAGCTCTTTGAGCCCTGGAGGGGATATTAGGGTACTCAGCGTTTGCTTGGGCTTAGCTTTGGCCTCAGCTTCTCTCCCTTTCCCTCGTGGCCATGCCTGACACCCTGGCCTGTATTGCCTGAGGTGAAGTCACATGGCACCAGGCATTTTGTATCTCTCATTCACTGTTGTATTTCCAGCACCTAAACCAGTGCCTGGCATACAGTAGATCCTAAATGTGTATCTGTTGACTTCTAGTCTCCAGAATGTGCCTCTTGTTCCCTCTTGGGTCAGAAAGTTCTCTTCTTAGTTCCCATCTTATTTCCCATCCCAGGACTTTAAAGACCAGTGGTGGTTTTGGAACTGTGTCTCCTTTTCTCCTTTCCTGGGGATCAGTGTGATGGAGGAGAAGGAACTCTGGGCTGGAAGCGCGAGATTGGGGATCTCTTTTCAGCTCTGCAGCTAGAGCCTGCCCAGAAGCCTTGGCAAAGTTGGTCTCCTCCCCTCTGGACTTCGTTTCTTCTATAGTATGATGAGGAAATTGGCTTACGTAATTTCTGGAGGACCTTCCAATGCTGACATGGGACAGATAGGTTCTCTGGGGACAACCCCCATGTTCCTGCTCCCGCTTTCTTTTTTTTTTTTTTTAAGTTTATTTTTGACAGAGACAGAGTGCAAGCATGAGCTGGGGAGGTGCAGAGACAGAGAGGGAGACACAGAATCTGAAGCAGGCTTCAGGCTCCAGGCTGTCAGCACAGAGCCTGACGCGGGGCTCGAACTCATGAACTGTGAAATCATGACCCGGGCTGAAGTCAAACACTTAACCGATTGAGCCACCCAGGCACCCCCCTGCTCTGTCTTTCTTAGGCCTCCAGTTCCAGCTAGCCTCACTCACTTCTCATCCCTCCTATAGAAATGAACCCAGCCCCAAAGAATGTTTTAAACAGTAGTTCTTGCCACTACGCCTTGTGTATCTAAGCTAGGGTATCTCTACCTTGGGACTGTCGACATTTTGCACCAGATAGTTCTCAGTTATGAGGGATTGGTCCTGTGGATTGTAAAATGTTTGGCACCATCTCTGACCTCTACCTACTAAATGCCAATAGTATTGTTGCCCCGCCCTCCCCCATCCCTGCTGACACCAGATGTACAAACAGATTTCCTCCAGACATTGCCACATGTCTCCTGAAGGTGTGTGTGTGTGTGTGTGTGTGTGTGCAAATAATCCTTGATCTAAACACAAATTGATCCTTAGTGTTACTTCAGATGACATTGCAAGCAGACAGAAGGTTTTCTCAGGAGACTCAAGCAAATGGGAATAGTCTATTGATCAGCGACTTCGTTTTCCCTAGGGCTGGAGAAAAGAAACAGAAAACAACTACCTTACCAGCTTGAAAGTGAAAATACAAAGCTAGCCGAAATATTGTGCTGGGGCCCTGGATTCACAATGAGTTAATTCCACATATAATACACCACCAAAGATGCAAATAGGGAACGGCACCTCTTAGATCTTACCCAGACTGTGACAGCTATTGGATCTTATTCTTACATCATGGAAATTGGGTAGTGGTGGCTCTGAATACTTGATGAAAAAAGATGGGTTTTAAAAATCTTCCACGGGGGCGCCTGGGTGGCGCAGTCGGTTAAGTGTCCGACTTCAGCCAGGTCACGATCTCGCGGTCCGTGAGTTCGAGCCCCGCGTCAGGCTCTGGGCTGATGGCTCGGAGCCTGGAGCCTGTTTCCGATTCTGTGTCTCCCTCTCTCTCTGCCCCTCCCCCGTTCATGCTCTGTCTCTCTCTGTCCCAAAAATAAATAAAAAACATTAAAAAAAAAAATTTAAAAATCTTCCACGTTGCTCACATTTTAGATGTAGGCACATCCTAGAGAAGGTGGAATACGAAAGCAGTTTGGAGGAAAAAAAAAACATTTTTGGTGGTACCACGATATTATAAACAACGTGTTTATTATAAACTTGTTGATAACATTTTATCAACAGAAGTATGATACTGAATGCCCTGAGAGAAGTAAAAACATATTTTTAAGACACAGCTACCAGTTTGGTAAGTGACACAAAAAAATGGGTAGAAATGTAAATCATAACTAAATTTGTAGAGTGGTGATGCATTTACAGCATAAGCAGTAATTGCCATTGGAGCCCAAAGAAAGAGAAGTGTGAGCTCGGGTGACAGGAAGGGTGGTCAGCCTTACTTGGGGAGAGAGTTTGGGGGCTCCAGAAGAACATGAGATACCATGATGTACTCTGTCTAAAGCGTCTGGAGGTTGCTTATGATCCAAATTAGCTGCATTTGGAAATTGGTGAGACAACATGCACTTGACATCAAGAGTCAACTCTATGGTATTTGCCCTAGCGGCTCAGATTGTTCAAAACAGAGGCGATCTCATTTTCAAAGCTCTTCCTTCCTTACTTCCTTACTTATGCACGAATGCATGCATGCATGCATGCCTGCCTCATGTGATTCCTGAGGTTGATATCCTTGGAGGTATCTTCCCAACTTGAAACTACCCCTTCTCTAGGAATATTTATCTCTATAAAAAAAAAAAAAAAGAAGAAGAGGAAGAAAGTCCCATGGGTAAGCTCCTGGTGGCCATGCTTTTTTTCTGAGACCAGAACCCTTACTTCAGGCCCTAGATGATGGGGTCCAGGTGGACACCTGATTCCAGCTGGATCAGATTCTGGACTAAGAATTTGGTCTTAGGACTGAGAGGCATGCCAGTGTTTTCATGCACCTGTTAATCTGAGAGGTGGTGCCACCATCTTTCCCCCTGGGAAGCCTGGAGATGCCCCCAAAAGGTGGTGGTTTGCTCTCCTGAATGAGACCCTGGGTATACTGGTCACCGACACCCTGTGGACCAGGTTATCACATGGCCCCCCTGTGAAGGATGAGGTTTGCTTAGGGGTCTTCTCATAGCCCAGCCTGTCCTCTCTCCATTGGCCCTCCTTTCTCCCAGCATCCTCAGGACTCCTGGCCTTTTATGGCACAGACAACATCCCCTGCCCGCTGACTTTCCCAGGGTGTTCTGTGTAAATCTCACTACCCACACTCCAGAGGTATGGGCAATATTGTTCATGACCCCAAGGGACAGCTTTCTCTGGGCTGCGATGTTGAGGAGGTTCTGTTGACCCCACTCTGAGTGGTGGCTCAGTGTATTAACTGGCTTAACTGATATGTGGCTGCATTTCAACCGACAGGGACCGTTCACTGCCTTCGAAGTGTGGTTTCCAACCTCAGACCCCTGTGACATTCTCTCGATGGCATGAATTTGCCTAAGAGTTCTCTGGCACTAGAGTCGGACCCACGCATCATGGGAAGGATATCTATGGCTTGCAGAGGCTTCGGGAGCTGGAGTGTAAACCCGGGTTGGAAGTGGGGCTAAGGGAGCACCAGGGAGCTAGGCAGCAGCAGACACAGTCTAGTAGTGACCCCCTGTTCTCTCTGCCCTGGGACCTCTCCTTCAGGATGCAGTTGCAGGAAGGGTGGTGGGATTGAATACACAAGGGCAGGAAGGGGAAGAGTCACCTGACGCCCATCACCCATGTCTTTTTAGTGGGAGTTGGGCAATCTGAACCACTGTCCCACCTAGCCTTTGCACAATGGGGAGACAGAATGAGTACAGGGAAATGGGGTGCTGCTACAAGGGGACTGAAGGATTCAAGGTGAACATCCACTCTGGGTCCTTCAGATCACAAAAAATGTATGTAAGAATTTGGATGCAGGTTTTAGACCCTCTGAAGGTTGTTCACAGACTCCTGGTTAACATTCCTTTTCATCCAAAGGAATTTGTTCATTCACATCATTTCCAATGCTAGTGCCCAGGGAATGGGGTTTCTGTGGGCTGGGATATATCGAAAGGATGTTAGTTGCAGACCAAGTGATTAGCAGGAACCTGTACACATCGGGAAGGTATGTAGGAGGTGTCCTCTCTTGCCCTTGGGCATGACTCAGGAGGGTGAAAGCCTAGGCTGGTGAAAACATTAGTGGGGAAGAGGTCCCTTTGCTACTGTTCCACCTGCTCCTATCCCACAGTCACCTCTGTGGCTCTGGCCACAGTAAGATTGATGTTCAGCACAGTCAAGACTCTTAAGAAAAAAAAAGCAGAGTAAAGCCTGTTAGGAGGGGAAAATTCTCCAGGGCAGAGGATTGCTAAATTAATTATGCAGATGTGAAAATTCAAAGGAAGAATAATTAGACAGCCTGTTAAAGCTTAAAAAAAAAAAAAAAAGTTGTTTGCCAAACACTGAAATACTGTGGACTGGTAACTGCTTTTAAACTCAAGTAAACGAACCCTTCTGGAACATTCTACCCCACTTGTTTGGGGAGTCTTGGCTAAGTGAATGAAATATCGAATGTGAACGGTGTAGTTCTTTATTTTGTGAAGAAAAGATAAATTCTTATGAGCTGTGGGTGGAATGAACACCAGTGCCTTCAGGGTCAGGCAGGCCCTGAATGTAGGAGAGAAGGAAAAAGAGAAAGAGGAAAGCAAAATAGAGCGTAAAGGGGACACAGGCGATGCTGGGGTAAAGGAGGCAGCCATGCGGGAATGAAAGCCCAAGTGTGGCCACATCTTCCAATTAAAAATAATCCACAAATGTATACTGGATTTTTATATGATGTGCTCTCACTTGTTACTGCTAGCGCCTTACTCAAAACTGTAACAGCCCTGTATGGGCTGGCAAAAGCACACTTGTGGGGTGTTCAGGTGATCTTGACGATAAAATGAGCGTGATGGAAACACCTTCCTCGTGGGGTTGCTTATGGATTCCACGAGATCAGAGTGGCAGATACCTGATGGCTCTCACGAGCCTGTCACTGACACAAGCATGGGGACTGGCCTATCTTATTTAGCACCCGAAATGATGCGTGCCACAGAGTAGGACTCAGTGAGGGTCTTTGATCAATAAATAGGGGAATTACTGGATGTTCAAAGGAAGAGAGTTTAGTCTATGGTAGTTTAATTTCTTTTCTTTTTTTTTTTTTTTTATTTTTTATTTTATTTTATTTTATTTTTATTATTTTATATTTATTTATTTATTTTTTAATATATGAAATTTACTGTCAAATTGGTTTCCATACAACACCCAGTGCTCATCCCAAAAGGTGCCCTCCTCAATACCCATCACCCACCCTGCCCTCCCTCCCACCCCCCATCAACCCTCAGTTTGTTCTCAGTTTTTAACAGTCTCTTATGCTTTGGCTCTCTCCCACTCTAACCTCTTTTTTTTTTTTTTTTCCCTTCCCCTCCCCCATGGGTTTCTGTTACGTTTCTCAGGATCCACATAAGAGTGAAACCATATGGGATCTGTCTTTCTCTGTATGGCTTATTTCACTTAGCATCACACTCTCCAGTTCCATCCACGTTGCTACAAAAGGCCATATTTCATTTTTTCTCATTGCCACGTAGTATTCCATTGTGTATATAAACCACAATTTCTTTATCCATTCATCAGTTGATGGACATTTAGGCTCTTTCCATAATTTGGCTATTGTTGAGAGTGCTGCTATAAACATTGGGGTACAAGTGCCCCTATGCATCAGTACTCCTGTATCCCTCTTTTCTTTTTTTTTTTAAGTAGGCTCCACACCCTCCGTGGAGCGCAAGTCAGGATTTGAACTCATGACCCTGAGATCCAGACCTGAGCTGACATCAGGAATTGGACAGTCAACTGGCTGAGCCACCCAGGAGCCCCTTCTACTGATTTCTTTTATTACTGTTATTACTGAAGTATAATTGGCATACAGTGTTATGTTAGTTTTGGGGGCATAGTACAGTGATTTGACAATTCTATACATTACTCAATGCTCACCATGACAAGTGTAGTCACTATCTGTCACCATACACTGTCATTGCAGTATTATTGACTGTGTTCCCTATGCTGTACTTTCATCTCTGCGACTTATTTATTTTCATCTCCATGACCTATTGATTTCCATTTTGAAATCCAAAGGGGAGGAGGTTGGTTGCTAAGGAGATGTGTTCCCATAAGGAATTGTCCCCTAGGAGAGAACTCTGTCAGCTCTTGGTGAGGAAGGGATGGGCCAAGAGGTAGTTATGACCCTGGAAGCGTGCGGTAACAGGCGCCCTCTGAGCAAGGCAGACCATGGCCAGCTCGTCACTTCAGTTTTGCAGCAACACCTGCCAATAGTTGTGCTACAGCCCCTCCCCATGTCTCAGGATGCAGAGCACTTGTCCTGCCCTGTGAATATACCCCTCAGGTCCCCTTCTTTCTCCCTGTTTGGATTCCTACGGCACCTCTGAAGCTTTGTCATATTCTGTCTGTTCAGGCCATTGCCTGAAACAGGAGTGAACTTCGTCGGAAATGTTGTCAACTGGCAACTTAGAAATGGGTTAAAAATTGGCCGCTTCATCAGTCTTTGTTCACCATCCTGGGTCTGGTCATGGCTTCCAATGAGGCGGAGTTTTCTTGAGGGAGGGAGACGCCCCACGGGTCTGCCTTTGTGCCTGTGGCTTTGAATCGGCATCTAGGGCCACTTGCCCTTGTTGATTGGACAGGCCAACAAAGAGACCAGACAGGGTTTCTGTTGGTCAGAGAAAGGAACACATCAGGGAGATTTGTTGCCCGTTTAAAAAACGATTGGGCATGAAATGGATACTGTTTGGATTACACAGAAACACAGCCCCTCATTAGCTGTTTCAGAATCACAAAAGGCTTGATGGCTGCTCTAATCCCAGCCAGTGGGGTGATGTGGGGTCAACGGTCTCTGTTACACATTTGCATAGGGATGGGGTATTGGCAGAAAAAGGAACCTCCTGTATTCCATTTTTTTTCTTCTCCTTGCACCCTGTTGTGTACATTTATAAGATACCAGGTATCAGGTTTCAGCTCAACCTCCCTGAGTGGGGTGGGGGTGGAGTGGAGCATACTGGGGGGCGGCCACAGAGGCTGCGTACAGCAGACTCCCTGGAGGGGCTACAGTGGAGGGCAGGGCCGACCTGGCAATAGATGTGGCTTCCTGGAGTCTCCTGGGAAATAGACATGGGAAGCAAGATGGTTTCCAGGCTGTATTTTGGTATAAAGATGATCCGGGACAGAAATCTGGAGAAGAAAAAAAAGTTCAGTTTGGACTGGTGGATCTGAAAGGAATGTTTAAGGAAAATCATGGGGGAAAGAGTTGAAACTAACATTGATTGAGGACTTGCCAGTGTCAGTGTTCAGCATTTGACATATTGCCTCATTCACACTTGCCAACCATCGTGTAAGAGGGATGCCACTACTCTCCTTTATGGCTCAGAGAGGCTGCATAACTTGCCTGAGGTCACACAGCACCCAAGGAGCTAAGCTCCGATGAGCAACTGGAACTGGCTGTGGTGCAAAATTCATGTTCATTTAACCTTACCATATAACTCATATACGCATACTGGGGATTTGCCTATGTGAGCAAAAGGTGGTATCCAGTAAGTCTGAGATGTCAGTTCTCTCTGGCCTATTCATCTTTAGTTTTGGCAGCTGGAGCAATGACTTGTCAAGACCCCTGTGTTGAAGCAGAGTGCTGGGCCTGTTCTGGCAAGGCCATGGTCACAAGGGTGAGTCCAGGTCCAGAGCGAGGCCAACAGGTGATTGCCGGTGCAACTCATTTAAACCTTAACCTGTCTCAGACATCTCTGTGCTCACTGCTCTGAGGATGCATGGCTGAGGCTTGGCTTTCTAAAGTTAAGTCCTGATTCTGTCCGACTGGTGTGTTCTTAGAAAAGTCATGTGATCTCTCGGGACCTGTGTCTATCTAACATTCCAGGATCTTCTCCTGCCTTGGAGCCTTTGCAGTCCCTTTTCTGCATTATTCCTCACCTGATCTTCTAAAGTCTGGCTCCTTCTTGTCAGACCATGGCTTAATGTCACCTCCTCTGAGAGGTCTTCCCTGACTACCTAATCCAATGTGGACTTCAGGAGCTTGCTACTGCTCACTCTTAAAATATTTGCTTAGCTCTTATTACTACCTATTGTTTGTTCCTCACATCCCTTCTTTCATTTCTTCTTGCCTTTCCTTCCCTTCATCTTCCCCTATCCATTGCCCTTCCCTTCCCTTCCCTTCCCTTCATCTTCCCCTATCCATTGCCCTTCCCTTCCCTTCCCTTCATCTTCCCCTATCCATTGCCCTTCCCTTCCCTTCCCTTCATCTTCCCCTTCCCTTCATCTTCCCCTTCCCTTCATCTTCCCCTTCCCTTCCCTTCCCTTCCCTTCCCTTCCCTTCCCTTCCCTTCCCTTCCCTTCCCTTCCCATCCCATCCCATCCCATCCCATCCCATCCCATCCCATCCCATCCCATCCCATCCCATCCCATCCCATCCCATCCCATACTTGTACTAGAGTGTCAGTTCCTTAAGGGCAAGGACTTGGGTCTTACCCATCTCTGAATGCCCAGAGCTTATAATAGTACTTGGCATGTAAATGTAGTTTCATGAAAGTTTGCTGAACTGATGGGTTAAAGTCTTCCCCATGTTAAATATGAACATGTTGGTCTGAAGGCAGATGCTCCAGGGACTCTTTGAGCTATGAGTCTTTGTGACCTAGAAATTCCAGCTTACAAGATTCATCCAGATACTCTTTTCAAAGACGGTTTATTCAGCATTAACTAAGCATGTCCCTTATAGCAGACACATGCCAGAGAACTTGGGGTTCAGAAATGATGAGCCTAGGGTGGCTGGGTGACTCAAGTGTTGAAACATCCAACTCTTGATTTCTGCTCAGGTCATGGTCTCACAGTTCAAAGGATCAAGCCCCGCATTGGGCTCTGTGTGCTTGGGATTCTCTCTCTCTCTTTTACTCTCTCTTTCCATCCTCCATTCTCTATCTCCCTCTTCCTCTCCCTCCCTCCCTCCCTCTCTCTCTCTCTCTCCCCCCCACCAAACAAATAAATAAACATTAAAAAAAAAAAAAGAAATGGTGAGCTGGACTTTGTTCCTAGCCTCACAGAGCAAGATAGTTACTCTGTTACTGAGCCCTATGATATTCCAGATGCTGCTTAGGTGAGGGGGCATGCAGTAGTGAGGATAGCCACTCTCTGTGGTCTCCTGAAACTTCTACTTGATTACAACATACTTAGAGTCATAACTCATGTTTGTCACATACTAGTTGCATGATCTTTGGCTAGTTTAATTTTTCCCCTTTATTTGTCAAGTGGAGATAATATTGGTGTCATGAGACACCTCTAAGAATTGAATGGTTCTCTGTATTGGACACTGCATTCTAGACCCTAGAGGCTTGAAAGCAAGCAAAGAGTTGGAAAATTTGTGAATTGTCCAGTGTAGCTGAAGGCATGGTAAACCTTGGAAGATAAGGAGAATACAGTCTGAGAATATGAGCCAAATTCTAGAAGGGAGGTTTGAGGCCATATTTCACCTATAAGTAAAATCATACAGTGTTTGTCGTTCTCTGAATTATTTCACATAGTGTAATACTGTCTGGGTCTATCCATGTTGATGCAAATGGCAAGATTTAATTCCTTTTTATGGCTGAGTAATATTCCACTGTGTGTGTGTGTGTGTGTGTGTGTGTGTGTGTGTGTGTGTGTACATGTGTGTGTACACACACTGTCTCTTCTTTATCCTTTAATCCATATGTCACTAAAGTTGTTTCCAAATTTTGGCTATTAGAAATACTGCAGTTAACATAGGGTTACATATATCTTTTTAAATTATTGTTTTTATTTTCTTTGGATAATTACCCAGAAGTAGAAATGCTGGATCGTGTAGTAATTCCATTTTGAATTTTTTGAGGAACCTCCATACTGTTTTTCATAGTGGCTGCACCAGTTTACATTCCCACTGACAGTACATGAGGGTTTCCTTTTCTCCACAGCCTTGCCAACACTTATTTTTCATTTGTTTTGATACTATCTATTATGACAGGTATAAGGTCATAACTCATTGTGGTTTTGATTTGCATTTCTCTGAGCCTCTTTTCATGTGCCTCTTGGCCATCTGTATGTCGTCTTCAGAAAAATGTCCATGCAGGTCCTCTGCCTATTTTTTTAATTGAGTTGACTGAGAGCTAAAATCTTTTTTAGGGGCGCCTGGGTGGCTCAGTCAGCTAAGCATCTGACTCTTGATTTGAGCTCAGGTCATGATCTCATGGTTCATGAGATGGAGCTCCATGGCTTGGGATCCTCTCTGCCCCTCCCTCCTCAAAATAAGTAAACATTAAAATAAATAAATAAATAAATAAATAAATAAATAAATAAATAAATAAATTACATAAAATTCTTTTTTAAAAAATATAAAGTTTAGAATCCACAAATTTAACAAAAATGAGAACATCATTTTCACTTCTTAGTGAAAGAAGCATTGCAGCCATTACAGTATCCAAAGATGATTATCTCCCTACTCTGTTTTACCTGCTGGGTACTCAGTATTTATTGCTAAAGAATGAAAACGAGAGATTTTACTCCTTGTGTTTATTCCATGTTTGTCTTAGCAAACCTCATGGGTGCTTTCTCATTATTTATTGTTGCATTTGTCTTCCATGTGCAGTTAAGACCTGATTTATATTTTACATTAGCACTACAGGCTTTATTTTAGAGTAATGGAAGGGAGGTGATCAGCCATTGAGGGGCACATTGGTGAAGAGACACGCAGGAAAGAGAGCCGTTGTGGGCAAGGTTGGGACTGTCAATTGATTACTTGATGGATGCACATGGAAAAGTATTTTAGCAATGATTGAATAAGGTGGGACCCCCCAAAAAAACAAAGCAACAAGAGTAAACAAGACTTAAATGATACAGATTTACTGAATCCTTCAATGGGAGATGCAACCGCTCTTCTCTCAGTTTGAAGTGCTTTCTAATAGCTTAGATGGTGCCCAAAGAAATCCCTGATCCCATCAGCACTAACTTTGTCATGACTGTTTCAATGTTATCAGTTAAGGAATAGAATTTAATAGCCTTGGGAACCATCCCAAGGACTCAGAAATTGAGTCTGCCCTAATTGCAGAAAGAAAGGACTTGGAAATACATAGTCTCCACTTACCCATTTATAAATCTGGAGCCAAGTGTTTCTAAAAAATTAACAGTGGGAGGAATGAAAGTAATAAAAGCTTTAATTTTGATAGTCATATCTAGGGAGCCACAAATACTTTGTAACTCATTTGTAAACCTCACCCACTGGTTAGCACATTAAAGGTCTCAAAAAAGCTTTGGATTATGCAGGGTCACTTCTCTGGAAAGCCCTGGGGCCTCTCACCAGTGGGACTGAGCTCCCTGGGAACAGATGGCATGGGAAGTCTGTTCCAGAGGGTGTGGGATGCAGTTTTGAATAACTAGCTTCAACGGGTCCTGCAAGAATGAGCGATTTGCTTATGCAAGTTCTTTATATGGACTTTTACTGCTATTGATTTTCCATCTTGGATATCAGTACCCTGGAGAGCTCTCCACTTCATTCTTAAGACCCTTTAAACTTGGTAAACACTTTCAACACTTCTGAAACTTTTCTATCAAAGAGCCTCTAAGGGCAAGCTACAACATACATCTTTCTTGAGGTTCGGGGGACAGAACCTACTGCCAGCACATACATCTTTGGAGTGTCTTTATACAAATGTATATGAATTTTGTATTCTGTTCTGTAGTAGACCAGTGATGGCCTTAATATTTTAACAGTTTTAAATTACTTACCACCTCATAAAATAGATGCCGCAGGGAGATTAACTGTAGATTTGCATTCTCCTTGGCCCATTATAGTCTGAGATGGAAAACCTAGGTTAGATTTGTAAAACAGGAAAAGAGATTTGGTAGATACATGTGGTGTGGGACTATTTTGCCTTCTTCCACTGATTTCTGGACTTGTCAAGGGAGGTGGCAGTGAATGAGCACCATGATACATCACCAGAGCTCTGGACTTAAGTTCTGCTTCTGAGGATGCCACATTACGGAAGTAACCACTTCATCTGAGGCTCGTAGAGGTCATTTGAACAAATTGTCTCCAATTTGGGGCAGGGTATCCCTGCAGACTTTTTTTTTCTGTTTTCAGTTAACATCTTTCCCTGCTAAGCTTTATAAGACAGGGTGGAAGCAGTCAAATGGACAGCCTCTGGCTAAGGATCAGAAGGCACTAACCTTGTACATGAAGCCTGCCTTGCTGAACCCTGCCTGCCCATTTATACCTAGCACACCTCATGTTGACAACCTCCCTGACACAAGCCATTGTCTGCTTGGATCAACATTGTTTGTCAGATACTCCTTAATCATTATTTTTCTCCCCTAGCATTTTATCAATGGTGCCTGAATGTAGGCCTTAGGATATTAAGACTCATAGTCTATGACTCTGTAATAGAGACTTTTCAAAGCCCATAGTACCTTCTCTCAAAACAAACAAAACAAAATAAAGACTATAACTATGACTGTGTAAGTTTGTTGACAAGGCTTTGTTGTTTGTTCTTAGTGCACATAATTTAGAGGGGAAAAAAAGGTTTTTATTCTTCATTCCCAGACTTTATAATCTCCAAGATGAGACAAGGCAGAACACAGCTCTACTAGAGATATGTGAACTCCTTAGTTGTCGTATGGTGGTTTCAGCAGTGGTGTAGATCTGGTTAATCAGTGAAAGCTTTCTGGATAAAGTAGACCCTGAGCTTTATGTTCAAAGAGAAATGTTAAAGTTGCTTCTTGTACAAATGAGTCTAACATTTGAAATGGAAAGGGATGAATAGCACTGTAGCTCCGAGATCTTTTTTTTAATTTGATTTGATTTGATTTACTTTGCATCATGGTAAGTATACTCTTTAATTCGCATCACTCATTTTGCCTTGCCCTTTCCCCCTCCCTTCTGTTAACTATCAGTTTGTTCTCTAGAGCTAAGAGAATGTTTCTTGGTTTGCCTCTCTTTTTTATTTTGCTCATTTGTTTTGTTTCTTAAATTCCACATGTGAGTGAGATCATATGGTATTTGTCTTTCTTTGACTGACTTATTTCACTTAGCATTATACTCTCTAGCTTTATCCACATTGTTGCAAATGGCAAGGTTTCATTCTTTTTTATGGATGAATAATATTCCTGTGTGTGTATATATATATATACATCTTTATCCATTCACCTATAAAATTAATAGAATTTAATTTTAATAGAATTTTAATAGGATACTTGGGCTGCTTCCATAGTTTGGATTTCATAAGTAATGCTACTATAAACTAGGAAAGCAGGTATCCCTTTGAATTAGTGTTTTTGTATTTTGGGGGTAAATACCTAGTAGTATGTTCACTGGGTCATAGAGTAGTTCTATTTTTAATTTTTTAAGGAAACTTCATACTGTTTTCCACAATGACTGTACCAGTTTGCCTTCCCAGCAATAGTGCAAGAGGGTTCTTTTTTCTCACATCCTCACCAACACTTACTGTTTCTTGTGTTTTTGATTTTAGCCATTCTCATGGCTGTAAGATGATACCTCATTGTGGTTTTGATTTGCATTTGCCTGATGATGAGTTATTTTGAGTATCTTTTCATATGTCTGTTGGCCATTTGGATGTCTTTTTTGGAGAAATGTCTATTCATGTCTTCTGCCCATGTTTTAACTGTTCTGGTATCTTGAATCTCTAAAATGTCTAGGGTTCCTTGCCTTTTGCATATATCCACTTTCTGTATTTGAAGAGCAAGCTAAAAGAGTGGTGAAGATGATTACTGAACACACCCTATGTGCCAGGCTCTGTGCTGGGCAACTTTCATGCGTTGTGTCTTCAATTACTCACAATATCCGAGTGAAGTAGATCTCTTTGTCTGCATTTGAATCCTGAAGAGTGAGTGACCCATCTGGACCACAAAGGCAGGAAGTGGCACAGTTGTGCTTTTTGTACACCTTCACCTCTCTGATCCAAACCTGTGGGTTCTCTTCTTCTAGACACACTGGTTTAATTATTTATTGGAAATTCATGGAGTTTCTTTATTTCCCCATTTTTACATGGTCAACTACTAGGACTGCTGAATAGTGACAGAGTCGTGCTCATCAGCACAAAGGAGTTCATTCTTTATGAAAAGCTACATGTTTTACGGGAATTTTAATTGTATTAAAGTGAAGTACAGGTATAAAACATAGACTTGCTGAGCTATACCCCTCTTTTAACTCTGCCTTTTTCATGGAGGTGTTTGATTTTTATTGTGCTTTTTGTGTCCTCTTATTTTCCTAGGTTATAGAACTGGTCTTATGTATCTTCAGTAATTCTGTTGCCTTTGTTCATAAGTGTCTTAGGAATAATTCCTCCCAATTACCATGAAGTAGAACTTGAGTACCTTTACTGTTATAACACTTTAATGAATTCTGGCCATTTTGATGGATGGGAAGGTTAAGACTTCTCTTTGGATGGTCTCTTGTCCCCCTATTGAGAACAAAGGCCATTGTCAGGTCCTACTGTTTGTGCTGCTCCATCTGATCCCATGTTGCCACCAGACCTCATGCACCTCCTGGTCAGTGATGTGGACCATAGATAGGCTTCACAGAATCCCTGAGAGAAGGAACCACAAGCCTCACTGGGTCCATGTTGTTTTTTAAGTCAGAGAGAAAGTTAAGTTGACTGGGCATGAGCATCACCTTGAAAAGAAACTTTGACCTTCATATTCATTATAAAAGTAATATACGCTTACTCAAATGTCCAGCAATCTGGCTTTGACTTCTGAATAGTACAATATTTTCTTCACAGTATTAATTTCTTCTTGTGGATCCTTTGGGCGACATGATTCTTGGGGGCGGTGGACAGGGATGTTCAACATGCTGCTTCTTGGCACTGTATTTGTTACCTTTCTCCTCATCATAAGCTGCTCATGAGTGGCCTGGTGGCTCTGAGCATCAGCTTTGGTGTGAGAGTACTCTAGATTGAAGTCCAGATTTACCAACTATGTGACCACAGACAAGTTAGTTACTTACCATCTCTGTGTCAGTTTCCTCATTGGTTAATTAGAATAATAGTACATTATTCTATATATAGTTGGTAAGTGTCATTGTCGCCACTGTCAGCCCCTCAACTGGATGATGCATTTTGTAATAAAATGCTCCCTCTTTCCTTTTCTTTCCACGTAGTTAATACTACCCCCCTCCCTTTTATCCTCCTCTCTCCCTATCCCACTTTTACAAGGAAATCAGTTTCTTGGCAGAAATGTGGAGTGAGGGTCCTTTGTTTACCATCCCAGAACAACAGGGAAACTGAGGCAGGTATGGGATGATAGCTTTGAGAAAGTGGGATTGCCTGGCCTGGTTAATATACTTTTGTGGCTTGTGATTTTATGGGGCATATTTCCACTGCTGCTGTAGACTTCCCTTAATACATTCTTTTTTAATGATCAGGACTTGTAAATTAGACAAGTAGGACTTAGCAGTTGTTGCTCATAATGTCTTGTTTTGCCCATGAGCTGAAAGGCAAAGCTCTTTCCAGTCACTGCCTGTGTAGTTCCAGCCAGGCCCAGGGTGTTCTCTTATAACTCAGAAGCAAATTCCAAATTCTCTTAGGGCTGGACACTTGCTCTTGCTCTGGACAATAGTCATGACTTCATTGTTTCCCCCGCTGCAGGCAAGATTCTCTAAGAAGCAAGAGAAGGTTACTTTTTGCAGGTGAGGTTTCTAGACCAGTCTATACAGACATCAGGTGTGGTGGTGGCCTGACGGCATAGGGTGTCTGAATTCATTCACAGGTCTTTGCATGGATAGTCCCAGGAGGGAGAAGATAGTAGAGAAATGGAAGGTTCAGGTGTGTAAGTGGGTGGGGGCTAGGACTTTGTGGGCAGAAGGACTTCTCAAGGTCAGCAGGATAGCAAAG
The DNA here is from genome assembly GCF_028018385.1 of Neofelis nebulosa. Classification (NCBI taxonomy): domain Eukaryota; kingdom Metazoa; phylum Chordata; class Mammalia; order Carnivora; family Felidae; genus Neofelis; species Neofelis nebulosa. The sequence goes on from NC_080782.1 coordinate 126,746,858, forward strand.
GGAAAGGTCCTTCCTTGAGAAGCAGACCTAGTTTGAGTACTAGTTTTGCCGTTTATTAGTTGTCTGGTGTTTGGAAGTTACTTTGCCATTGCAAATATTTTAACTTGCTTACTTGCTTAATTTGTTATAAATATCTACCTGTGTTAGTACACACTGATCTACTTCTTCTTTTATAACAGCTGGACAAGATTTCATGAATGGATGTCTTGTAATTAAGGTAACAGTTTCCTTATAGATGGTGTTATGGACTGAGTGTTTTATATGTTGAACTCTTAACTCTCAGTGTCCTGTATTGGAGATTGGGCATCTAAAGAGGTAACCAAGGTTAAATGAGGTCCTCAGGGTAGGGGCCTATTCCTGTAAGATAGTATATAAGAAGAGACATCTCATGGGGTGTGTGTGTGTGTGTGTGTGTGTGTATAAAAGTATGTATATATGGTCTCCGGGTGACGATTCAGCCATGGGCATTAAAAGCTGTGACCCCAAAGGCCCACTTATGATGCACATTTCCAAGATGTTGCCAACCTCTGACAAAGGTTGGTTCTACGCCTTCGGCCGCGTATTCTCGGGGCTGGTGTCCACTGGTCTCAAGGTCAGGATCATGGGGCCCAACTACACACCTGGGAAGAAGGAGGACCTGTACCTGGAGCCTATCCAGAGAACAATCCTAAAGATGGGACATTATGTGGAGCCCATTGAAGATGTGCTTTGTGGGAACATTGTGGGCCTGGTGGGCATGGACCAGTTCCTGGTGAAGAATGGCACGATCACCACCTTCGAGCATGCCCACAACATGCGGGTGATGAAGTTCAGTGTTAGCCCCATTGTCCGGATCGCCGTGGAGGCCAAGAATCCAGCCAACCTTCCCAAGCTAGTGGAGGGCCTGAATGCCTGGCCAAGTTGGACCCCACAGTGCAGGGCATCATTGAGGAGTCAAGGGAGCACATCATCGCAGGGGCTGGCGACCTGTACCTGGAGATCTGTCTGAAGGACCTGGAGGAGGACCACGCGTGCATTCCCATCAAGAAATCCAACCCCACGGTGTCTTACCGGAATACAGTCAGTGAGGAGTCGAGCGTGCTCTGCATGTCCAAGTCCCAAAATAGGCACAACTGACTGTGCATGAAGGTGTGGCCCTTCCCCGATGACCTGGCCAAGGACATCGACAAGGGCGAAGTGTCCGTCCGCCAAGAACTCAAGCAGCAGGTCCGCTATCTGGCCGAGAAGTATGAGTGGGATGTGGCAGAAGCCCACAAGATCTGATGCTTTGGGCCTGACGCCAGCCCCAATGTCCTCACCGATATCACTAAGGGTGTGCAGTGCCTCAACGAGATCAAGGACAGTATGGTAGCTGGCTTCCAGTGGGCCACCAAAGAGGAAGCCCTGTGCAAGGAAAACGTGGGGTGTGTGCTTCGATATCCCTGATGTGACCTTGCATGCGGATGCCATCCACCACGACGGTGGCCAGATCATCCCCACTGGCTGGCGCTGTCTCTGTGCCAGTGTGCTGACCACCCAGTCCTGTCTCATGGAGCCTATCTACCTTGTGGATATTCAGTGTCCAGAACAAGTGGCTAGTGGCATCTATGGTGTCCTGAACAGGAAGCATGGTCACGTCTTTGAGGAGTCCCAGCTGGCCCCCCCCATGTTTGTCGTGGAGGCCTACCTGCCTGTGAATGAGTCCTTCAGCTTCACTGCTGACCTGAGGTCCAACCTTGGTGGCCAGGCCTTCTCCCAGTGCGTCTTTGACCACTGGCAGACCCTGCCTGGGAATCTCTTCAATGACACCAGCCACCCCAGCCAGGTGATGGCCGAAACACGCAAGTGCAAGGGCCTGAAGGAAGGAATCCCAGCCCTGGACAACTTCCTGGACAAATAGTAGGCTGCCCTTCCTGCATTCCACCCCTGGGTGGGACTCAGCACAGCCCTTGCACTCGGCCGACAATCGACCACAGCAAGCCCTCGCATTCTCCATGACACCTCGAGACTGTCCCCAGTGACACTCCACCTGATGGGTTCTGGGGCCCACTCTGTGCCATCACTCAACGTGAACACTTGCTGCCATTTCTTTCGATATTTATTTCAAGATATCAGAGGCAACAGAAATGCCCTGGCAACAGGGACTTATTTAGCCGGTGGGGGTGGGGGAGGCAGGATGGGACACTCAACAGTTTTGTTTTTTTTTTTTTTTCCATTTCAGAAACTCAAATGTCAACAACAACAACAAAAAAAGCATTAAGAGGTTTATTTGGGTAAATAGTCCGTGGTGGATTTTCCCCCAGAAAGGGGGAAGGAACAAGCAGGTAGACCTTCCTCTTTGGGAAGAAGCTAAAAGGCAGGAAACTTTGTGCAGCATCACCGTGAACATCCCCAGCTGTATTAGTGCCATTGGAATAATAAGTGTGATATGCTGGTGAAAAAAAAATCAGGGTGCTCCCCACCTGCAGGCAGGAGGCAACACCCTATCTGCTACCATCAGCCTCTTCCAGAGCCTAGTGCCCCGCCCTGCCCTGTCTAGCCCAGCCATACCCTGCTCTGCCCCATGTGGGGATGCTTTGCTCAGGGATGAGCCTCCCTGGTAAGCAGAGACTCTGGAAACATCTGGGGACCTGTTTTCTGGCTGTGTGATCCCAGGGGTGCCCATGGGCCTCTTGGGTGTCTGAGCAGAAGGGCATGGGAGGGAGGGCCACACCCCTGCAGTCCTGCTCTGCTGGTTTAGCGGGCAGCTGCCTACCCCACCCCACCCCGCACCCAGGGCTCCAGAGTCGGCAGATTAAGCATTTTATGAATTGTATTTTAAATACATGTTTTAGAGGTGCCTGGGTGGCTGAGTAGGTTGAGCGTCCGACTTCGGCTCAGGTCATGATCTTGCAGTCTGTGAGTTCCAGCCCCGAGTCCGTCTCTGTGCTGACAGCTCAGAGCCTGGAGCCTGCGGGAGATTCTGTGTCTCCCTCTCTCTCTGCCCCTCCCCACACATGGTCTCTGTCTCTCTCTGTCAAAAATAAATGAACGTTAAAAAAAAATTTAAATACATATTTTAAACTTGAAAAAAAATCTTGCCGTTTGCAACAACACGGATGGAACTAGAGTGTATTATGCTAAGTGAAATAAGTCAGTCAGAGAAAGACAAATATATGATTTTACTCATATTTGGAATTTAAGAAATAAAACAGATGAACATACGGGAAGGGAAGAAAAAATAAGATAAAAAACAGGAAGACAAACCATAAGAGACTTTTGAATACAGAGAACAAAAGTGAGGGCCCCTGGAGGGTTGTTGGGTGGATGGATGGACCAAATGGGTGATGGGCATTAAGGAAGGCACTTGAGATGAACACTGCTTGTTGTATGTAAGTGATGAATCACTAAATTCTTTTTCTGAAATCATTATTACACTATATGTTAACTAATGTGGATTTAAGTAAAAAAGTAAATAAAATCTTTTTTTAAAAAAGGTATGCAGAATAAAAAGAGACATCACAGAGCTTACTGGCTTGCTGTGTGTATACACTGAGAAAAAGCCTTCTCACATAGTGAGAAGGTGGCCATCTACAAGCCAGCAAGAGAGCTCTCAAAGAAATTGGCCATGGTGGCAACGTGATCTCAGATTTCCATCCTCCAGAACTGTGAGAAATAACAGTCTGTTGTCCAAGTCACCCAGTGTCTAGTATTTTGTTTCGGTAGCCCAAGCCGGGTAGAGTAGATGGACATTCAACTTGTTGATAATTTCCTCTTACTGTAGACTATCGAGATGTACATTTTTTGCCTTATATGTTAACTTGCTGGCTTGTAGGATGTTTCTTTTTTCTTTTCTTTCCTTTTAATATTAAAGTTTTCATATATACCCAAAAGTTGATGGAATGATAAAATAAACTCCTCTGTACCCATCTACCTGTATTTAACAGTTGTTAGCATTTAGGGACATGGCTGAATAATTGCCCATTACCAGTTTATACAACTTAGCCTCCATCATACACACACACACACACACACACACACACACACACACACACACACAGTGTAAGAGAGAGGATGCTTTTAGTTATAACACAGAAAGAAAAGAGTTCTTAGGTCCTCTGTTTGAAGGGAAAAGAAAATGTCTCTTCTCAGGAGGGGTTCCTTAGGTAAGATGCACCTTTTTATCATCTATTCCTCTGTCCTTATCTGTCTGTGTCCCCATCCACTCCCGTTCCCTCCCCCCCCTTCCTAGGGCATACATGTTCAGCTGTCTGTGTCACTCAACTGCCTGTCTTATTCAGACACATGGCCATTGGGCCCCTTTGTTCAGCCTCCCATGAACACATCTAGTACCTCGATTGGAAAGCTGAAAATGGTGACACAGCTTTTCCAAACTGTCATTCTTCTCTGTTTCCAGCAGAATTCTGTGGGCAGCATCTTCTGTTTTGTATTCTGTGCAGCTCTGTCGTCAGCTAGTAAACAAGCCCCTCCAGAGGTTGGGAGAGGGGGGAGCAAGATGCATGCCCAGGTTACCATGGGGACAGACAAGCTGTAATAAATGTTTGGGATCTTAGCTTGACGAGGTTTTAGCAGTTTGGAGTAATTTCTTTGTCATTCATCCATTAAGTCACTGCTAATGAATCACTGGGAGTGTCTGCTCTTCAGATGAACCTCAGTTGAGCATGATTCAGGCAAAGAGCAGTCTTCAAAACAACAAGAAGACAGAAAACATTCATTAATTTGTCAACTTTTTGTAGGTTGAGCGGCCTCTTGTCTGTGGACGTTCCCTGGAGTCACCAGAGTGGACCACAAGTTCACATGACTGTTGTAGATGATGTCTTTGCTTGTCAGACTCACTGGGTAGGCTTCTTGCCTCCCAGAATCCTGCATGGCTCAGTGTCCCCAGAGGTTCTGCAAAGGGAGAAAGGGGAGCTCTAAGAGCCAACCACAGAGACCTCCACCCTGATATCCCTCTTCTTTGGAGGGAGAGAGTGTGCAGCTTGTCTGTTCTTATCAAAGTGCCACTTACCCTGAAAAAGGTATATAAAGGGTTCTCTCTCCCTATAGCTTCTCCACTAACTTCAGCATGGGAGGATGTGCCAAAGGTCACCAGGTTCTGCCATGTTTGCCAACACTGTAGGATTTGGAGACCATGATCCCCTAAAGGCCCTTCATGGTGCTGCTGCCACTCTGTCCACTTTTCCCACATACCACCCCTGCTCCAACCTGCAGTGGCCCCAACAAATGCTTTAGTTCCCCCAAACTTGCCTTGATTCCTCTGGGAAGGGAGCTGCTTCCGAGCTGGAATGTTTTCTTCACCCTATTACCTGCCTTAAACCCATTTTCCATAGATACCTGTCTGTCAAGGAGCTCTCCCTACCCCCTGAAAGGCTGGGCAAGGTACCCACATCTCCCCTAACACACTGAACTTGCCCTTCTGTTGTCTGTCATCCGTATTGAGCTGTGAGCCCCTGGAGGGTAGGAATGTCTTCACATTCACTCTGGAGATGCCGGCCTCTAGCCTGCACAGAACAGAAGCTCTACAGGTGTTAAGGGAATAAACCCAAGTGTGTGTCAGTCCCCTAGGCGCCTCTCAGGGACCCTGGGGCCAACCCACAAAATGGAACATTCCCTCATCTCCGCATCTCTGAGGGGGTAGCCTGTTCTGCTCTCACAGGAATTACAACCCTTTGCCAGTGAGCTTATGGGATATGCCCACTGACAGCAAAAAGGCTTGATTCTGGATTTTAAAATCAATGTAGCTAATTAAAAAGTAACTCAAACCGGAAAACAAGTTTAGAAACAATTAAGATAATTAAAATATCACTACCTTAATTGAGACCAAGTGGTGAGCTTAAAAAATAAAATAAAAATAAAAATTACACGAAGCCTATAATTAACTTGCTTTGGAAGTCAGTGTTTTTCAGCTTAACAAATCTCTCTTTAAATTAATTTCTTCCTGTTCTTTTTTTCTTTGAAAATGGTTTTTGTAAAAATTAGTCAACGAATTACTTGGACATGTGTCTTGTGCCACTGGACACTTGATTGGTCTTGGGAAATGGGCAGAGAGAGGGAATTAACCTCCCGTGGGCACCTGCTCTGTGCCAGGTATGCTGTCCCGGAGAAGTCCTGCGGGTGCCCTGAGAGAAGCAGTGGAGGGCACGCAGGGCTCTGCCATCCTGTGGGGATCGCTGCATCCTGTCACTCAGCCTGTGCGTGGAGAGAGAGAGAGACTCAGAGCACAGGCTCCAGAAATCATTAGCCCTTGACAAGGAAGCTTCTGGGCCTGCTCCCAGTTATCACGAACACTCAGCTCTCTCCCTACCTCCTCACCTGCACTCTTTCTCTGCACCTTATTAAAGGGCCTCTCAAATGCTGCTTATTATTCTGATCTGTTATCGTTCCCTTTAGAAAGTGGAGCCACACAGCCCTGTCCAATGCGGGTGTCAGCTTCTTTCCAGAGTATTGCTGTGAGCCTTGGGGCTGCTTAGAAAAGCTCGCTTGGGAGACGGCGTTTAAAGGGAAATGACACGCTCCTTGTACCATCCTCAGCCCCTTTCCATCTCAGTGTGGCTGTTTCTCGGAAACAAAATGCCCCTTGGTGATTAAATGAATGCTGGCAGCTTGATTTATTACTGTTTTGTTGTTCTATGAAGTTCATTTACTCAAAATAATCCGCATCCCTGTCTGAAGTATTCAGACCCTGGTAATTAATTTTTAGTAGACTTGATTTCTGTCTGCAAATTGTTAGGTAGGTATATGGAGTTAAGTGGCTCATTTTCGTTTATTAGTATTTTTTCGTTGGATTTCTTTGTAAAGAAATGCTGGCTTCAAGAATTGGAGGGGGGGGCGGTCCATAGTAGTTAGCCTAATGGTAGTGTCACACATGGAAAGGCTACAGAAAGAAGACTGACCAGGACACTGGTCTGTTGACTTAGCTGGAGGGTTGCCGCATTCAGAGGGAGAGCGCAGAGGGCACGGTTCCCCGGAGCTGGGCACCTCCCCTTCTCGGGAAGCCCTGGGGCTGTGTGAGGTCCATGGGGGCAGTCCCGCATGGCCCGACCTGGGAAGCACCACATTCTCTCACTGCCCCCTTCCTTTTACCCCTTGGCTTTCTTTATGCCCCAGGAACTCCCAAGAACATGGTGCCTGTGGGCTCCATACTTGGTGTGAGGTGGACCCTGCAGTCAACCCTTCAGAGGAGATCCTAGGTGATTGTTTTGCTGCTGGCCTATGAATGTGAAGAGTTTGCATTCTGGAGTCGATGGGCCAAGTGTCAGATACCCTCCGCACCTCTCATCGGTGACTCCCCTTTAAGACCTTCATTTGTAAAACGGGCACATTAACAGCAGCCACCTCCTTGGGTGGTTTTGAGATTAAATATGATAATCCAGTTATAGGGCTTAGTTCATTGCATGTCTGAAACAGTGGGTGTTAGCTCTTCTTGTTTTTATGAAGACTTATGACTCATTCTGGGGACCAGATGCACAAAAAATTAGCAAACACCTATGAGGTACTTAACATACATTAAGTTGGCTTTAAGGACTTACAAATATTAGCCCCTTTAACCCTCAAGATAACCAAACCAAGAGCAGGTGGTATAACCCTCACCATATAGAGGAGGCAGCTGAGGTATGAGTAAGCCGTATTCACACTCGAAAACACCGGGTCTGGAGTCTGCTCTTGCAAACTATGCTCGGCTGACTTAACTTCCTTCGATTGTACTGCCTGTCGACGGACATTGGTGTTTGTGCAGTTGGCTGCAAAAACAAAAAGAACCTCAAATTTGGCCACGAAGCTGGTCATGGAGTACTTCAGATTTGGATACCCACCCTCCTAGGGCAGCCTGTTAGTTTCCATCTCTGTGATACACTCCCATGAAAATCCCAAGGGCTCTGTAGCACTTAGCACCAATCAGGGAAGCACCTAGGCTGGCACCTTGGCTGGGGCTGCCTGTGGTCCGGTCCCCAAGTTCCTTGAGATCCCCGATGTCTCCCCTCATCCTGTGGTGGCTGGGCGTGTGAGAAGGAGCAGTGGAGGATTGCCACGGTCCGTCATTAGCAGTCATCTGGTAATCGTTCTTCAGGTTGGCTGCATTTTGCATGAGCCTGGGAAGGCAAGTCACAGTTGGCTGGACAGCCACCCTGGGGTTGGGAGTGGGAGACACTGCACGAGAAAAGAGCCAGTGGTCTGAGGCCATCCCCAGGACTGGGAGCCTTCCACCTGGGACCAGAAACTCCTGTTGTGAGTTTCTGGAAGGCCTAGGCTTGAAGGACTCTGGAAGCGGACACAAGCCTTGCTGCCATTGCTTCCCAGATGCAGCCCTCAGCTGAAGAGTTCAAAGTGAATGCCCTGTCGCTGGGGCTCGAATCAGCCTCTTTTATTCTTCCTGCACCTCGTTTCCCTCTGCTAAGCTTCAGGCAGCCGGGCGATCCCTTGGGGCGTAGGCTCTGTCAGATGACTCCCCTGGGACCAGGACCTGGGTCTTGTTGCTGGCCTGACTGGCCTAAAAATGCACCCTGCCTTGTGCTTATAGTGGCTGGTGCTGCTGCAGTGGACGGAGCTGCCCTGAACTGTTCAAGCAGCAGAAACGCCTCCGGATGTTGTGTGTTCAGGTCCCTTGAGAAACTCCCAGCTGCTGTCTGAGGAAAATGGTGTGGAGGTTCTGGGCCTGGGCGGGCTGAGAGGAACCGCGACTTCTCTAAGTGCAGGGGTCTCGTGGTGGCCGGGGGACCCGGCAGCTGTGGGCACAATGGCGTTTCTCATGGCAGTTTTGCTGTCCCTGCTCAGGATGCCAATTTGTTTAAGCAAACGTTTGCGTGGGGAGGACACGGGGAGGCCTCGCCTCCACGGGCTGAGGAGAAAGTTATGAAGGATTTACTGCCTAATAGGCCTAGGCCTGGAGCTGGGAGACGGCACAATTGCTTTTGCTTTGCGGAGAATTCCCTGCGGCCTCTTCGCTGCTGTAATGAGCGTGCGCACCTCGGTGTGCGGGGCGCTGATTAGCCCGGGGCCCGCCGCTCAGCCTGTTCTGGAAAACTGTGCAGTTTTGGAACCACTGTTTTGGGAGACCCTTTCTGGAGTGCCTTGGTCGACTCCACATCCCTTCTCCGCACACCGCCCCCCACCCCCCGCCATCATTACCACCCACAAGCCACACTTACTGATTGGATCAAGTGCCCTGTGATGGTCCACCCATGGCAGTCTAGATTGCCTTTTGTAACTTCGCTTTCCCAAACTCTGCCCATCCTTCTGGATCCAGTTCACATATTAATGCTTCATTAATCCTTGCCCCAGAAATTGATCTCTGTTTTTCTCTGGAGCTCCGTTATCATTTTATATGCCCGTCATGGCCCTTATCTCATTCTGCCTCGCACAATAAATATTTATGTGTAAGCTTTTTCCCTTCCTTATTATGTTGGAACTTTGCGTGGCGCAAAATGGTTTTGGGCCTCCTGAAGCTCTTCCCAAAATTTAACATGGGCTTATTGATGCACACAGTCCGTGTCGATTGAACTGGAGCCAAAAAAACTCTGTCCTCAAGGACTTTCTACGTGGTAGGAAATAAGTAAAGGTAGGCATGGATGAAGTCATAAAAAGCAATTGTAGGCAGATAACCAAAGAGGGAAAAGGAGCTCTTGGTCCTTGGAGTATGTAAGATTCTAAAGGATTTTAAAAGTAATTCCTGCCCGACATGGAGATGCTGAAACTCCCCAAAGCACAAAGGAATCACTATCCTGATGCTGAAGCAGAACATGTGCAGTAGACACAGAATTCCCCTCGGTTTGGGTATTCATTCCAATCCCCATCACCCTAAGAAAACCGCCCAGAGTGCAAACACATGGTCTGTTTATTTCCCATTTGTTTATTTGAGTTGAAAGAGAAACTAAATTTCCTTAGAAGTCCTCACCCCCACCCCTCTTGTTGCTCTTTTTGCCTCAGCTCTGGACCCATCGAAAGACCCCTGCCTGAAGGTGAAGTGCAGCCCTCACAAAGTGTGTGTGACCCAGGACTACCAGACTGCCCTGTGTGTCAGCCGCAAACACCTTCTCCCCAGGTAAGGCCGGGGGCCGGGAAGCGCGCTCCGACTGACAGATCTGGGGGTACCCAATCTCAGAGTGGGGGACAGTGGGGGGGTGGGGGAAGGAAAGCAGGCATTTCTATCGCCATTTTGTAGGGTATTTGGTGCCTCCAGTCATCCTGGGGTATGCATCTCAATTCTCCAACACAGATTTGCAAAAAATTTTAATACCTGCATTTATTTTAAATCAACTTTAACTCTGAGCCCTCATCTGAGCAGATGCACGGAAAATCCCTTCTTTGTCATTGTGGGGGCCATTTCTCATTCAGGAATGACCCCTGAGATCCCAGAAGCTTAGAGCTAAGAAAACAGGTTCTGAATCATTAGTCTCTTGCTTGTCACTGACATTGTCAGTGTTATAATCCTTTGAGGTTCCTCGGAGTCTGAGGGTTGTCTGCTTTCATGCCCAGATATATGGGCCGTGGGCATCTTCACCAGTCGGGGTGCCCTGGTTTGGGGTTCTTCCTCCTCAGCACCACCACACCACCATTTCTCCTGAGAACACGCCTTGCTGTTTTCTCAGGGTATAGTACTTGATCACCTTCTTCCCCAGCACGGAGGGAGGTCTCCTCACTCTTCTTTAAGATCTTTAAAGCTTTGCCTTTTTACCCTCAACCTCTCCCAGCTTTCTCCATCCAGTGGGAGAAAGCTTTTATAGAGGGCAGAAAGAGCCTTTGAATTCAGTCTTCTTTGTGGGCCTTCAGTCCTACAAAAATACTCGGAGCAAGAACCAGCATGTGCCCATGCATGAACGTATGTGCGTGTACACACACACACACACACACACACACACACACAGTGTTCTTTAACAGTGGGGTTGGGTTGGTGGTGATGGGAGAAAGGCATTTGCAGGGCCTGTTCTCCCTTCTTTCTGTACTGCTGTGCAATGGAGAGGTAGGTGTTCAGTCCATGGTCACTGGAGTCACCACACCTGTTTTGGACTTGGCAACATGCTCTGCCATACACCTGTGCTGGGCCATGACCTCAAGCAAAGGATGCAGCCTTTCTGGGACTCAATTCCCACTGAAGTGCATCTCCTGTGGCTTCTGCTCATTAGCTCTGTTTCGACCATTGGACCATGCCGGATGGGTCCTTTCCCTTCCTGCAGTTCTTGAAGTCTGAGCAATGCTGGTCCCATTGGCTGCTCCTTTTGCAAAGTGTTTTAATTTCCCTCCATTCCCTAAGTGGTTTCCTCCTAAACTGCCTGGGAAGCTCCATCATGGTCCAGCAGAGAAACTCCCTGGAGCAGAGCCCTCAACCTCCCTGCCTCTGCAAACCTGGTCCCTACAGCTACAGATCCAGCCTGGTGGTCACCTAAAAACAGTAACCCTTTGTCTCCATAAGACTGAGATGCAAGATATAATGTGTTTTACTCTTTGCTCCAGACTGGAGTATTCTCCCTGGAAGTAAAGATAGATCTCACTCCCAAACCCTAGCACACACCATGCATGCATTGTGCTCAGCACCACATCCGTGAATTCTTCCTGCCCTTTTGTCAAGCTGGGATTTATTTTTGTCTCCACTCTAAAAATGAGGGGAGTGAGACAGAGCAGCATTAGTAATTGGCTTATACATCTAGGAAGTGGCAGCCATGTTTCAAACCCTGGACCGTCCGGCTCCAAAACTCCTGTTTTCTGTTACTACCGTGTGCCGGCCTCTCCCTTCATCCTGTCCTTGTCTCTCCATTCATTGACTGTCATTTAACAGAACGATACCGAGCACCTACAATGTGCCAGGCTTGTGTTACACACTGAAGCTACATACTTTCCTACCCTCAAGGAAAATTAAGTTCACTGTGGAGTGGGATGTAAAAAAAAAAAAAAAAAAAATTGTTGTTGTCACTAGAAGTTTTCCAGGCAGACATATTCTGAGAAAACTATCCTAGAGTTTCCTGCTGCACATGATTTCTTCCTTCTCTGAAGGTTGTAAGAGGGGGCCTCTTTTGCTGCAAATAGCTAAATACCCTTTTTGAGATAATGCTCTAGATTTTAACCATCTGGTTGTATGTGTGTGTATATGGATGTGCAACATGGATAGACCATTGCCTGTTTCCTCCTGGAATAGAGCCCCTCTGAAAGTGCTGGACAGGAGATGGTCAGCATTAAGCTCAAATCTGTGCAAGATGGAGGCTGCAACCATATGGGTATTCAGGCCTATCCAGGTGTAGGTTGTGTGTGTCTGGGTGTGCCTTATTTCTTTGTTGGGAGCACCACCACTTGTTTGCTTGTGTAGAAAGCATAATCCTCATCTCCCTCGTATTCTGGTGGCCACAGGATTACAATGACTAAGCGCATGGATTTGGGAATGAGACCAACCAGGGTTCCTTTCCCAGGCTGGCTACTACCTTGCTCTGTGACCTTGGCATGTACTTTACCTTTCAGAATTTGTGCTTCATCGTCTGTAAAATGGATTTAATGAAAATACTTACCCATTCCTCTTTCCTGTTTATTGGGGTGCATCCTCTCATGATTGTTTTTTTATTAATGTTCATTTATTTATTTTGTGAGATAGAGAGTGCGCATGCATGCAGGAGGGGCAGAGAAGGGGAGAGAGAGAATACCAAGCAGGCCCTGCACTGTCAGTGCCCAAGAGCCCAATGCGGGGCTCAAACTCATGGACCAAACCTTGATATCATGACCTGAGCAGAAATCAGTACTCGGACTCTTAACCCTTTGACTGACTGAGCCACCCAGGTGCCACCCACTAGTGATTCTTAAAGAGACCTTATGGGTAGCAATTGTTGCTAATCCTTGCAGGGGCTCTTTTGTGCGTGTCCTTGTGTGAGAGTTCAGTGACGCGCACTTGTGTAAGGCATATAGTCTAGTGTCACATAATGATGGCTGGTCTGCCACTTGCTAAAACAATTATGATGATGGTTATTATGTCATTTGTTTTGGAAGGTCAGCCAGGAAACCCCACAGTTGCATGTTTCTAAGAAGAAGGTAGCCCCCTCCAGGTGCCTGGCTTCTTCCTCTGGTGACTCTGCCTGCTTGTCCTTCCTTCTCGGGGAAGCCGTGAGGTTTAGCATGAGCATTACAGTGTCATTTCTGCCGCCCTCTTTGTGATTCACAGAAGGTAAGGGCTAAGAAGATGGCTGCATTCCTGATGATAGGGACCTTTTGTTCACTGGAAAAACAGCCCAAAGAGGAGGCTGTGATTGAGGCAGCGTGCCCACTCCCTTATCCGGATTTGGGAGGTGGTCTGAGCCAGGAAGGCTCTGCAGTGGTGTTCACTGCCGTTGTGGGTCCAACCTCCCCACCTCCCTCCCACAGACTGAATACCTCGGCCCGCTGTATCAGTCGAGCACATACCTCTTCTTGGGGTCTTGGACACCTTCCCAGATGAAACATCTGTCCTGCCACATTATACTTCAGGGGTCCCCTCTGACCAAGGAGACAGTGTTGACGACTCTATTTATTCATCAATCAGGGAAGTAATCTTTCTCTCTGAGAAACATCTGTAGACAATCCCATCAGCCAGTCTGGCCTCTGCAGCAGCTCAAGAGGCAAATCCCACCTGCCAGATCGTCAGCACTACACACACATGGAGAGGCGGCTGGGCCAGCCTCAGGCTGATTACGAGGCTGCACACTTAGGCTGTCTTGTCACATGGATTGAGACAGAGGACAGTGAGCGCATCAGTGAGAGAATTTCATTAGCTTTCCTTGCCCATCGAGATGGAGTGAGTGGAGAAGCTGTTTGACGTACGCACATTTGTGACCACTGAACATCTGGGCAGACGGGCGAGAATTCTGGTGGGGTGCCACGTGGGGTCTCCCTTTGCTGGAATTCTCCTTTATTAGGGTAGTATTTACATTTGGGTTTGCATCTGGTTTCATCTAGAGGCTTCAGGTAATCTCACATTCTCTTTGGAGAATTCTGCTTGGAAGTTCTTTGCTTCATCTTTTCTTATGTCGAGCCACCGTGAGTGGGCTCGGGAGCGGGTGAATTCTTGGTAGTGTTGTTCACCTTTCAGGTTTTCTGAAGGGGCCATTTAAGTGCCACAGAGCACTGTGAAGCCTTCCTGGGATCGGGAAGCCATCTCTTAAATGATTTTTTTAAATATCTGCATTAATTTTTAATATGATGATATTTGATGCTTATTACAGGAGACACTAACAATATAGAAGAGTAAAAAGAAACAAGAAATAGGCAATGTTCACATCAGTTAAAAACAGTAATTAAACATCCCAGCACATTTCCATCCATTCTTTTTTCTAGTCCTAGGTTTTATCTGTTGGTTCATTTTTGTTAAAACTTGGTCATCACGTCATGCTTACTCTATATAGAAAAAATTGTATTAGGCTTTCTTCAGTTGATTTTTATAAGTGAGTATTTTATGATATGACAAATCTTTGTAGATACAATTTTTAAAAAACTTTGATGTTTATTTTTGAGAGACAGAGACAGAGCATGAATGAGGGAGGGTCAGAGAGAGACGCACACACAGAATCCGAAGCAGCCTCCAGGCTCTGAGCCGTCAGAACAGAGCCTGATGCAGGGCTTGAACCCACGAACTGTGAGATTGTGATCTGAGCCGAAGTTGGATGCTCAACCAACTGAGCCACCCAGGTGCCCCTGTAGTTACAAATTTTAAAGATTGTATAACATAGTACATAAAATATGAACTTGGGAAGTGCCTTGGTGGCTCCATTGGTTGAGCGTCTGACTCTTGGTTTCATCTCGGATCGTGATCCTAGGGTTGTGGGATCGAGCACTACATCAGGGTCTGCACTGAGCATGGAGCCTGTTTGGGATTTTCTGTCTCAGTAAGAGCTAAGAATATCAAACTTTTAGAAGAAAACAGGAGTAGTAACCTTGGGTCTGACAAAGATTTCTTTGGACACGAAAAAGCATGAACTATAAAAGCAAGAAAATAATAGTAAAATCAGCCAATTGGATTTCATCAAAATTTAAAACTTGATCTTCAAAAGACACTGTTACAATAATAAAAGGAATAAAAGGACAACCCACACCAAGAGAAAATATTTACAAAACACAGGTTTGACAAAAGGTTTGTATCTGGATTATGCACTGAAAGCATATGTCCGTTCTAAGACTCAACCATGAATATTCATAGCAGCTTTACTTGTAATAGCCAAGAGCTGGAAGCAACCCAAATGTCTATCAACAGGTGAATGGATAAACAAATTGTGGTACATCTATACAATGGATTACTACTCAGCAATAAAAAGACGGGGGGCCTGGGTGGCTCAGTCATTTAAGCGTCTGACCGGCTCAGGTCATGATCTCACAGTTCTTGAGTTCAAGCTCCCCATTGGGCTCTGTACTGATGGCTCAGAGCGTGGAGCCTGCTGTGGATTCTGTGTCTCCCTCTCTCCCCCTCCCCCACTCGATATCTGTCTCTCAAAAATAAATAAACATGAAAAAAAGTTAAAGAAATAGGCTATTGATGCATCCATCAGTATGGATAAATTTCATCATAACTATGCTAAGTGGAAGAACACAGACCAAAAAAAGGAGTATATCCTGTATGATTTCTATTTACCTATACTTCTTGAGTATGCAAGCTAATCTTTGGTGACAGAAAGCAGATCACTGGTTGTCCGGGGGAGCAGGTCAGTGGGTGTCTGAGCCATCATTAAGACTAGATAATGCAGAATGGATCCTTAGGGAAATAGTCACACTCTGTTCTTCGATACCAAAGATCCTACCGGCAAAAGGACTCATTAGGGGAAAAAGAGTTTTTATGCAACAGTGTGTTATTCTTCCTGACTCAGGTTTTAGAAATACTGTCTTAGGCTTTCTTAAAGAAAACACCCTCGTGGGAAACGGGGGGATGGACAGAAAGTCATACAAGCCACAGAGGGCTCTGCTCTCAGGGATTCACTGCCAGTCAAGATGGCTAGTTCTGATTTATTGCTCTGGGTGGGCGGGAGCTAGGGGTGGGATTCTCCCTACAGAGCGGTGAACATTGATTTTACCTCTCTGTTGCCATTGATTTTCATTTGGAGAATGGAAAATTGAAGCATTTGTTTTAAGCCTTGCAGACAAGCCACATTCTCGAATTCTGCAAGCGTATTGTGAACAGGAGGAAAGGGTGTCAGGATGGGGCTTAGCATATCTGAGCATACCCTTGGAAGCCTTCTGGGAGCAGTGGGAACTAATCTGTTTTTAAACAAGGAGCTGACGGCCAGTCTTCCCAGTGGGCTAGGCCTCTCTAACGTAATGGCCCTTTATCTCCGCTTCCTAATTATCTGGAATAACAACGAATTCTCGGCACCAGCGAAGAATTCTGATTGAGTCAAGACTCATGGTGCTGTAGACCAATCTGAGAGCTTTCTGTCTTTTATGTGAACTTGGAAAAAGAGAATCAAAGTGTTTGAGGTCAGAGAGAAGTACATGACAGAATGTGCCTCAAATACCAAACTCTCAGAGGACATTTGAAAGGATGATGGTTATTTCATCTCAGTTTTGTTTTACAACAAAGCACTGCCTCCTGCTACAGGGGCTTTGAGCGGGTTGATTATACATACGCATATGTCTTTTGGTTTGGAAGACACATGGCCATGTAGAAAGTGGGTGATTCCTAGGTGTCTGAGTGGCATTCTGGTACTTTCACAACTCAAGGCATGGCCAGTTTCCAGAGTGTGATCATGTTCATATTCCTTATTACGATTTTTATCTTTATATAGCTCACACTTTTTTCCTAGGGGGCCTTGTGTTCTCTTTTAACCTTGAGGGATCTTCATTTTCCCTGCTCTGGGCCTGAGTAAAGTCCTGATGAGGGATTGGTGCTGTTTCTAGGCAATTGGTGGAATTTGCGCAGCTGAGGTTTGGGTTTGGGCCCACTTCTGAATCAGCCACCTTTAATAAACAGGAACCATCACCGTGATCTCTTTACCCCTGGTCACTGAGGAAAACAAAGGGGGAGAGAGGTTGGTTCCAGAAATGCCACTTCTTTTTTTTTTTTTTCCAATGTATGAAATTTATTGTCAAATTGGTTTCCATACAACACCCAGTGCTCATCCCAAAAGGTGCCCTCCTCAACACCCATCACCCACCCTCCCCTCCCTCCCACCCCCATCAACCCTCAGTTTGTTCTCAGTTTTTAAGAGTCTCTTATGCTTTGGCTCTCTCCCACTCTAACCTCTTTTTTTTTTTCCTTCCCCTCCCCCATGAGTTTCTGTTAAGTTTCTCAGGATCCACATAAGAGTGAAACCATATGGTATCTGTCTTTCTCTGTATGGCTTATTTCACTTAGCATCACACTCTCCAGTTCCATCCACGTTGCTACAAAGGGCCATATTTCGTTCTTTCTCATTGCCATGTAGTACTCCATTGTGTATATAAACCACAATTTCTTTATCCATTCATCAGTTGATGGACATTTAGGCTCTTTCCAGAATTTGGCTATTGTTGAGAGTGCTGCTATAAACATTGGGGTACAAGTGCCCCTGTGCATCAGTACTCCTGTATCCCTTGGGTAAATTCCTAGCAGTGCTATTGCTGGGTCATAGGGTAGGTCTATTTTTAATTTTCTGAGGAACCTCCACACTGCTTTCCAGAGCGGCTGCACCAATTTGCATTCCCACCAACAGTGGAAGAGGGTTCCCGTTTCTCCACATCCTCTCCAGCATCTATAGTCTCCTGATTTGTTCATTTTGGCCACTCTGACTGCAGAAATGCCACTTCTTAACCACCCACCACGTTAGACACACTTTGCAGAAGGAGTTTTGCTGACTTCTCACAGTTACCTTCTCCATTCCTTTGTTTTCCTCTCTGAAATTGAGAGTATTGATTACACGAGCTTGACGACAAGAGCAGCAGAGAGTAAAAAGCAATTCATAATGGAGATGGGAGTAATTGTGTAGAATTTTTAGTCCTTGGAACAAAGGGGACTCAGCGAGAGGTAGATCTTACTTTGGGGGGGCAGATTCACTAGGCGAGTTTTATAAATACATTAAAATCGTGGTTGTCAATAAAATTTACCAGACTCAAATTTTGCCTTGCCTTGTTCCCACCCCCCGCCTTTTTTTTTTTTTTTTTTTTTTTTAAACTCTGCTGCCAATGCCAACACAGGTTGTACCTAAAGATGGTGGGCAGGTAAGGGCAGTGACCGGGTGATCTCTCCCAGCGAGTCTGATGGCATCCTGGCTGGCTGGACACTTGTTTCTAGGTGTGACTCTTAAGGACCAGAGCCTCTACCCTGCCAGAGCCCTCTCTGGCACCTGCCACCGGCTTGTCACCTTTCCCTCCCATGTTGTGCTGCTTGAGAAGCCCCCTTTCCAGAGAGGGTAGTTCGTATTTCCAGGTATTTCCTGGAATACCCAATGTGCTGAATCATTGTCTTTTTTTTTTTTTTTTTTTAAGCCATGTCTATCTGTGGGAGATTGGAAACGTTTTATGGTTAAATTCTTAAATTCCCAGAATGTGCATCACGTACAAAGTTGCTGGAAAGGTAGGAAGCCAAGAGTCTGTGGTGCTGGGAATGTCTGTTCACAGGGTCAGGGACTAATGATAAAACCTCCCTCTCCATTCCTCTCTCTTTCTCTTGTTAGAAAGCCCAAGTGCATTACCCTGCTGTGTGGTTCTCCCTCGGATGATGGGCTCAGTTGCTCTGTTTATTGGTGTCTCCGTCTGTTAAGAAATGTACAGAGAGGCATATTTCATGCCTCAGATTTAAGTGGATTAGAAAGAGGAGATTGAGGTGGGTGTGCTGGTTTTGAAGAGGTAATCACTAGGTGTGATTTCCAACAGGGCTCAGGGTGTGCCAAGCAGGTGTGAAGCATTACATTAGCAGGTCCCTAAACACTAGGAAACAGATGAGCTCAAGCTCCCCCTGCAACTCGCTGAAGGTGTTACATTACCCACACGTTCTGGGGGCCCTTTGTAGTATCCAGAGAGAGGAGTATCCAGGTATCTGAGGCAGGGGAGCAAGGCCTATGTGACCTCTCACAAAACACATCATCTTTTATGAAAGGGGTCAGATTGAATTTCCCACTTACACAAACTTCTGCTTTAATTTTCTGAAATATCTTTCCTTTGCCTTTGTTATTAAATCTGTTGTGGCCCTGCTTGCTGTTCTGCCTAAACTCATCAAGATCCCAATTCACAGGTTTTCCAGTTTAGACATTTTATATCAGATTAATTCAACCAATGAACCATGAAAGACATTCTTTATGGATATCAGGCACCACAGTAGGGCCCATCTGGGGCACTGACCATGCAGGTTCTGGAGCCAGAAAATGGACTCAGGATGATTTAGATGGGCATCCAAGGCTATCTTTAGAAGTACTTTTGTTTTAAATAGAATGTTCTCAGGCTAATGTCCTGTCTTTAATGTTCCTCATGGAGGGGGTGGGCAGAGGGCAGGGCCCTCCAAGCGCAGAGGGACAGGAGAGATGAAAGTTAATTAGTTTAGGGACCTTGGTACCTTTCCAAGGTACTCTCTTAAATGATGTTTTTAACGGGCACACACTGAAATGCATGCGGCTGTATTACTGAGTTGGGAAAGGGCCTTCTTCCAGCCAGCCTTGCTCATGATCTTGCCACAGCTGGGGGTGCTGGTGTATCCTGCTTTCCACTGAACCACAAGTTCTGCTTTTCATTACCTGATGGGAGGGAGAAGGCCCTGGCTCAGACCTTCCATGGCTATGAGTATCTCCCAAGTGGAAGGCAAGATGACAGGGCTCTGGTCCAGCCTGGAATTAAGAGTCTTCCTCTCGGCAGATGCCAGGGGAGGCCATCTGTGAGTATAGTGATGGTGATAAAGGGCTTTAGGACTTGTCATAATTTTGGCAGGATTAGCCCTCACAAGACAGCTCACATAAACCAGTCATGGTGGGCTAAAGGTCATTAACTCAGAATCCACTAAGTTGGTATCTGTGATAATTTCTGGATTCAACAAATATTTATGGTGCCTTCTGTATGCCAGATGCTGCTATGTGTTTGGAATAATGTGATGAATGGACATAATCTAGCCTTGTGGAGAGTAAAGTCTATAGGAAAAGGTAGCTAAAAAGAAATTAAGTATCTGATAAATTGTCCTAAGCACCAAGTGGGATAAGAGCAGAGTGTTATAACAGAATCCCTTTAGTTGGTTGTGCCATCTTGGGTGGGTGAAAGGTGATAGGTTCCAGGTGGTCACAGGGTAGGGAGAAGTGTCCTCAGAGGAGGGAACAGCCTTTGCAGAGACCCTGAATCAGGGAAGGGAATGGGACTTGGTATCCTAAAGAAAGGAAGAGGACAGAGGCCTGTGCTGTAGGTAGGCAGTGACCAAGGGGAGCATGGCTGCCTGAGACTAGAAGGGGTAGTGGGACCAGAGCCTGCGGAGCCTTGAAAGCCACGGGACAGATTTGGCTCTCAGACCATGTGACAAGGGACATCTTGTGTGGCTTTAAGTTGGAGAGTGACAGAATTGTGTGCCTTAGGATGGACTGAGTTTCCTTGAATTCTCATTTTTTAAAGCCACATTGTATACTCTGTGAAAAAAGCTGGGGGCCCTGCCTGTCTACGTGTGTTCATATGAAGACTCTGAAGATCTCATCGAAGCTTGTGGCCTATGAGAGGACGTTAGCGGCAAAGATGTATATAATCTAAGCCAGAAAAGAAAAAATGCGATGGAGTAAAGTTAAAGTTCCAAGAAGGGGGCGACCGTTTCCAGCTGCAGTGGGGCTGGACATGGGTGGGAGACGGAGAAGGGGCAGGATTCACTAGCAGAATTTACTAGTATTCCTAGTGGTTTAAGAGCCTGTGAGGTCACTGTGGCTCACGCATACTGTGAGTTTCTCAGTGTTGCACAGCCGTTATGTGGCAGAGGTGGGGGGCCAGGGCAAGGCTGCCCCAAAGCCCATCTTTCTGCCTTCTGCCCTCGAGACACTTGTCTGCACTAAATCTCCATTTCCATAGCAAATGCTGACTTTCAAACTAGCCCAGGACACAGTGATAAGGAAAGCAGTAGGCATAGTGCTGGCTCATAGTCGGGGCTCAATAAAAGTCCATCTCCTTTCTGAGTCTCCACTTCCTCACTGAATCTAGATAGAGGATCAGTCCTCCAAGCCTCACAGAGTTGCTCAGGCCTACATGAGCTCACGCATGCAAAGGCCCTGCTATTTTTAGTGTTCTGGATGGAGTCAGTTGTCATGATTAGTAGGTTCCCTACTGGCGGGGTGCTTACTTGTTCCTTGTGATGCTCACCTCTGTTATTTGCACTGCCTGCACTCCCTCTGGAGCATGAGCTCAGGTCTTGGCACATGTTCATGACCTATTAAAGGGATAAATGCATCAGTTGAGAAGGAAGCCGGGGATGCAGGGCCAGGCTGGTGTCTTTAATGAGGAGCTCGGATCGGTCAGTGAGTCACAAAGCAATGCTCCAAGTCAGGTGAGGGTTGTCTATGTTGTACCACATTCTTGAACACCTGGGAAATGCTCAGAATGTCCCTGTGAACCCCCCCACAGGGAAACAGGAGGCAATGTGTCAGTCTGGTGTGAAAGTGGCCCTGTTCTTGGGAAGGAACAATGTAGTCCAGACTCTGCACTCTGTCCTGACCTGGTGCCCTGCTCCTGTGGTGCCCTGTCTCTTTGCCTCTCCTGTCTCTGTGCTAAGAGATTGGACACAGCTGAAGGTCAGCGGCTTGGCCTTGGAGGTATTAAGATGTCATGTGTCTCATTGAGCTCCTGAGTCTCTCAGAGCTGGAGGTTTGTTCTTGAGAGTGCTTCAGAACGGCCTTTGATTCTGCCTTAGGGAAGGAAGGAGCACATACTGGGCATCCACTCTGGCAGCTGTCGGGAACAAGCCCTGCCTAGATTGTCACTCCTCCCCTGCAGCTCCCCTGAGACAGGCTTAAATTCATCCTTCTGGTTCGTCCAGGAGGCTTTCAGGCTCCAGAATCTCTTCTCTATGAGGTCTGACCCCTCCACCCCTCGGGCCATGGGACTGGCCCTTCCGCCTTCAGAACAAGACTGAGCAGGGCTGTGTGTGGCCCATGTTGCTTGCTCAGCAAGAAGGAAGCCCAGGAAGGCAGCAAGCAGCCTTCTTTTGGGTCCTTCTCTGACCTGGGGAGAAGCCTGGTGCAGAGGGGCTGGGCAGTGAGCTACTCACCTGCTGGGAGGAGCTGCTGCTCTCCAGTGTGAGCCCACAGTGACCTGCCCACCGACAGGAACACATCGGGGTGATGTTTGATTTCATCCTGATCTATCCACTCTTCAACTTTACCAGTTTCTCCTTGTGCCACGTTTTCACCTGGTATTCTGGGGCAGCGTTGGTTTGTTGCTCTTCATGACTTGGTCGATTACTTGTGCACCTTTGGTGGTGTGGCCAAACACTTGGCTTCAGAGCAGTACGTGGTAGAAACCTGCAGGGTGGAAGGTTGGGGTAAGGGGATAGTGGTCCCGGCAAGGTGCTGTCGATGGCAGTGTAAGCCGGTGCCACATTTCTGGTGGGCATTTTGGCCTCATTGACCCCATGATTCCATTTTGGAAAAATCTGTCTAATGAATATAAAGAGATGCACATTAAGATTTATATCCGAGAGTATTCAGTGCTCTCAATGACAATATTGCAGAAATGGAGCAACCTCCTCACTGTCCAGCCATAGAGGAATGCTTACACAAATCATCATGTGCCTTCTGTAGAACCCCCTGCCTCTAGGTGACCTCTGACCATTAAAAGCCTCCTTCCCCAGCCTTCTCAGACAGACGATGTATCTCTGTACTGCTCTCACTCACTGTATGAGGCATCTTGCTTACAGTGAGTTGAAAGTTTTTTTCTGTTGGTAACTTCTGCACGTTGGTCCAGGTTCTGCTGTGGAATAGCATTGGGACGTGCTGATTCACTCTTCCCCATGCCAACCCATTCTGGAGCATCGTGTCTGTGCATGGAAACAGCTGGGAACCTGACTGAGGAGAGCTCAGTGACTGGTGATAAAAAGCTGCAGGACACATCCAAGGGATTTGGAAGAAGGGGTAGCATGTCTGAAATACCCTCAGAGGGAGGTGGTATTTGAGTGGGCACTTGCAGAAGGGTGGGACAGTTGTGGCAGGGGAAGATCGCATTAGAAAACACCCAAGCCTGTGGAGTTAGCCTTAGTTCCTGGCCACCTGTCCAGAACGTTCCCCTCCAGTGAAGGCCACAGAGCCCTGTCAAGGCTCCAGCTTCTGTCCTGTGACACTGGGAAGAGAGCTTTCAGGTTGGGGGCTCACCACGATGCTTGGTGTGGCTGTTTCTGCCTCTTGCAGCGCTTTTGGAGAACAGCCGCTCTTGATGGTGTGAGGGTGATGGTGTCCATCTCCTCGAACACCATGAGCCTGTCAGCTTCCTGTCTGTCTCTGGGCCTGTCTTGGAAAGAGAAGTGTCCCGGATGCAGTGCGGTCTACCCACACTGGCTTCATTTTGCTAGCTTGTTCTTCCTAAGGTGGATCCTACACAGCCATCCCAGAACAGGGTGCTTTGCTGGTGACTCTAAAACAAATGTGGATATTCTCTCTCTCTTTCTCTTGCACATGCCCATAATAGTTAATTGTCTCCCAGGAATGCAAGCACATGTTTTCACAGCTTATAGCCGCGGAGCCGATGGTGAAAGTGCACACGCTTCCCCTCACCCTTGTGTGCACACCTGAGCTCACACTTAGCTGGAAGCTGTGTTAGCACAACCCTCAGTTGTTCCGGCCCCTCCTGCAAAGGCTCAGGATTATAAATGCTCAAGCAGGGAGGCCAAATGAAATTCTCAGCCTCGGTCTTGCTTGATTATCATTTGATTTTTTCTAATTAGCATGTCCATTGCTAAAGATTTCCACTAAGATCTCAGGGCTGGAAAGGGACCTCTCTTTATTGGGCCAGCAAACAAAGGAGAGCAGTAAAACAAGAAATCAAACAGCGCTGCCAAAGGTCACTGGGTAATAGTCACAGTTTCTTTTCTGCCCCCTTTTAGGAAGAAATAGATTTTTTTAAGTGAGTACACTGCTATCCATTATCCTACTGGAATAAAGAAAGCTCAAGCGTTCACTTACATTTCCCTAATAGCTTGCTATTACACTGCTGGCTTGGCATTTTCCTTCACAAAGCAGTCTTACTTGGGCCCTGCATGTGTCTCTGTGTGCGTGTGTGTGCTCACATACGCAGATTTTTGTTACTTGTAGGTCCCCATGGCCACATTCGTTTACCAGGCTGAACTCTGAATTAAACCCCCACTGTCTCTGCCTCCCAGAGCCCCTTGGGTCCGCTGGCCATGCTCTGTCACTCTCTTAATGGGAGATGACTCCAACCTGTTAGTGGAATTTACATAATCACATCAGCCTGCTAATCTTCCTCATCTGGTCAGGAAACACCCAGAACATAGTCTAGGCTAGAAGTAGGATCCCTGGACATAATATATATTTGGTTTCAAGTGTAAGGAAACCTTGATTTCAAGTAATGTCGAAAAAATGGGAGAAAGACGACATCTGTGTTTGTTGTCTTGCAAGTTCCTTTTCTTCGTGCCCTTTTGGCCACACACATGGCTCTGGCACTCGTAAAGGTAGGATGGCTTGTGGGGGGGGGGGGTTCCTGAAATGGACAGCAGATTTCTTGCTGTGTGGAGATTTTCTTGGAGAAGTTAGCAGTCCGTGAGAATCTGTAGTGTCTCATGTGAATAAGAATAAAAGAGTTAATTTAAGGAAACACCTACCTCAAATCAGTGCAGACATTCAGAGTAATTATGATCTTTACGCTTTAGTAATAATGGTTACATGTGATAAGTGTTCATTAGAAGTCTATCAATTACAATGCTAGCATTATCTTTGAATTCTTTGTCCGATTTCTGGCACACAGTAGGTGATTAATAAGTGTTTGCTGAAAAAGTAAAGACTATGTCTATAATCCTAGCTGCGTTTAGAATGTTTATACTTAATTTTTTGATAGCTTTCCTTGAACAAACCATCAAAATAATTTGGAAATTTAGTTCAGTTACAGTGATCTGACCCCTGAGTCTTCAGTGAAACCTTTGAGGCCCGGTCACCTTTATCCAGGTGAACTAACTCCCTTTCTTTCAGCCTTCCTTCCGCGCCTAGCAGATCTTTCTTCCATTCCAACCACCTGGAAACTAGAAACTGCTAGTTTCTTTAAACAAAACTGGAGATATGGGGAACTGGCAGTCAGGTGTGGGTTTGGCAACATGCATTTCTTTAAAAATTCTGAAAATACGTTTCTTTTAAAAATTTTTTTTTAAGTTTATTTTGAGAGAGAGAGAGAGAGGGAGAGAGAGAGAGGAGCAGAGAGATAGGAAGAGAGAGGACCTCAAGCAGGCTCTGTGGTGTCAGCACAGAGCCCAATGCGGGGTTCAAACCCACGAACTGAGATCATGCCCTGAGCCGAAATCAAGTGTCAGATGCTTAACCAACTGAACCACCCATGACCCCCTGAAAATGCATTTCTTTTTTAGATTTGGAACAAATTAGACCAACAGCACATGGTTGTGAGAGAGTCAAATAATAGACATGGAGAGTAAAAAAGCGGAAGTTCCCTTTCTCATACCCTCTGGCCTCCCCTGCTGACAGTTTGTTCCCTTTGGTGTGTATCTTATTCATCACTTTGAGTTCAGTTACACCTGCATGCACAGTGTTGTTGGAAACTCTCATCTGGCTGTTGAATCTTCTCATCTCCGAAGAGTAGATTCATCCCCAGCTGCCTCGACCTTTACACAGCTCAGGTGACGGGCAGGTCACAGAGACTCAAATGACATTCACATACACCTGGAAAGATGTTCCTGCTTTTGGAATTCCTTGCATACCAGGCCCATGATTTTTTGGTGGCTGTGATTCTGCTCTAAGACTTTAAAAATACGTAGTTTTCCTCTGGGTTTGAAGGTACTTTGGAAACCTTTTTGATGAGGGGTTGCAAGCATGCCTGTGAACTGGATCAAGTCAGGTGGGGAAAAGGCACACAGAGGTGCTGGCTTTCTGGTGGTTGATGTGTCAGTTTGAATCAGTGCATCAGTGGGATGTCCACCCCTGATGACTGGGACCCACCATGAGCGGTCCTTCCCATTCCCTCAGGTCTGCTTTGCTCCCACAGTCTACCTGACTCATCCCCTGCCCCGACACAGCTCCCCGGTGTTCCATGACATCTTTTCTCCCTCTTGGTGATGTTGGCATATTGTGTGGAGGGCTTAAAACAGTACCTGGAACATTGTGAGAGCTCAAAACATGTTAGCTGTTATTGGTGGTAGTAACAGCATCAGCAGAAGAGTAGGTCCTCATAAATGCATAGCTGCTCTTATTATGTATTTGCCCTTTGAAGTCTCAAGTATCTGTAAACACATCTTTATACCATGCAGGTGCCCAGTAGCACTTAGGACACTCGGAGCCACACCATAGTTACTCCATGCATACTGAGAGCTTTTCCTATTGTTCTCTAATGGGCATCTGTTTATTCGGAAAATTGGCCTCTCTTTGAACAGGATCTTGCATCTGTAATCTTCTTCCTTTGGAAGACGATGGGGATTCAGGAGCCCATAGGTACCAGGATAGAGAGTGTCTCACATGAGAGCCTGTCTCTGTCATCAAAGCAGCTTTTGTAAATGACACAGGCCATTATGCTCTTCCTGTGTAATTTTATGACTTTGTATAATGACTCAAATAACCCTAACAACGGAGGAATTATAGCATCATTTTACATGACAGATTATTTCAGTGGTTAACATGTTTTTCATTTCAATTAACATTCATTATTTTGTCTCTGGTTCAAAATAGCCACCATGTCGGCTGTCTGAGTGTCCTCCATCCTTGTTTTGGAAGCAATTAGTTCTGATTTTGCAAACAAATTCAATCTTGTTTTTGAATGGGCAGTTTGATATTAACAAGAGAATAAAATGCACGTGATGCTGGCTGCCAGCAAACAAACATGGGGCTTCCTGGGACGGGACCCTCCCTGGGCGGGTTCTCAGGCCTCTGAGCTGACAGGTCTGCCTTAGAGCTGATGAGAGAGCACAGACAGGACAGAGGCAAAGGTCCTGGGACTGGGACTGGCTACGTGAACCTCAGCTTCTCCCTTCTGTAAAATGGGGTCATACAGCATCTACTGTCAGAGGGTTATGGTGTGTGAGGAGTCGGGGGTGGGGGGGGTTGTGTTCAAGGCGCTCAGCCTGGCAGGTCGTACTCACATAAAACTCCTGGAGTCCTGCTCCTGTTCATTACTATCAGGCAGTGCTTTACTCTTTGACTAGCTGTTCATATAGAGTGAAATAATTGTATCTAAAGTTAGGCAAACCCGTTGGAATACCAAGGTATTAGATACAATGAAGGGGCTTTCTTCTATAACCAAAAGAAGAAAGTCAGCAGTGCTACATATACTCTTGGCAGCCCCCACCCCCAGTGTATCAGTAAAATTTTTTGACACGGATTGTTGAATTTCATCATGTGGGATCGATGTCAGGAAATAGATACCTGTACATCTATTTATTGCTGAAAAGATTATTCCAGAAGAGTCTTTCCAGCCACTGTTTTGCTGTAGGCACTGGCTGTGGCTCCACTCTGGCCATAGCCAAGTGAAATTGGACCACAACGGATGTCATCACTGCCCTCTTTGGCGTCAACCGAAGTGGGGAAGTGGCAGGAGGTGCGACTTATCTTGATTGCTAAGGGTAGGGATATCTGCACGAGGAGTGGCAGGGTCCAGTGGGAAGCAAGAGCAGGAAATCCTTGGTGTGTGGACTTGAAGGTTAAGGTTGACATTTCTAAGAACTAGGACAGGGACACGTTGGCAAGAGCAGTGACAGTCTGGTCAGTCTTGCTGGTAGCTGCTGCCCTCTTAAAAGGGTGTGAGTTGCTCTTGTAAATAATAGGAATACTAATAAATGTATTTGCATACTATACTTGAGAGAAGTCCTCTGAGTGGTGTTCAAAAAAATAGTTTTGGAGCAAAGTAAGTCTTGAAATTGAGACTATCAACATGAGCTTTGCCATCATTTGAGTACTGCCCGATAATGTTTGCTGATGATTTCCACTGTTTGAATTTTCACTTCAGGCTACATTGCTTGATAAACAGTACTAAACTTAACATTTCCTATTTGTTTAAAAAACATGTGAATAGGGGCGCCTGGGTGGCGCAGTCGGTTAAGCGTCCGACTTCAGCCAGGTCACGATCTCGCGGTCCGTGAGTTCGAGCCCCGCGTCAGGCTCTGGGCTGATGGCTCGGAGCCTGGAGCCTGTTTCCGATTCTGTGTCTCCCTCTCTCTCTGCCCCTCCCCCGTTCATGCTCTGTCTCTCTCTGTCCCAAAAATAAAAAAAATAAAAAATGTTGAAAAAAAATTTAAAAAAAAAAAAAAAAAAAAAAAAAAAAAAAAAAAAAAAAAAAACATGTGAATAAAAGATTGTGAAGAATGTAGAAAAACTTATGCTTCCAGGAATAGTTGAGGATTCCTGAGAATTCATATTTCTCATTCACCCCTAAGTCCTAAAAATTAGTATCTCTTGGGAATTTGGAAGCGCTACATAAGGATCCTTACCCAGCCTGAGAAGTGGTCTGATCTCTGGAATACAGAAGGTCTTTCAGCCCTGAGATGCATAGGAGGGTTGTGGTTTATATACACATCCTCTTCGTGTGGGTGTTAACCCGTGGTTATAACCACCCACTTTGTAGTTGTCTTTAGAAATTTTTTGCTTTTCAAGTTGGACTTAGGGTTTCTTTTTTTTTTAATATGAAATTTATTGTCAAATTGATTTCCATACAACACCCAGTGCTCATCCCAAAAGGTGCCCTCCTCACTACCCATCACCCACCCCCCCTCCCTCCCACCCCCCATCAACCCTCAGTTTGTTCTCAGTTTTTAAGACTCTCTCATGGTTTGGCTCCCTCCCTCTCTAACCATTTTTTTTCCTTCCCCTCCCCCACGGTCTTCTGTTAAGTTTCTCAGGATCCACATATGAATGGAAACATATGGTATCTGCCTTTGTTTGCCTGATTTATTTCACTTAGTATAACACTCTCCAGTCCCATCCACGTTGCTACAAAAGGCCATATTTTATTCTTTCTCATTGCCACATAGTATTCCATTGTGTATATAAACCACAGTTTCTTTTTTTTTTATTAAAAAAAAATTTTTTTTAATGTTTATTTATTTGAGAGACACAGAGTGTGAGCGGGGGAGAGACAGAGAGAGAGAGAGAGACACAGAATCTGAAGAGGCTCCAGGCTCTGGGCTGTCAGCACAGAGCCCGACGCGGGGCTCAAACTCACAAGCTGTGAGATCATGACCTGAGCTGAAGTCGGACGCTTAACCAACTGAGCCACCCAGGCGCCCCCACAATTTCTTTATCCATTCATCAGTTGACAGACTTTTAGGCTCTTTCCATAATTTGGCTATTGTTGAAAGTGCTGCCAACAACATTGGGGTACAAGTGCCCCTGTGCATCAGCACTCCTGTATCCCTTGGGTAAATTCCTAGCAGTGCTATTGCTGGGTCATAGGGTAGATCTATTTTTAATTTTTCGAGGAACCTCCACACTGTTTTCCAGAGCAACTGCACCAGTTTGCATTCCCACCAACAGTGCAAGAGAGTTCCCGTTTCTCCACATCCTTGCCAGCATCTATAGTCTCGTGATTTGTTCATTTTAGCCATTCTGACCAGCGTGAGGTGATATCTCAGTGTGGTTTTGATTTGTATTTCCCTGGTGAGGAGTGACGTTGAGCATCATTTTCATGTGCCTGTTGGCCATCCGGATGTCTTCTTTAGAGAAGTGTCTATTCATGTCTTCTGCCCATTTCTTCACTGGATTATTTGTTTTTCAGGTGTGGAGTTTGGTGAGCTCTTTATAGATTTTGGATACTAGCCCTTTGTCTGATATGTCATTTGCAAATAACTTTTCCCATTCCGTCGGTTGCCTTTTAGTTTGTTGATTGTTTCCTTTGCAGTGCAGAAGCCTTTTATCTTCATGAGGCCCCAGTAGTTCATTTTTGCTTTTAATTCCCTTGCCTTTGGAGATGACGTGTCAAGTAGAAATTGCTGCAGCTAAGGTCAGAGAGGTTTTTTCCTGCTTTCTCCTCTAGGGTTTTGATGGTTTCCTGTCTCACATTCAGGTCCGTTATCCATTTTGAGTTTATTTTTGTGAATGGTGTAAGAAAGTGGTCTAGTTTCTTTTTTAAAAAGTTTATTTATTTTTCAACAGAGAGAGAGAGAGAGAGAGAGCGAGAGAGAGAGAGAGCACATGCAGGTGGGAGACAGAGAGTCCCAAGCAGGCTCTGCACTGATAGCACAGAGCCCATCATGGGGCTTGAACTAAAGAACTGTGAAATCATGACCTGAGCTGAAATCAAGAATTGGATGCTTAGCCATCTGGGCCACCCAGGCACCCCTGACTTAGGAAGACTAAGTCTGTTGAATTCTTGTTGTTTAAAACCACATCACATGTTTGTGTTCTCATTAGTGATAATAATGTCCAGATATTAAAGGAGAAAGTTCTAAAGGTCCAGATTAATAAATTCACTTACTTCACTGAAAAAAGTCATGTGTTGGGGGTTGCCCATGTTTCCAACCCAGGAGCATAAAAATGATGAGACTCAGTCACTACCCTTGAGGAGTGTATAGTATATTGAGAAAGAGAGACTTAAAAAGAGAGACTTATGCTATAGTGAATGTCACAGTTGCATCTGAACAAGGTGTAATGTTGGAACAGATGATATCATGGTCGATTCTGCTTGAGGTAGAACTCACAGGATCAGGAGATACTTCATGAAAGGTAGTTGATTTGAACCTTGAACGAGGGGCAGACATGTGCCATGCAGGCAAAAAGCATTTGCCCAGGCATATAGACTTGAATTTGCATGGCACATGAAAGAAACCTGTAAGAGGCTCATATGGCTGGCTGCTGTTGGATCAGTAGGACTGAATGATGGGGGAAAGTGGTGAGGGCAGAAAAGGGAGATGTCCAGGATGGGCTCCAAGGCTTTTAGCCTGAGCATACCCCATATTCTGTCAGAATAACTATAATAATTTGGTTAAGTTGAAGCAATGTTCTCCCTTAGATACTAGTCGGGAGCCTGAGCAGACATGTTCACAGGACCATTGTGTCATGGGCGTGCAGCCCTACAAGACTTCCTGGGGGAGAGGAGTATTGGGTGGGGCCTTGAAGAAAGACTTATGGAGGCAGAGAGGATGGAGGGGAGGAGTGTGGGTTTGTAAAGAAGACGTGTCAGACTGAGAAAAAGCCCACATGCTGGTCCAGGGACACGAAGATCCTTGGTGGGCTCTGGGAAACAGTAGAGGGGGGTTGGAACAAAAATGCTTGGTGGTAGTGGTCCATGTGTACCTGTGTGTGTAGGGGTGTGTGTATGTATTGGAGAGGGGAGAAAAGCAGATATTGACCCTGTAAAGGTAGGCTCAGTCAGTTTAATACCAAAAACTAGGAAATCAGACTGTGCTCTAGGAGGTGAGGCAAAGATAGAGGTTCTAAGTATAGGGGTCACATCATCAGATTTGTACTTAAGAATCACTCTGCTTCAGAAACATAAATGCTGGGAATTTTGGTAATCTTAAAAAAAAAGATTAATAATAAATAGTTAAGCACAAGAAAATAAGAAATGCCTGTGACCTTCCAGTTGTCTGTCTTCTCTCCTTCATAGGGTGCTTGTAGGTTGGGATTTTCTTTGTGGTGCTGTCAGTAGGGTAGGAAGTGTGGCTGTCCCTAGCACCAGCTAAGCCAGGATGGAGTTAGGGCTTCGTGGCCATTTGAAAGGCTGGTAGGACCTGCTTTCCAGATTAAATTGCTTGTGTCACCCCAGGTAATAAATGTCTATGACAGTGGGTATAGCAATGCCTTCAAGACACTTCGTAGGATTTCATTCTTTGACTCAAAAAGTAAAATATGTTAAAGTCAGAAGAGTTGGTCCCCTGCATCGGCTGGGATGGTTAATTTTTAGGGTCTTTACTGAATTGTGGGGGTTGAAATATACACAACAGCCAGGGAAGTTATGCCTCCATGGGTTCACATAAACTTGCCCATAACTTCATATAATATGGTCTCTGGATGCAGACCAGAGGTTTGGGTGCCATTTCCACTGGAGTCCCAGGGAGGTAAAGAACATCCGAGTTTGCTCTGATATAACAGGTATTCTTGTTTCATTGGAACTGTGAAAATTTAGGTCGGGTTGGGCTCTAGTCCCTGAGGCATCCTCGGAGAGGTCAAACATGGTACCTCGATGACCTCCAGACGTTGGGTGTGTTCAGCTTGCTCCTTTGCAGGTGTAGAGCCAGGGACAATGTTTCAGAGAAGCTTTATTTATAAAACTGAGCCTAATGATGAAACAAAAGATGCCAAAATAAGAATTTAAATGGTTCCAGAGCAGTATTTAGTCATTTCCAGGATAGCCTTGTTCCAACAAGTGTATGTGAGGTAGCTTTGCTGTATTTCTGTGTCATACTGGCCAAGTCATTGCCCGTCTGTGTCTAATTCCTCATCCTCATTTATAAATTAGAGTTCTTAGACTAGATTAGTTTTAAGGTGTTTTGTGGTTCTGACAGTCTGCTATTTTGTGATTAACTTCTGAGAAACCATGGCATTGGTCGGCACATAGAGACCCACCCCCTCACCCCACAGGTGTATATGGAGCACTCGTGCTGCACCAGGCCTGCTGGTAAGCACAAGCCAGCCCTATCTCTTTGTGTCCCCACAGTGAGCTTGGTTTAATGGTGAAGTTCAGGTCCACCAGGCATGATCTGTCATTAACTGATAGTACATGAGTCCATCTTTTTCTCAAAGCCATTGGCTCAGCTCCGCATTTACTTCTCCCTCCTCTCCCTTTGGATCAGCTCCTTTCCTCTGTGGCATCATCGCACGTGGTGATGTCTGCTCCAGCAAAGCTGCCTGCTCTTTGGATTTTATAGCCCCTTTCTGGGAACTCATCACAAGAATTGTTTCAGCAGTGGGCATGCACACTGGGGACCAGCCCACGAGAGGGCCTGCCAGATGCCAGAACTGCTGCGTATATTTGTTGATTCTTCATCAGTGTCAGACAGTCTGCTGTGTGAATGATGATAAATGTGTGGTGTTCTGCTGAAGGACTCATGGGCTCTCACGTTAACCCCGTGCTGACAGCCTGCTTGTCCGCTACGTGGAGTCCCATCAGCCATCATCCCTTTCTCTCAAGTCCAGAACAAACCTTGAATGAGTAAAGTATGTTTGGCAAAGGGTAATAGGTAATCATGTCCATGTGAATTAGAAATGCAATTTTTTTTTCCAGACAGAGAGGCAAGGACAAGGTAGGTGCCTGCTACAGAAGCAGGGAGGCATTGGAGAGAGTACCACAAGTGACAAACACATAGGTGCCCCCAAAGAAATTTCAAGTTCGTAATCTACATGGCTGGCGTGGGCTGAAGAAGAGATTCATCCTTGGCCACTGTGCAGCTGTATGAACGTCATCATAGGCCTGGCCACCAGTTATCTTCCCAACTTTGGGCAAGGCTCTTACCCAACTTAGGCTTCACTTCCCATCATTAGTAACATGAGTAAACTGGACTAGGTGATCTTATAGCATCCCTATAGGACCTCCTTCTTCAGTTTATTGGTCAGACAGGCCCAGCCTTGTGGCCCATCCAGCCTGGGATCCCTGATGGCCTCAAGGGTTTGGCTGCAGGTACCTGGTCAACCTCAAAGGTAATTTCTCAAACAGACCTTCCTCCTTTTACAGTCTCCCCCAAATTGCTAGGGAAGGTCTGTGATTGAATAAGAACCAAGGTGGTGGGTGCTTTTCCTAGGTCACTTTCCTTCATTCGAAAGAGTGTGGATTACCTCACACCCCAAACCCAAATTCGTAATGAGCTGGAGATTTATTCCATGCCTGATTGAAAGGATTTTCTTCCGTGGCCACATGAGTTCTCCCAGGGGATTAAATGCCGTTCCAACCCTAGGGCCTTAGAATGAAGTCACATTTCTAAGGCATTGGTAATTTCATCCTCTACACACCCATTTGTTATTGGGGCAAATAAGAATTACAGTGATAGCTGCCTTTTTTCTTGCTTTGTGTTTTTTTAGGCGTTACACTGAGTATGTACATCACCTCATTTAATCTTCATAGCACCGGCTTGAAGTAGATTCTATTTTCCTCCATTGTATAGATGAGGAAACGGAGACAGACTTACAGTTCCAGGGTTAAATGTCCTGCCAAGATCACACAGTGAGCTAGTGGCAGAGCTGAGATTTGCACTTATGTTTTCTGACTCCAGGGCCCAAATGTTAGCCTCCAGGCAAGGCTTCCAAAGGCAAAGCACTTGAAGGACACCATAATCACCTGATGGATGGTCCATCCACAGTCACTTATCCTCCCCCTAGAACTCGCCATGTAGGCATGAGAGTTACTTCCAGCAGTTTGCTAGGACAGTAGAGACCATGGGGGGAAAGGAGGCAATCACTGCAGGCCTTTCTTTCAGTGGTTTATGATTCAGGGATGGGGTTCCTTCCGTGGACATAAGCCATCCTAATAGCACCATTTATCATTATGACACAGGTTAGGATGGAGGAAACCAGAGCCAGAATGGAAGAGTAGAATTCTGATTATTTTAGCAGTTGAAAGTGACATCACATCAGAGCCTCTATAGAATGGCAAATTGCAAGCTGGACCAAAATTGCTTCAAAATGTATCCAGAGATCGTTTTCCACTGCTGCGATAAAGTCATTTGCTTGCGTTTGGAGATGTGTTTCTATCTAAACTGCTCTCTGACCTGTCTGTGTGTTACCCAGCTGGGAAGGCTCTCCATCAGCCCCGGAGGACTGTGAAGCTCTGGGGTGCTGTTTCTGGGTCATCCATGATGTGCCACACGCTGTACTGGGGTCTCAGTGAGCTAATGGGGCCACTCCCTCTTTGTTTCTTTCAATGTGTTGTGAATGTCTTTTCATGTAACCAAGTCATGTTTTCCATTATTTTTAATGGCCACATTGTTGTCCTTGGTATGTCTGATGGGTTGAACCTGGGCTTTTGGAACAGAATCTCTTCCCCTTGTCAGCACATTGGTTCAAACGGGAACACCAGCAAAGGCCTTCAGGTTGTGCCGGACTGTTTGACCACCGCTTTCGTTTATTCGGTTGGCCTTTGTCCGGGTACCTTGCAAGTGAGACCCATGGGAACCGGATCTTCAGTGAATTTATCCCCTCTTTTTCCATCCTTAGGCAAAAGAAGGGAAACGTGGCCCACAAACACTGGGTTGGACCTTCGAATTTGGTGAAGTGCAAGCCCTGCCCCGCCGCACAGTCAGCCATGGTCTGCGGCTCTGATGGCCACACCTACACTTCCAAGGTCAGTCATCTCTGTTGTCTTTTCTGTCATCCAG
Organism: Neofelis nebulosa; assembly: GCF_028018385.1. NCBI lineage: Eukaryota > Metazoa > Chordata > Mammalia > Carnivora > Felidae > Neofelis > Neofelis nebulosa. The sequence continues at coordinate 126,782,151 of NC_080782.1, forward strand.
AATATCCCACGCCTGCCTGTTCTGACAAGTCTGTGTGCCAAAAGTAAGGCCTGTGAATCCCTAGTTTTATTGGGCTTTGGGCCTTGCCCTCAAGAAGCTGCCATGTGAATAAACTCTCGAGCCAAAGAGACCAGATAAAAATGTTACCTACCTCCCATGTAACTGGAGTGATCAAGAACTATGGGGAAAGGATCATTGTGAGAATGGCCTGTGATCCTGAAGTCAGTCTAGGCAGGCTTCCTGGAGAAGGTGAGGTAGCAAGCTGTTCCAAAGATGTGAGTCATAGAGCTCAGCTGATGGGTGTCTCTGGAGTTTGCTGTAGCTCCTGTCTGCCCATCTCCTGCAGCTGGAGCTCCAGCCCTTTTCTCTCTCCTCCTGTTGTCTGTATGAGGCTCACTTGGGGATGGATTCTGGGTCTAAAGAGAGTGACTGTCACCCACACCTTGGGCACTTGTGGCCACACCGCCTACAGCTCTTGAGCTTGGGCCTTTCTGCTAGATCCCTCTCGGTCCCTCGCCCTCTGCACACACAGCTGACAGCTTCTGTTCCTGTGATCCCCTCACCATGTACTCTGTGGAGATCCCCCCAGGCCTGGGAGGGCCCTCACTGCCTACTGTCCCCAGAAGCTGATTTGGGTTATTGCGAGGCAATGCCGTGCGTTCCTGCGGATTCTCTTTGCACAGACCATATATTTTTCGTTCGCTGAAAGCAGAGTTTTATTCTTTTAGATTCTCACATTTTTCTAACTAAAGGGAATATGCATAGCTAAACAGGAAGCCAGAAGGTAGGTCTTGCTTATATGCAGGTCCATGTAATCTGCTTTAGGACCTCGATATCATCCTTACTATTTGACGGCTTGTTTGTTCTTTCAACAAGTATCATTTGGGCCCTTTTTATGTGCCACACTCTGTGCCAGATGTTCGGGAAACTTACTGTGGGAATACAAAAAGTTCACCCATCTTCACAGCCAGAGTCAAGAATCCTTACATCCTCAACCTCAGACCTGCCCTGGGAATTAGAGCTTTTCTGCCCAGGGTTACAGTCAGTATATCCTGGTTAAAGAGCCCACTTGGCTCAGCATACCTACCCTTGCCCCTTCCCCTACTGTCCCTGACCTCTGATGGAATCAGTTTGAGATAGTTTGTAGTCACAGGGCTTGCTTCTGGCACCCTGCACATGTCTACAGTTGTGGATTTTGGTGGGGTGTTGGGGGGGGGGCACTGATGAATCAGTCCTATCTCCCACTCCCCAAAGGCAGATCAGGCCAGGACTGTCTTCCACCCAAAGCGCAGCTTCTCAGTATGTGAAGGGTTGTCTGGAGCTGGTTGTGATATAGGAAGTCTTGTGCGGGACCTGAGATCTGCATTTCTAACAACTTCCCAAGAGATGTCCATGCTGGTGGTCAGTGCACCACACTAGGTAGTGAAGACTTCGGTTTTTATAGGCATCTCCTAATACATCTTTTTACCTCCAGTCTGCTTTTGCCTTGCCTCCAAAGTCCATTTCTGCATGACAGAGAGGTGGGGATGATTCTGTAATAAAGGCCTGTTTGTGCGTCTCGCCCTCTTAAAACGATTGGGCAGCCTTCCTGTTGCCACTAAAACTAAACCCAGACCCACTCTAGTTACTAGCAAAGCCTTCCAGAGTTGGCTGCCTTCCTACTCCCATAGTCATTTCTTAAAGAAAAGCTCACTCGTGCACTTGTTCACCACCTACGTTTTGAACACTGCTAGTTGTTCTAGGCCCTGCGCAGGACATGGCGGTGGGCAACGGGACAGACACCATTCCAGCTCACTTGGAGGTTACAGTCTGGCAGGGGAGACAGAAATAAATAACCAAACAAATACGTATGTCATTTCACAGAGGGGGAGGGGGAGCGAGAGGGAGAGGGAGAGAGAGAGAGAGAGAGGGAGGCTTGATTTGTAGGGGATGGTGAGGGAAGGCCTTTCTGAGGAGGTGTCCTTTAAATGGAGAGTGGAGGGTAGAATGTATGTTCTAAATGGAGAAAATCGCATAGACCAAGGCTCCAAGGCAGGCTGGTGTGTTTAAAGAAGAAAAAGATGCCTGTGTGACTGTCACAGTGAGGGGAGAGGGGGCAGGAGGGTGAGAGAGCAGTCCAAGAGGAGACCTGTAGCCAAAGCTGGAAGGTGAGCCGATGGTCCAGCAAGGCTGGGCTTGGGGGACGCTGGTTACTATAACCGCCTTCTTCTCTGTGTCTGCTTTAAGAATGTCAGGCTCTAGACTCAGAAGCGGTGCCTGTTACCACCTTCACCAGGGACAGAACGCAGTGCGTACCGGGTGCTCATTGAGTGTCATGGGCAGGAGGGGAGCCTCCAAGGACTCTGGCTAAGAAGGAATAGCAAGAGCCTGGTCTTTGTAACCCATCTGGGATTTGAGGGGTTGGATTTCAGAGAGCTTAGTGATTAAGAAAAATAAGCTGTCCCCACCCTGGGCCAAATTGCTTAGCTAAACACCCAGCCCAGGGCTCTGGCAGAGAGTCAGAGGCTCCTGAAAATGATTCTGTCTTTGTGAAGATCTAGTTAGTGTGGTTCAAATGATTCCCTCCAGCTCTGGAATAAACTGTCTGATCCTCAAGCCTAAGATTGGAGACGGGCCACGAAATGTCAGTGGAGGATCGGGGCTGTTGGGGCAAGTGGCATATTGCACATCAAACTCCAGCAAAAACCTGCCAGCTCACCTCTGCCTCTCATTCGCAAAAGGAGCTTCAAATGCCAGCTCCCTATGACCCCCGAGCTACAAGGAGCAGTAGTAACCTGTCAGCCGTGGCTTGAAGTGCTGTCAGTTGCCCCGGGAATGTCTCTGGAAATGCTTGCTGGTCTTGGCCCCCCTGCAGTCTGGGCAGGAAAGTTGCCTTTTGTTGTAGAAGGTTGCCTAGCCACCGATACTGATAAATCGCTTGTCTAAGAGGTAGGACGGGATTTGGAAGAGTCCTTTGCAATGACTCCTGATTCTTCAAAAAAAGAGTGCCTTCCGGATACTGCTGGGCCCTCAAAGCTTTCACTGGCCTCAGTCTGCTCTTGGTCCAGTGTCCTGGAATTGCAGCCCCAGCTTAAACACAGCCCTCAGTTTCCCAGACCTGCTCAGCTATCTATTCCTAAAGCAAACAAAGAGACCTAAAGCATTCTTATTAGAAACTGTAGTATCCTTTCCCCCATTCTCCATATACGGTATACTGAGGCCCACAGAGCCAAGGACAGTGGCAGAGTTTGACACCCCAGGTTTCCTGCCTTGATATCTATAATCACCCACTTCTTTTTATAAATTTAAGTTTATTTATTTATTTTGAGAGCGAGAGAGAGGATGAGCAGGAGAGGGGCAGAGAGAGAGGAAGAGAGAGAATCCCAAACAGGCTCCACACTGTTAGTGTAGAGCCTGATGTGGGGTTCGAACCCACAAACCGTGAGATCATGACCTGAGCCATAACCGAGAATCAGGTGCTTAACCAACCGAGCCTCCCAGTTGCCCCCTACAATCACCCACTTCTATTTGAAGTTAAAAAAAAGGAAGGGAGTCAGGGAGGGATAACACTGGCGTGGAAAATGGTGTAGGTATTAGTCTTTGACATTAGTCTCCTACTTTTCTACCTTATATGAACTTCTAGAGAGGTGACATCTTTTCCCTAAAGAAATGGATCACATGGTAGTCAGTCAGTAACTGTGTGTTGAGTGTTCTAGATATCTGAGCCCACGGATACTTTTAAAACCCATTCAATGAGGCATCCTTCCAAGGGGATATTTCAGTCGGGTGGTTTACTACTAGAAGTGTTTTAATAATTGCCCCCAAATACATGACCACCTTTTCATGGAGGTTTAAGAGGACATTTTAGTCCTATAGACAAGAACTGATGAGACCCTGAAGCATGATTAATAGGAAGGATTTGATATCGTAAGTCAAATTCACAAAAATAAGTGTTGGCAAACATCTTGCAGCCCTTGTCCCCATCATCATCAGGGAAACCCCCACCCCATAAGAAATGATCACAGTCCTCCAGGGGGAGGCGTTTGCTCTCTTTGGGATGGATCTGAAGGCTGTGGGGCACACTGTCAGGAGCAGGAGGAAGAAGGAACCTGTATATCAGCTCTGTTCTGGATGCTGGGTAGTTGTCTTCAGGTGATATCACACAAACTCTCCTGCTTCTATACCCAGAACAGTGTGAGGATCCTAGAACTTGAGGGAAGTGCTTAGAAGCCCCTGTCTTGGCTGAGCTGCTAGTGACCCGGCATCAGCAACCCACTCAGAGTTTTGTGACCAAAGGTAAAGTGGACAAAAACGCACCAAGTCTTGAGCTGAAAGGATATAAGGTGTTGCATGGCAATAAATGTTTATTCATACTCTGTATCCATAAAAGAGAAGGAATAAAAAACCACCGGTGGGGATAGACCAATTGAAGGCCACCCCTGCAGCTGCTTTGAAAGTATGATGTAGACCCTGCCCCTTGACTTGGGTTTGAGGCAGTGAGGATCGCCCTAGTCATCTTACTACCCTTGATGTCCTGTTATACTGGCCAGAAAAACTGAACCAGTCCAGAAACTGCGTAAATTTTTATTTTCTTCCTTACCGTGTATCGTGAGTTGTCCTACTTGCTGTGGCTATGACAAAAGGCAAAGCAGACAAAGCCTCACTTTTCATGGGACTTAAAGGTAGGCAAATTGAAAAGCAATCTCCTTTTATTAGAACAGATATTCAGATGAAGGACATTGAGTGCTGCAGGACACAAAGCAGGGCTACCACCACCAGTTGGGAGGTGTGAATGGTGTTGGTAGAGGAAGTGATGATTCCGTGGAGATCTTAAGGCTGAAAGGAATCAACCAGAGCCAAAGTGGCATGGAGCACAGCACATCCATCCGAGGGGAGAGGGGGTTGAAGAGTTAGATGAAGGACAGCATGTCCCCTTGAAGGAGCTTGTGACCATTGGTATGGCTGGTCACATGTGATCTGGGGACAGGGAGTTAACTAGCTGCACAAATGAGGCTGGAAAAGTAATAAGGGGCCATTTCTGTAGGGACTTTGAAGACCATGGGAGGGGGCTGGACTTTGCCCTAACAGCACTAGGGATCCTATTAAGGGTTTCTGGTTTTGAATTCACTTGCACTGGCTACTAAGTAGACATGGTTGGGGGCAGGACTGGAGGCAGGGTAGCCATGAGGAGACTGCTGGTATGAGTGAGGCCCGGAAGTGTATAATGGTTGCAGAGATGGGCAGAAAACAGTCGACAGAGGCGTTCAGGGGGTCAGAGCTGGTCTCGGTGACCGTGTGAATTTCAGACACAAGGGAGTCGTTTCAGCTCTGAGCTCGGCCAAAGGCCTTCTTCACCATCCTAGTCCTGATGAGACTTGGAAATCCTCCTGCCAACAGCTTCGTGGAGTCAGCCTGGGCCAGCTGGGAACCCGTCATCTGTGAACCCCTTTGCTTCCTCTCCTGGCATCCATGTGGAAAGATGAGAGCTTATTGGGGTCCTGCCTGCCAACTTTTAATTTTGCCTGTGTGCAGAGGGGCACAGCCACTGCTGACCACAGTCCGGCAGCCTGGGCTTCAAGTGGGCAAGCTCAGCTTTCCTCCCTCTGGAGGGGAGAGCTGTTTGGGAAAATGTAGTGGCTCTGAGGTCCCTGGCAGCTCAGAAGGGAGGAGGGCCCCATTGCTGCACGTCCTGTTTCTGGTAGGCAGGCCTCTTTTAATAAGACTTCGTGGAGTCCCCTCAGTCTGGACCCATCTGACCAAAGCTCAGATGTCAGTGCTAGGACTGCTCATGTCCCCACCAGAAGCCACTGGTCCTTGGCCTGACCTTGAGGAGAAGGCTCCCCGAATGAAACTGGGTGGCCCTGAGAGCCAACTCTGTTCTCCCCCATGAACCTGACTGTTGGTAATTGGAAAACAAGCAGTCAGACACCCTTCTGCTCCCACCCCCCTCTCCAGAACGTTTACTTCCTTAATCACTGTTAAACAATTAGCAAATGGCTCATTTATGTCTAGACGCAGAAGAGAGATGCAGAGTCAAGAGCTGCTGTGGAGGAAAACGTTTCTCTTCTGTTCTGAATGTGCGCTCGCAAGGGACAGCGAGAGAGAGCTTGCTTTACAGGGTTGGCATTTCTTTCAACATATTGTCGCTGCGGATTATATTATTTTCAGAGTCATCTTAATAGTTTCCAACAATTGCTACCAAGTAAAGGTCACGTTTGAAGTTTTTGGCAAATAGAGTCTCGGTTGGCCAGCATTTCCTCTGCACAGACTGTTCTGAAGGGTGAGAGCAATCCAGGGTGGAGGTTGTAAGACTTTGCATTAAACTTAGTGTCTCTTCCCAGTCTCCCCCAGGCTTTTGTGGCCCTGTGACTGTGACCGGCATGGGACATTTTTATGTATAGCTCCTCTTCTTTGCTTTTCAACAGAGTGGAGGGTGTCCATATTTTGGGGGATATTTTTGGATAACCCTGCTGCCATAGAACCCGCTGGGTGGGAGTTGTCTTCACTTGCAAGTGTCTCCTTGGTGAGGGCATTGCTTCTGGCTAACCAGAACATCACGTGATGGGAAGCAAAAGGTGGAGGGCTTGCGTTTCTATGTTTTGTGCATCAGGGGATTGGAACACGGTGGCAGTGGTAATGGCCCAAGGATGAGAGGACTAACGGCAATTAGGGAAGCCATTGGATGTGCCCATCTGGCAGCCCTGTGGAGGGTCAAGAAATAGGAACAATCCCGATGCCATCCCCTTGTGCTCTAGGTAGCAGGGGGAGAAAGCAGCAGTGCACCCGTGGACCACGTGGACACCAGTGATCTGGGGAGGGAGGCATGTGGTAGGTTTTGTTATTTTGATTTTCTGTTGCTTAGGAAAAGCCAGCAAAACAGGGTTTATGACTTTGCAGGTATACTCCGTGGATCTAACCAACTTTAAGCAGTTTTATATGTTAAACCTTCTGAGATTTGGGGATTCACATCCCATCACAGGTGGCCCAACTTTGCTTTTCCACTCAGGTCTTGTTCATTTTCAACCTCCTTTCCTCCATCAGGAGTAGCCAAATATCATTTAGACTGAGAGCTGGAATTCAGGGTGCAAAAACCCTCGACTCTTGGGTTAAATAGAAGTCTTGCCGTAGGCTTGTTATTCTTCCCTTTTCTCCTTCATGGGGTTTTGGAAGGAGCAAGTACAAATAATATGTAAAATACTGATTGGGTGTTAGTTAGGATGTACGTTCTGGCTGCTCCAACAAAAATCCAAATGAAACAGAGGCTTAAACAGAGGTAGTTTTATTTCTCTCTCATGCAAACATCCCAAAGGCAAGCAGCCCAGGAAGGGTCACTGACCAGCATCCTTTCAGCTCATCGTCCTGTCTTTCTCAGCCAATGTAGTTGTTGAGCTTCCGCACCTGGGTCCAAGGTGGCTGCTGTGCCCAGCCAGAAGGAAGGAGAAAAGGAAGGAGGCACAATCCAGAAGTCACCAGTGTCACTTCTGCTCACATCGTCTTGGACACAGCTTAATCACAAGGCTCCATGACGCTGCGAAGGAGTCTGCGAAATGTAGTTTTTATTGTGGACGGCTATATGCCTAGCTAAAATTTGAGATTCACATAATTAGAGGAATAGAGTGAATATTGGGGTTACCTGTCGGTCTCTGTTGTAGTAATATTTTAAATCACAGTAATGACAAGAACAACATCGAAACAATAGCACTTAATTACTAATTTAGTAATTAATACATAGCAATAGGTACTCTGACCTTGTGCTGAGTGCCATCGTATTGTATTTCCTCTAGCTTTCCATCTAATTCCTACAACAGACCTATGAGGTAATACTTTTATTAGTCCCAAATTAATGACGAGTACATCGAAGCCCTGCAACGTTTCCAAGGGCAACATAGCTCGTAAGCAGGAGGGCAGATACTAGAACACGGGTCCACCTCTCACATCAGTCTTTACTTTCCTAAGTGCAGAGCCGTCTGAAAAGTAATGTAAAATACCAGCTGTGTCATCAGGATGCTTTTGATTTCGTGTGACAGAAACATAACTCAAACTTAGCTTACTCTCAAAATGAAGATTTATTGCCATATAAGGCTAGAAAGTATACTGGGGTAGGCAGAGCTCAGAGAAAGAAGAGGAAATGCTGTGCTGTCGACATTGCATTTCCTTCTGTCTTTCTTTGTCTCTCTCTGCTTGGCTTCATTCTGCAAAGAGGCTTTCTCCCCTTGGCAGAAAGTAGGGATTTTGACAGCCCCAGATTCATTTCCTCCCAGCCTAGAAGCTCAAGAGAAATTTACCAGTGTCTATGCTTCAACCCCAGGGAAGGATCCCACACTGGCTCTTTCTGAATCCTGTGTCTGTCCCTTAATCAAATACCATGCCACACGACCCTCTTCCTCCCTACAATTCACTATAATCAAGGGTAGTATTTTTTACTGGAGGAGAGGGAGGGCAAGATTATTTACTGGACTGACAAGATTATTTACTAGTACACTGGGAGGGCAGTGTGCTACATAATCACCTCTTAAAACGTCAGATATAGTAATCTCATTAAAGGCTTCAGCTAAATGACACTAGCTTGAGCCTGTAAGGATATATTAAAGCATTCTGTGTTTCTATGAATGACAGGCATAGACGGGCACAGAAGCCAAGTCTATACCAGAATGTTAGTTATCTGGTTAAAGAGAGAGTTCATCGAAAATAGAGTAGATCCAGCATTATTTTAATTCAGAATTCTTTTCAACCATTTGGCCTAATGTTTTGATGCTTCCTTCTGATCATGTGGCACATCTGTCCTCAGTTATATGAAGCATTTATTTCTTCTTGGAACATGCCAAGATAACACTGGCTTTTTGGCTCCTGAGGATAAACTTTCAGGCAAAATGGTTATTGTGACATTTTCGGGAAGCGCAGATGTTCAAACAACGTCCATGGTGAAAATGCATCCACTGAATTTACACAGACTACTTCAACATGCAGATCAGTTATGAAGTTACAGCAGAAGGAAGCAATTCAGCTAATTATTTCACTACTTATTTCTATGTTCTATATGCAAACATGCATTTAACCAAGATTGGAAGAATAGGTATTCATTTCTTCTTCTCAAATGCCCTGAATAGGATGCCATGTAATTAGTTAGTGCTTTTGTTAAAAACACATTAGGAAGAATAACCTTCTTGTTGTCAGTTCTGTTGAATGCACAATTAAACCGTTTGATAAAGCAATTACCTGAACACAATTATGTTCATCCTCACCCCATCAGGAGATGAAATTAAGGATTAGGTAAAATTGCAAAGCACATGAGATCTCTGCCAACCCTTCTTTAGAAGACAGAAAGGTCCCTGGCCAGGATGAATTTGCACAGTTCTATAAATCTAATTAAATCATTGCACAACAACTTTAATTAAGTTCATGATCATATTGCTTTTCTTTTTCTTTAAGAAAAAAAAAGCAAACAAAATATTCTTTGTTGGCATGCTGCTCTAGTGAGTACAGTCAGACTTCTTCACAACCTTTTCCAAGAGAACATTTGAGCCCCAGATTTGGGAAGTGCTCGTAGAGTCTTGTTATCTAAGCCTTGGACTAGGACCTTTATGTCATGAGGGAATGAGGTGGGTTAGGGTTGACCATGAATTGATGCCATAACTGCCTGTCAAGAGGAATGGCTTTAATGATGCCCTCGCTTTTACCAAAGCAAGTTGTTGGGACTTTCCCCTTTCTGAAACCACTGGAACAGTTTTGCATGTTTACATATGATTGCATGGGACCGAAATGCCTCATCCTGTCATCAAGGGTGGTTTTCCTGAGATGCTGGGTTCCATCCAGGAACATGCTCAGAACAGCAGACCTCAGTGTCAGGGAAGACCCTGTGTCTAAGAGAGCACCTTTCCAAAGTTCTCATCTAAAGATACTGAGGACCGCTTTGAAATCTGCACCTCCTTGAAGGCTGCCTGTCCAGTGGTGTCCAGATGAGAGGGACCAGGTGCTATGGGAACATGGGGACGCTGACCAGAGTGATCAGGTGGAGTACATTATAAGGTTTTCTTTGCTTTCTTCTCTCCTCGGAGGGAGGTCAAAAGATGTTATCCTGTATCAGCATGGATGGGATGCTCCTAAGATGGTTCATCTCTCATGTTAGCTTCATATTTCCTCCTGGAAGATCTCTAGACCCTCTGGCCCCTCTTGAGAGCACATTCACATAGAATACAATTCCCTGCTATCAAACAAAGCAAGACAGAGGTGGAGTAGAGAGGATGCATCCCCTTTTTTGTTTGTTACTTTCGGTCTTTTAATGTACATGACAGGGTAGAATGGCTTGACTCTCTCTTATCCACATCCACCTCCACCAAAAAAGGAATAACTATATTCCTGACATTTCACCTGTGAGGCTTAGACTAAGCATCTCAGTGAAGTGTCTGTGAGCCCTTCCTGCTAAGCGAGGTCATTTCTTTCCTCTGAGCTCCAGCAGCACAAGGTAGTATACTTGTGCTGGCACATTTATTGCACCCGCTTGGAACTGTTCACAGTTGAGTGTGTGTCTCACCACATGATGAGCTAGAGAGTCTGAGAACTGTAACACAGAGCCCCTCAGTAGAATACCCTTTTAAATAGCTGAGTTTGCAAGATGTAAGGGCAATCCCTGGTTGGGAGGTGGGGAAAAGGAAAACCAGAGCGGATACCAACCACTGCCTTGGGTGCCCTGGGGCAGGGGCGGTGGAAGGTAGCCCATCTGACCAAGAGGTTTTAGGGGTAGCAGCTAACTTGCAGACTAGAGACAATGCTTTATGTCTTTACAAGTTGGGAAATTCGAGGTGACACCCCACACGTAAGTCCAAAACCTTCAGTGAGTTCACCCTGAATTAAAAGGTGGGCTTTATTGAAAAAAAAAATTTTGCCTGTTGGTCAGATATTTCTTCTAAGATAACACTTGTCAACTTCAGCCTGATTCTGGTTTGCAAAAGAAAAGATCACCGGTAAAACTTCTTAAGGAAGAACCCACATTCATTCCTACAGAGCACGGGTGGTACACCAAACATATAATGACTAACATAAGACACAGGCACAAATCAGTTAGATCTGAGAGCAGCTGTTAAGCTGTCCTGTGGCGTATTGTGTGAATGGCGACCTGAGTATGTGGTTCCAACTGATACTCCTGGCATGGTATGGAAATTTTCAAGCTGATTAATTGACTTCAAGTAGTCCTGTTTGGGAATGCACCGACATTCCTATAGACGTAAATCTTCTCTGGAGGGCTGAGCCATCAGCTCAAGCTTCACAGCATTCCCTCAAAACCCCGTCACGCATGACTCATAGTTCTTAAAAACGTAGAGTGAAGTAAGCCACCATGAGCAAGAGGGAGCACAGACCACAAACAGTAGAATTCGACCCCCAAGAACTTGAAAGTTGGATTTTCATGTAAAATCAGTACAGATGTTCAAAATGTTTAAATTTTAAAAAATGACAATGTAAAACTTAATGAGTTACATGTAATCAAAAAACACTGGCTCTGAAAGGGAGAAATATAATCATTAAAAGTACATTTTAATGACGAGAACACATGAAAACCATGAGAAAGAAACCACGGCTCCAGCTCCTTATTCTAAATTTCGTAATTAAAAACACCTAGCTAAACACGTATTATTTCTGTACAAATCATATTTCAGGATAACTCTAAATCTCTGTTCAATAGAGGAAAATTCTTTGCAGAAGAAGTATAGCTAATAAATGCGGAAGCAATAACAGAACAAGGAAATCACCATTTTTCAGCCCCTAATGATACAGCTGATATGGGCAGTGATCAAGCATGGATGAAACCATTAGTCAAAAGGCTGATAATGAACTTTAGGGTATGTTTAAATAAAATGTTTATTTACTTATTGAGAGAGGGGTGGGAAGGGAGAGGGAGAGGCAGAGAGAGAGAGAGAATCCCAAGCAGGCTTTGCGCTGTCACTTAACTCTGAGACCATGACGAGCTGAAATCAAGAATCGGATGCTTACCCGACGGAGTCATCCAGGCACCCTTGAACCTCAGGCTATTAACTCCTGAGCCATCAGATGAATCAGAGAGTCACTGAAATGGGCAACTGGCATTGTTTGTCTTCTGGTGTCCTGTGGTGCCTCACAGGTATGTGAAGTATTTTTATTGAACTTAATTCTAGTCAAGCCTATGATGCCGTGTTCCACTTACAGAATGTGCAGGAGGGAAAGGAGGCCCCACAGATGCAAACAGACAAATTTGGAGTGTGAGGTTTTCGGGGACCCACTTTCCCCATGGAAAAAGGCAGAGTGGGACACGTAACTGCCAAATGTTTTGTGAATACTCGTTGCACCCAAAGGGAAACAAGCCAGGAGAAATGTAAAAGAGAAAGATGCTTTGGGGACTCTCAGGAAAATTGATAAGGAAGTGGGAATTAGGGTAGTAGCATTGCAGTTGAGTAAGGAAAACCCACATTTTTAAAGAGGTATCCTGTGAAGAGCATAGAGGGCTTGCTTTATGATAATTTGCCAAAAAAAGAAAAGTATGTTCTTTGAGGGAATAAAATATCTCCTGCTAACCTTATCATCAGTGTTGAACACATAAAGTGAATGAGTATCAGTAAAAGGAAAGAAGTTATGTTTGCAGGACAAGTTTAGGGATAGCCAAGGATATAAATCTGTAAAACTTTAAAAATATATATGTCATAGACTTAAATACAAAATTTAAAACTATAAAACTTCTAGGAAAAAGTTAGAAGAATCTTTGTGCCTTGGATTAGGCAAATATTTCTTAGATACAGCACCAGAAGCATGTGGCCATAAAACATAAAATGGATAAATAGTTTTCACTTCTGCCTTCAGAAGACACTGTTAAGAGAATGAAAAATGCAGCCACAGCCTAGTATAAAACATTTGAAAATCATGTAACTCATATAGGACTTGCATCCAGCATATATAAAGAGTTCTCTAAAAAAAAAAACAAAAAAAAAAACGTAGACAACCTAATAAAAATGGGCAAAAGATGTGAGCAGGCATTTCATCAAAGAAGATATGTGGATGGTAAATAAGCAAATAAAAGATGCTCCATATTATTGTCCTTGAGGAAATGCAAATTACAACCACAGTGAGATACCAGAACACCAGAATGTCTCATATTAAAAAGACTGATCAGGTATGTCTGGGTTGCTCAGTCGGTTAAGTGTCCGACTCTTGGTTTTGGCTCAGGTCATGATCTCATGGTTCTTGAGATGGAGCCCTGAATCAGGCTCTGAGCTGGCAGCATGGAATCTGCTGGGGAGTCTCTCTCTCCCTCTCTCTCTGGCCCTCCCTGCCTCAAAATAAATATATAAGCTTTTTTTTTTTTTTTTTAAACAAAGACCGATCGGTGCAAGTGCTGGCAAAGGTGTGTAGGAACCAGTACTCTTCTGTGTTGCTGGTGGGAATGTAAATGGTGTAGCCATTCTGGAAAACAGTTTGGAAGTTTCTTAAAGTACTATATGATCTAGCTGTTCTGATTATAGGTCTCCACCCGAGAAAATGGAAGCACATGTGCGTGGAAATAGCTGTTCACACGTGCTCATGGCAACTTTATTTGTAACAGCCAGAAATCACAAATAACCCAAATATCCATCAAGCAAATAGATGAACAAATGGGATACATCTCTACAATGCAATGCCATCCAGAAATAAAAAGGAATATGCTGCTGGCCCATGTAACAACAAGAATGAATATTACAATAATTAGGCTGCGTGACAGCCAGACCAAAAAAAAAAAGGATGTACTATTTGATGACAGTAATATAAAACTTCAGAAAACACAGCTCATCTCTAGTGACAGAGAGCAGATCCATGGTTTCATGTGGTGGGGGAGGGGGGAGGAATAGGAGGGCAGGGTTCCACGGGGGCAGGAAGAACCTTTTAGGGATGATGGATGTGTTAATTATCCTGATTACAGTGATGGTTTTGTGAGTGTGTATGTATGTGTATTTATCACAGCTCATCAAATTTGGACACCTTAAATATATATAGTGTATTGTATGCCAACTGTACCTCCAATGCAGCTGTTTAGAAAGTTTTAGAAAAAGGTGATCAGAGCTGTAGAGTATGTCTTGAACTTAGCACGTTCTTCTACTTCTGCACCATGAATTTCCACGTTCCTCTTTTTTGGTGCTGCTATCCTCCACCACTTTGTAGCCTCATCAAGTCTGAGTAACGTCCAAAAATAGAGTTGACACTTCTCAAAGGTGGTGCCAGTAAAACATTGAAAGATAAAAAGATGCGAGTTACTGTGAACACTCAGTCACTCTGGATTCTTCTTTCCTGGAGAATTCTCTGTACTCGACATGTGTCCGAGATTGTAACATCCCTTTGGGTTCAGAGCCCAGTTGTCATTTGTTGGCATTGTCCTTCTGCCCTTCTTGGAGAAGCACAGGTCTTGGGAGATTGAGCAGTAGCCAGAAGGGCAACTGTGGGGGTGGCTGAGATGGCAGAGGGCAGGTCTCCTAGGGTGGTCTGCGGGGCCTGCCGCCCTGGTGGCCTTTCAGGGAAAGTCTGCTTGGGCCAGAGGGATGGTTAAGGTTCGCCACATGGCAAGAAGAAACTATGCAAAGTATATAAATGCCTAAGTGACAAGAACCAGTGGTGAGTGCAGGTGAGGGGAACAACTGACATGTTTGACATGGTCGCTGTGACAGATATGACAAAGCCGTTAGTCCTGTAGGTGACAGGGGAACAAGGAAGATGGTGCCTCTGAGGGCCGCGTGCTTAGGAGGGGCTACTGTATGTTCTAACTCTGCAAACGTTGAGCTCCACTCACTGATGCCTGTCTCAAACCTCCAAGTGTGCAGAGTTGGAGAGGCCACGCAGTTTGCTGGGGCCTGCTTGGCGCCTTCTTCCAGGCAGGGTAGGTAGCTTTTCTAGTCATCACACACACCAATGTGTACCAGACCAGGCCAGACACTACTCCTGCTCCCAGGTTGTTTCTTGGTCCCGGGGAAGACAGACATGGAGACAGAGGGTTTCACGGGTCAGCAAGCTGAGAGGTGTAGAGGCATGGGCAGGGCGAGGCCCTGCATGGGAGGATGGAGGAAGTGTTGACACATCCGTATCTTGGTTGAGAGCTTGTTCAGTGGAACGGGATGGTATAGGCTCACATCCTGGTTTAGCCTGTTAGCCGTGTGACCTTGAACAAGCTCTGAAGCCTCTTGGTGCCCCAGTTTCCCCACCCCCGCCAACGCTCATGTATTTCTGAGACAGGGTCCTATTGGAGGACTGAGTGATAGCAGCTTTGGCCATGGCCTAACCATTCCTGGGCTGGAGGGAATGGACAGATATAGGACCCTAGCTAAGTCTGCCAGATACGCAGGGGAGCAGTTAACTGGGCCTAGGTCTGCTCCTTCCTGGAAAGCCCTCCCCCCACTGTAGGGAATTAAGCAAAAGCAGCCCCTCTAATCACACAGCCAGAGACAAGAGCCTACTCTAGAACCCCTCTCCAAGGGCCATCTTTGTGTTCCCTGACCTGGGCTTGTAGTCCAGGCCCACCATTTGCACTGCCAGTCCACACCAGAACCAGTGCCCATACCACATCGGGTGTCATCCCTGTGCCACTCGCCATGCTCCGCACATGACATGAAAAGATCATGCTTAATTCTCTCACCGATCTTCTCAGGTGGGAACTAGTATTAAACCCCTTCTTGAAATAATGAAGACACAGAGCCTCAGCTGTTAACATTGCTGTGGTCTCTCAGCTCCTAAGAGGAGAAGCCAGCCTTTACCATAATGTCACCCTGATGAGTGGCAAAGTCCAGACAGTCCTAATCCCAACACCACTAAAGTCAATGAGGTAGAGGGGTGGAATGCACTTAGAGATGGCAAGGAAATTGGATCTTAATTATAAATATTTTTAAAGAAGTTTCTTTTTCTTGACTTTGAAGAAATACTATGGTTGTAGTCTAAGGATCTATTAATCTTGAATTGGCAAATAAAAGCATAAATAATGGCCTGGGCCAGTTCATGGATTTCTTAAACAGAACTGTGCTGCATTGATGATTTGTTTTCAAGTGTCACCAGCAGCCTCTTTTCCTGAGTAGTTGAAATGTTCCCTTACAGGGTCATCTGCATTACTTCCTCCCCTTCAGAAGACCCTCTCTTCCCTAAACTGTGATTGGATGGCCTAGGCTCAGCTCAGAGCCCTGATCCGGGTATCTCGGTGTTAGTGGCTTGGTGCTGGTGGCTTGTAGTGGAGAGCGTGGTCTCCCTAGATGACAGCTGACCCCATTGGCCCTGCCCCTGTGTGGTGCTGTCTCCCAAGTAATTGCCCCCCAGCGCCCCCAGCTCAGAAGTGGTCGTCATGGAAACATATTTTTGTTTTGTCTTGGCTAGTGGCTACTATTTGATTACAGACAAGTGGAAAGAGTGGAGTGCCTCCCCTCAGAAGCATAGCTTGTGACTGAACAAGTTCAAGGGCTGCTACAGACATTGGGAGGCTGAGGATGGGGCGGGTTGCGGGGCCCCCTTGGGGCAGCCCTGTCCACACCACCCCATTATTGAATCACATAAACAAAGTGCTTTTGTCACAGGCTCTCGGTGCTGACAGCTTCCCCAACTGGTCTCCTGGGTGACCCCGCCTTCCCAGTGAGGGTGCTCCCCTCGCTCCTGCCCACCCCTCACCCTCCCGTGTTCTTCGGTACCGCCTGGAGCTGGAGCTGTGTGGAGAGAGGAAGGGTTCCCGAGGTTACTTGGTTTTCACAGCTCACAGGTTTTCTTGATTGCATGTTTTGTAGATCCACATTTTTATCCCTGTAGCTGTCATTTTTCTTGACCTGCTATTTCAGTCACTCAAAATAGTATTACTATATCGCGTTGGAATTTCTCAGGCTTTTTTCCCTTCATGAAGTTTTCATCAACCTAGGGAGAATAATAGCTAATGATGAGAATGGAGAGCCGCAGCCGACTTGACCCGGCTTCCCACCGGTGGGCGGGCCTGGCTGTCAGGAGCAGGGCCGAGCAGCCGGGGTGCACCGCTGGCCCCACTCCCGCTGTGCCCCGGGTGTTGGCCACTCCGCATCCAGTCTGGTCCTCATGACCCTGGGGTAAATCGGTTTTGCTCTCATTTTCGCAGAGGAAGAGCAGACCATCCCCAAAAGGTGGTTCCTTGCCTGAGATCCTACAGTTATAAGTGACAGAGGTGGATCTGAACCTAGATGTAGCAGAACCCAAACAGTGTCGGTCTTTCTCCATACTCGAAGCACGTGAACTGTTCACCTTGGCTGGTTTCATGGCAGCATGGCGCATTGACAGAATGGCATTTGGATGGCCTGCAAGATCTGCTCACTCAGATGCGTGATTGGCATCTCCCATTCGCTGTCGCCCAAACAGATGATTCTCCTCATCGCCCACAGTCTCTCTCATGGCTCCTATGACTCTGCTCTCAACCCAGTGACTCAGGCTCCCACCCTAACAGTCCTCTTGGTCTCCCCATTTGCTCTCATCCTCTTCAGCTGATCCGTTAGCCAGCCTTGTTCTCTGTTACCTCCACACGGTAGCATGATTTGACTCTGGGTCATCACTGCTATCCCGTGACACTGGTGCTACCGTCTTTTTGCATGTGGGCCCCCACTTGGCTTCCTCACTGGCCTCTCTGTTTCCATCAGTGTTCTCTGAGGTTGGTTCCTCACAGAGCAGCTGAGCAAGCGATCCAAACAGCTGTTCACTTCCCGTCACCTGTACAACGATGTCACAAATCCTTATTGTGCTCCCCAGGCCCACCATGACCTGGCCTCATTCTAACCATATTTTATCGTGCCGCTCTGTCTGATCACCTTGGTGTGCATTTCTCCCTGTAGCGTGCTGAACTGGTCCTGCATCAGGGATTTTGTGCATGCCATTCCCTCTGCCTGAATGCCTTTCCACCAAAACTTCACATGACTTCCTCCTTCTCATCATTCAGGTCTTAGCTGAAATGTCCCCTCTTCTGGGAACCCCTCCTTCACCACCCACCACACAACAGAGCCAGCTTTCCCCTCAGTTACTTTCTAATCTGTTTCTCTGCTTTCTTCATACTGATTACCTGTGTCTGCAGTGATCTCATTTCACTTGTTCTTCCAGACTGTATAGCAGACTGCTCAGTTTCTAGAGTAGTGTCTACACAAAGGAAGTGCTCAGTCAATATTTGTGAATGAAAGATTTGATGATTGAATGATGTATAGAGTTCTCAAAATGTGCCAGAGTAGCTTTGGAGTCTAGCTCTGGGCTTCTTCCAGTCCAGAATCTCTTGGGGCTGGGAAATGATTCTGCCCTTCTGCCCACTGATGAGGATGACAGTTTGTTCACATTGCCTTCTGGGAACCCCAGGGAGGTAGGGAAGTACAGGATTTTGATGCTAAGTACAAAGATGCCACTGACTGCCCAGACACTGATGTGTGCCGATACGCAGGTTTGAAAGAAACAGGAAAGCTGGGTGAAAGTGACAAACAGTGTGTCCATCTGTCTGTATGTTCATCTGTCTCTCCTTCCATTCACCAGGGATGAACTGGGTGCTTGTTCCTCTCTGGGCATTGCAGATGTAAAAATGTATTAGGTGAAGTTCCTGGCCTCCTAGATTTTCCATTTCAGAAGGGGAAATGGAAAGTCTTGTGTTGGTAAGTGGCTTCCTAATAAAGGTGGGCATGTGCAGAACACCCACATGGGCACACAGGAGGGCCTCCTACCTCTCCTGGCAAGTTACGGAGAGCCTCTTGAGGAGTTGATGGCTGAGCTGTATACGAGAAGTGTGAAGGATGCTGGCAGAGGTGGGAGTGAGCCCTGATGCTCCCCCTCCCTTCACACAAGCCTAGGAACTCCTGCTTATCCTCCAGATCATAAGCGCCTTCCCTCATGCCCTTGGGCTGGTCATGCCCCTTGTCGCATATCTCACCCGTGCTGCATACCTTTTATTCTTGGCATTCACCATAGTTAAAGTCTAATTTTCTATTTGTAGGGTTACTAAATTAGTATCCCTTTCCTCCAGTAAACTATGAGTAACTTAGAATAGGAACCACATTTATCTCTGGCTCACTGCTTCATCCCCAGCAGCTTACCCAATGCCTAGCACAGAGAAGTGACTCAGTCAGTAGACACTCGCGTATCGAACATCGGTGGATGGGGAAGGGAGAGAGATGAGGCCAAAGAGGTGAGCAGGGGTGCACCATGGAGGTCTGTATGTGGCCTCCTGATGGACTTGACAGGAAAATAATGGAAATGAGAGTTTATTGTGTCCTTAAGGACTGACATGATGGAGTAGTTTGGGGAACCCTTTTTTGTCTTACTGGAAGGAGTAGCTTGGTGAGCAAATGTAATCTAATGTAAAAACCTCTACAGACAAATGAACTCCTATTTCTGGAACTCTCAGTCCTGGAGAAAAGACTTCAATTCACCATTTACTGTATGTGTACCTTCACACCAGCTTTGTGTCCAGCCCCGGGAATGACAGAGATGAACCATTCAAAGCCCTTGCCTCGGGGTACTCTGCGTTTGGAGGCAGGGGCTGATCTGTGATCCTCCAACAGTGAGCACACTTGGAACGCTGATAAGGAGGAAGGCTTAGAGAGCCTGGGAGCCAGAGGGACCCAGAAATTCATGTAAATGTGGCTGTCCAAGAAACTGTTATTTTTATTTGCCCTTGATTGTAAACCAAGACTTAAATGTAGAGGCTGCCGATGGGCACATCTCCACTGAGAGATGTGCCCAGGCTCTTTCCAAGTATGGCCCAGGGCATTTAGCTGCCTTGTATTCATGCTTTTTAAGACGGAATTGTGTCTCACCTTCATCTACAGTGAGGGTTTTATTATTTCAGTGTAGCATAACCCTTGGGAGTGTCGTCTTGTGCTGGTTTTGTGCTCTTCTGCTAGTCCCCGTTACTTTCTATCCCTGGCTACAGTGCCTGCAGCTTGTAGTCACTCAATAAATGTTGGTGAAAGGAAGGGTTGGAGTAGAGAAGAGACGGTCCCTGGAAAGATAAAGGAAGTGACTTTCAGACTACCACGTTTGAAGGCAGAGCCCTCAAACTCATAAAGTGTCAGGTTCGTTAGATACACCTTTGCACCCATCTGGCCCACTTCACCATGCCTGTCTTTGTGTCTCTGCTAGTCTTCGCCTCTTGCCCATTGAACACAGAGAGGTGGGAAGGAAAACTGTGCCCCAAGTTTCCTTATTCTTGTGTTGCTTTTTCTTTGCGGCTTGGCTCAGTTCCATGGCTGTATAAGCATGTAAGGAGATGAGGGAGGAGGTAGCCTGGAATCTGAAACTGAGCCAGAGAATACTGTGAGAAAGAGAAAGTGCTTCATGATGACAGGTGCCTGAGAGTCTCAGGAGAATCAAGTTGCTTCTTGTCAAAGCCCCTTGCTTGAAAGCCCAGGGGAACAAAGGGATTTTCCTTTTACAAAATCTGCCTATTCTATTTGTGCCATGACCCCTTTTCTCTTCCAACTTGGGGACGCTGGAGCTTTTGAGAGGTGTTTCATGCTTTCAAGATGAAACTCTGCATAGCGTCTGAACTTGACTGAGTCTGTTCTTTCATTGACTTTAGGCAGCAAAAATGCTTGCTGTGTTGTGGTCCCCCTACTTGGCTGTGCCTTGGGGAGTGTGGAGGCAGGATTGGGCATGGTGCCTGCCCTCTAGGAGTCGGCACTTTTAGCCGCCACTGCAGCGGAAGTTCCGATGTCCCCCAGCAGTCTGTATCTGCCTGCCAGATGCCTGCCATGCACACAGGGAGGAAGGCCTGGATATGACCAGAGACAGAGACTAGGGGTTCAGGTTCCCTCCTGCAGACCAGGACAACAGAGGTGCTCCAGGTTGGAGAACAGAGCTGGGATTCTTCTCCTCCTCCCAGGGTGTTATGATTCACGGATGTGTTTGTTGGCTAATTGCTTCTCTGTGAGAAGTTTGGAAATTACATAGCAATTTTGTTGACAAAAGGATGAACTTCAAATTGCTGTTTCGCAAAAAATCGTTTTGTTCTTGAGGCAAGCTCAACCCTTGTTCATTGAAATAGAATCTTAAAACTAGCATCTTGTCTCACGTGGGATTTGCACATTTTGTTAGAGAAAATATTGCTTCCATTTCTGTTGTTCTAAATGATGGACCGTTTCCAAGTTGGTTCCATTTCTCCATGGACTCCCAACCAAGTAAATGAGCAAAAAATACCTAGCACCAAGTGTTAGATCCAGTGCTTATATTCCAGCCGATTATTTGGGGAGTAGAATGTCCAGCCTGCTGGTGGCCTCGGTCACATTGCTAGGTACTTCAGAAGATGCCCTTCTTTTCCTTGTGAAAGCTCAAACCATAGAGCTATCTTTTATGGTTACAAGCTCTCGAGTGAGGACTTCCAAAGTATCTTCAAAAATGAGTTTTTAAAAGCTTACTCTCTAGCTGCCATCTTGCGTCCCCACGTGTATGCGCCTAATCTCAGCTGGTCCACCCGAGACCCCCTGAGCACCAACCCTAGCCCCCTGCGTGGTCCCATTTCCGCTCCAACAAGATGAAGGAAACTATCACGAACTGGGAGAAACTCGCCAAAACTACAAGTGCACATTGGTGGGAAAGGAACTGCTCGCCGAAAGAAGAAGGTGGTTCATAGAACAGCTACAGCAGATGATAAAAAACTTCAGTTGTCCTTAAAGAAGTTAGGGGTAAACAGTATCTCTGGTATTGAAGAAGTGAATATGTTCACAAACCAAGGAACAGTGATCCACTTTAACAACCCTAAAGTTCAGGCATCCCTGGCAGCGAACCCCTTCACCATTACAGGCCATGCTGAGACACAGCAGCTGACAGAAATGCTCCCCGGTATCTTAAGCCACCTTGGTGCTGACTAGGTTAAGAAGGCTGGCTGAAGCTCTGCCTAAAAAAATCTGTAGACGGAAAGGCACCACTTGCTACCAGAGAGGATGATGATGATAAAGTTCCAGATCTTGTGGAGGATTTTGATGAAGCTTCCAAGAATGAAGCCAACTGAATTGAGTCAACTTGTGAAGAAGATAAAGCTTGAAGAAGTGACTGGGAGCTGCTACTTTATGACTGCTTTCTAAAAATTTTGTTCATGGATCTGATGAAATCTAGATCTCTAATATTTTTAAGCCCAAGCCCCTTGGACACTGCAGCTCTTTTCACTTTTTGCTTATACACAATTCATTCTTTGCAGCTAATTAAGCTGAAGAAGCCTGGGAATAAAGTTTGAAACAAGATTAGTAAAGTTCTTTGCCTAGTAAAAAAAACAAAAAAGCTTACTCTCAGTATTTATACTTCTTTTTTCCCTAAAAAATAGTGTAGATTTGGATATTTCTGTCTCAGTATGAGATGATGCATCTGAGGGGACTTTGGAGTTGAGTGGGCATCCAGGTTCAGTGGAGAATATCTCTTTATGAAAGCCTCATCTGCTTTGCATGGCTTCCAGAAGTCAGTCCCTCGGTTTCCTATTGAATGAGATCATAAGCAGGAGACACTGAGAGACAGTAGCATAGCTCTCCAGGTCCTGGGTATGAAGGAGACCTTGATAGTATCCCACTGCCCTCAGGTCACTGCCACCAAGGCCCTCACATTGTAGAAGGTGTGGGAGAAGGAGGAGGGTGGCCACATCCTGGGAATTAGCATGTTGGCCACTAAGGTTGGTGCGTTCAATATGAGATATGGGCTGTTGCTACAGTTTTGACTTTGGGAGCCTGAAGGCATTTCTGCTTGCCTTCCCCAGCAGGGCTAATGGAAAATTATAAGCTATTAAGGGAGAGTGGCTGTAAAGATTTTTGGTTTTGTGTTCTTCCATTTTGGTTCAGAGGAGGTGTCAAAGACTTGGATGCTCACGAGCAGGGACCAGGAGGGAGATGCAGGCTCTGTGAGGAGCAGACCCTCTCATCCTCTCTCTGTTCCTGCGTTTCTGTAGCTCCTCATCTAGGTCTCACGTGGCTCTCCAATGCCTCCTACTGGCTAGGGTCGCGTTGTTCTTCCTGGCCTCTTCTCCGGGCACTCAGACTGTGCTTCTCCTCTGCTTGAGTAAATGCAGTAGCTTCTTCTTGCTCCTCACGACAAAAATAGGCTCTAGTTAGAATTTGAAGCCTCTTTCCTAATCTCTACCCTTGCTCCTGGTCTCCCCCATGCCTTGTTCTTTCCTTGTCTTCAGAAACTTGCACCAAGTTGTAAGGCCACTGAGAAGACTTCTCCCCCCTTGGGTTTGCTGTCTTTCAGTTCCCACAGCACTGAGGGTCACTTGCCCTGGTCCACCATGTCACTGTGGCCAATCTGGTAGAATATGCTAGCTGATCCATTTGTTAATCTACTTGAAAACTCTTTGAAATCGAGAACCATGACCTTGCTACTACTTTGTGAATCTCTCAACATACAGTTTCCACCAGAACAAAGGTGATTGGCATGAAAAGCTAAGGACATCGGAGGGGGCGGGGGTGATGGTAGGTAAGATGAGTGGCAGCAGGATTAGCAGACTTGCTCTATAAGGTTGATAGATTTGACATCCTGATATCATCACTCTTTTTACCTTTCTTTATAAATGCCTTGGAGCAAGCGTCAGGTGATTTGTATCCCCAAGTAGAAACACGCCCATTTGGGAGACAGAGACTGCTCACCTTTCAAATCTGTGAGAGATTGCTGAGCCCACGAGAAACGGACAGCCATCTCACATGGATTAAAACCAGTGGTGGTAGGAAGTTAAATTTGCCTCGTGAGTTTGTAGGAGGTGAGCATGTGACTTCACTTCCATGATGTTGCTCCGAGACTACAGTCACATCTGTGGGTAGCTTTGTGGGATGTAGGCCCTTCCCTGGGGAGGAGACCACATCCATTTTGAGGTAGAATATTCTTTTGGCTAATGCAGGCACAGTGTATTTGAGTTGGGGGGGGGAGTCCTAGAACCTAACTAGTCCAGCCTCTCCTGGTCCCCACTCCTTGACCCCCCAGCAGTGTTTACAGACATGAAGACTGAGACCGGAGGAGTCAGGTTATTGTCTCAGCAGAGACTAGACCCTGAGTTTCCTGACTTCCACTCAAGAGCTTTTTATGGGAGGGTAACAGATGCTTATAGGCACCAGGAAGCTGAGAGAAAACATAGTGTCAGCAGTCCCATGTGTAGAAATCCTGGGTGAATGGTTCCGGTTAAATAGAGCTACCCCTATGTTTTCCCTGGCTCACATGCTTATTTTGGTTCTTCTTTCCCTCTTTTTTTTCTGCCTGCTTCCTGACTTCCTTTCTGACGTCCCCATTGCCCTCCCTCCCATGAGACTTAGGAAGCCATCTCTCGGCCCCTGAAACATCAGCTGGTGCTGTGCTTCTGGCTCTAACCTTGCCTGTGTGCCATGTCACAGTGCTCCCTGGGTCCCCAGCCCTGGAAGCCATGCCGTGCCATTCACTGGGGGAGATGCTGCTGGCTGTTGCTTCCCAGAGAAGCAAAATCTCAAGCCCTCCCGGCTGAGCAGACACCAAAGGCTGTGGGAGTTTTGAGGGTGGGAGATCTTGAGGAGATAGCTCTTTTAGATGAACTTGATGACATGAACAACAGTGTTGATCATGATAATAGTCACATAACAATAAAGATAAAATAGCTACTGTTTACTGATCCTGCACCATGCCAAAAGCTTTATTTACCTCTCTTCTCTCACTTAGTACCTAGCCCCAAAATGCCAGTGGTGCTATCCCTGTCTTCCAGAGGAAGACACGGAAGTTTGGAGAGGTTAGGTGGCTTGTCTCCGTTCACGCCTCTCAGGACCCAGACTGAATCAGGGCCTCTTGGGAAGAGCAGAGGTCGGAGGGGTGGAGACCTCCAGCCAGCAGCTCATTCACCTGCAGCCGACGAGTGTGGCCGTTGCCTCTAGGGAAGAAGGGAGGTCACTCAGTGACTCTTTCATCCTCTGGCCCTGCTGCGCTTACTCAGGTGGGAGGAAAAGAAAACCAGGTTGTGCACTCTCCCCATCATCTGTTCAGGAGGCTTGGCCTCATGTATTCTTATTTATTGATTTCATTCATTTCCACAAATACCTACAAGGACTTCTCCAGCCGCTGAGGAAATGACAGCTTGTTACATAACAAGAGCATTTGATCAGGACTCAGAAGACATTAGTCACCTTTCAGCTTTCCTGTGTGTTATCCCGGTAACCTTGGACAAATCGTGTGATTTCTCAGAGACTTCACTTCTTCATCCATCAGCCGAAGCCAATGATGACAGAGGCAGCATGGCTGTCCTTGCCCAGTTTCTGCACCGAGGTGGCAGCTGGTTGGGGGACGACGAGCCCTTGACGTATCGTAAACTTTGGGGTGGCTTATGTTGTCCCTGACCAAGAAAGCACGTGGTTGGGCAGAATGTGTCATGGAGAGAGATGACGGGAGAGGAGCAGAGGGAAGGAGCCAGAGTTCTGGAAACAGTTCTTTGCATATTTCGAGGAGCTCAGGTGTCCTCAGCTGGGAGGCACCAGGTTAACCTAGGGAATGGGATGGGAAGATTCAGGGCCCTTCTTAGGAAAAGGAAGGAGGACCAGATGGGGAGTCCCGGTGCTAAACACTCCCAGAGCATTTTTCATTTCATTTGCCTTAAATAAAACAGCGCTTGAAGTAAGTGTTGTTGTTATTTTCAGTCTACAGATGGGCAAACCAGACTCAATTAGCATGTGGCAACCCTGGGATCAAGCGGAAGTCCTTCAGACTGCAAAGCCCATGGCCCCAGCCCGGAATGGCGCTGCCTTGTGGGAGCAGGAAGCGGGGAGGGGTTTTGTGCAGGTGAAACTATAGTCTGATGCCATTTCCCACCCATCTGATTAGCAAATACCTGAAGAACCTCGCAGGCTTTCCAAGTAAGGATCAAAACTAATGAGTGCAAAACTTAAGTAGGTATAGGCCTCATCATTTCTGTCATTGTCATCCACTTGAGTAATGGTGGAACAGGAATGGACTTGGCCATTTTCTTTCACAAGGGCATGTACCTGACCTTCCTGGTCATCATTCCCCTAGGAAGGGTAAGGTTCTTCTTCCCCAGTGCATAGAGTGGATGTGTTCTTAGTGGTGGCTAGGACACAAGTCTCTTTCCCTGAAGCATCTCCTTCCAGCCATCCCTGTCAGTAGCCTGCCTGCTCCCTCCTTCTGGTGTCACAAAGCCGGTGGGGAGGGCGGCCATTTTCTTTACACCCGGTACAGATGGTGAGTGGGATCATTGCACTGGAGCTGAGCTTCTGTTTGGGGAAATGTCACTTTCCTGCTCTTGCCTCTCAAATGCCTCAGAGCTATGGTTTGTCATGGCCCTAAATTTAAATCTTGGTTTTTCCTTTCTAGTAACTTACGGATGCTTTCTGACAGCTCCCGTTAGGTCCGGGTCACACGTTGCTATCCTTGGTCACCTGCCCTGTGCATGTGTGCGCCTGTGTGTCGTGGCATGAGGTGGGGGCAGTTCTGGATGATCTCAGTGGGGCTACTTAGGGAACCCTCAGACTTGTGACTTCCTTTTGTGGTTTGTTTCTCTGGCTGCTGAGAGTCCCTTCTGTTAGAATTGCTTATTTGGTTGTGTTCTGGAACCATGGAAACTTTATAATTTTGTTCTGATTATAACTGCAATAAATACAGTGTATTTGTCTGTGGCAAATTATGTGCTCTGTATAAATCCCCTGCCTTCGAAACACGGTGGATCCCTCCAAGGGCCCATTATTTCCCTGGAAGGCTGAGCTTGTGGATAGCTGGGGAAACACCCGGAACCAGTGAAATGGTGGCTGTTCCTGAAGGAGGGAATGGGTCACTAGACAGCTGAAGAGAGATTCTGGAGATTGAAAAAACTAACTGACATTTTCTTTCTTTTTTTTTTTTTTTTTTTTTTTTTTTTTTAATTTTTTTTTTTTCAACTTTTTTTTTTTTTTTTTTTTTTTATTTTTGGGACAGAGAGACAGAGCATGAACGGGGGAGGGGCAGAGAGAGAGGGAGACACAGAATCGGAAACAGGCTCCAGGCTCTGAGCCATCAGCCCAGAGCCTGACGCGGGGCTCGAACTCACGGACCGCGAGATCGTGACCTGGCTGAAGTCGGACACTTAACCGACTGCGCCACCTAGGCGCCCCTCTGACATTTTCTTTCTGATATAACCGCTTCTGTGGTCCTGTAGTGTCTTTAGCAGGACATTTATTTTTTACTAATACGTCTCACAGGGAGTTTTTTGAGGGGGCAGGGGGATCAAAGTGACGAGTTCCTCTCAAATAGTGGCTTCTCGGTGGCCCCCTGGACTGATTCTGCTTCAGCTCATTTTCATCCCTCAAGTGTTTTCTGGGTCCCAGTGACAGCCCAAGCCCCGAGAGGAATGCTCAGGAAGGTGAGCCTTTGCCCACCAGGACTGTACGGTCTGCAAGGAAGAAGAGAGTCATCAATCACCCCACCGTGGCTCCAGCTTCTGGGGCACATCCTGCTGCTGCACAGCGATGCCGTTATCAAGCAGAAGGGGCAAACCCACCTTGTGGGGCTGACATTTATGGCATCTTTATGGGTGACAAGTAAAGTGACTCAGGCACCCTGGGCACGGTCCCTGAAGCAGCTGCGGCTGACTGAGTCTGCGTGGGGATGAGGGTGGGTCTGGCAGGGGGGAATGAGCACTGTACTGTGCCAGGCACCCAGCTGAGTCCTAACCATAATCCTAATTAATCCTCACAGCTCAGGGAGGCAGGTTCCATTAGCATCCCCATTTTATGTATGTGGAAACTGGGCATCACCACCTGAAGTGACTTGGAGCACCTGGGTGGCTCAGTCGGTTAAGCATCTGACTCTTGATTTCATCTCAGGTCACGATCTCATGGTTCATGGGTTCGAGACCCACATCAGGCACTGCACTGATGGTGCGGAGCCTGCTTGGAATTTTCTCTCTGTCTCTCTCTGCCTCTCCTCCGCTCGATTATGCATGCTCTCTCAAAGTAAACAAACGAACAAACAAACTTAAAACAAATTAAATAAAAAGAAAGTTAAGTGACTTGCTCTAGGACAATGAGTGAGCGAGCGAGAGTTGATAGTTGAGTCTGGGTTTGTCTGTCTCCAAATTCCTGACTCCTGTAGGATTCTTATTAGATCCTTATTTACTTCTGTCACACTGGAGGGACAGAAGCTTGGCCAGGCTCCCCAGGAAGAAGGCTGAAAAATCGTCCATTCCTTCCATAGACAGGTGTGGTAGGGCCGACAGGTATCCTAAACATATCGTGTGCCTTTCATCTCTCCCTGAGCACATGCTCTGTGTCTGGCCTTGTGCTAAGCACTTGATACACATCATTTCATTTTTTGTTGATTTTTTTTCTAGCATCTGGCTTCCTTTTCTAGAATGTAAGCCCCTAAAGGACAACACAGTTTCCACTTTTGTTCCCTGCTATATCACTATCAACTAGAATATTGCCTGGCACATAGTAGGTGCTCCAAAAAATACTAGTTGCATAAATGGATTATATCATCCCATTGAGTCAGGTATTATTATATCCTCCATTTTATAAATTAGGAAAGTCGGGAACAGGAGGCTTAACTCAGTTTCCCATAGCTAGGAAGTCTAGAGCCAGGGAGGATTTGAACTCACTCTGGCTCGTTCTCATGCCTCTGCTCCAACCCTTCTCTGATCCTGGGAGGTCAGCAGTGTAGTTGCCAAGGGTTTAGGTGGCTGATATACTGGCTTCCCTCTGAACTTCACACGTGGCTTCCTCCCAAGGCAGCAAAGGGAAGGCTTAATTGATGAGCTTAATTATCTGTGGCAGGGACACGATGGAGGTGCCACAATGTGAGTGCTCGTTATTACTTTGTTGTGCAGGATTCCCCCAAACGGGAGGGAGCCCGCACGTTGCAACAGGCTCTGTGAGACAGTATCTGTTCCACTTCTTTTATGGGGGTTCCCTCCCACCCTCATCCAGAGCTTGGTGTTAGACTGTTTGAAAAATCACTCAGCTGTATGAAACAAAAATTATGTTACATGCGGAGCCGCTAGCTTCCTGGAGATCACAGTTGGCCTTCCTTAATGAATTTTGGCCTGATTAACACAGGTTCTGGATTGATATCAAAATACACAAGGAGAAACTTGGTAGGAGTGGGAGGAGACTAGTTTGAACTTTCTAACTTTGAAATCACAGGAAGCAAAGGCTTGTGTGAAGCTTGGAGCCAAGGACAAGATGTGTAACGAGCTCCTGGATCTTTGAAGTGGAGTTGCCTTGCTCAGACTTCTGTAGACTGAGGCGCTGTCCAGACTCTACCGCCTTCCTGGTCCCATTCCATGCCCAAAGACATGAGGCTGGGGTGCACATCTAAGGCTGATTGACCCTCAGAAGCTGCACCACCTTCTCCTGTGTCTTGTTTCCTTGGTACCTGGATGACTGTCCCGCATCTTCATTTAAACTCACCCTTGGGGGCTCACCTGGGCAGCTCAGTCAGTGAGTATCCGACTCCTGGTTTTGGCTCAGGTCGTGATCTTACTGTTCGTGGGTTCAAGTCCTGCATCAGGCTCTGTGCTGTCAGTGCATAGCCTGCTTGGGATTCTTTCTCTCTTTCTCTATCTCTGCCCCTCCCCTGCTTGTTTGTTCATTCTCTCTCTCTCTCTCTCAAAAAAAAAAAATATTAAAAAGATTAAAAAATAATATACTCATGCTTACAATCCCCACAGGGACTTCCAGTGGTGTCTTGTCCCCAATGCCTACCTCTTCATAGCCGGGTCTCTATTCCTGCCCCTCCTTTTTGGATTCTTGAAAATTCATTTATATAACTATCCCCACTCCCCCTGGTTGGAGTCCTGGCACCTCATCACAAGACTCAGCTTTTCGCAAGTGTCGGGCATGTCTCATGCCCCCTTTGTCCTCAGGGCTGACCTCCTGGATTGAGATCTGGATCTTTTTGTACATCCCCAGAAGTTAGTCAGGTACCTGCATTCCCGCCTCAGATGCCTGTATGTCACCCAGTCTTGTGATCTCCGTATCAAGCCGTTGGCAATCTCAGAGTCACCGGATCTGTAGTTTGGGCTTCAGTGGAAAGTACGAAAGGAGAGGGGTTCCCCATGAATGACAGGACCTAGACATTTCTGGACATGGAATAAGCACTAGGAACCATCAGCTCACGCTTCGCTCGTGGGGCAGAGTGGCCACAAGAGTCAACCTCATGGGACAGCTCATCAGATTCTAGGAGAAAGGAGATGAGATCTGTGTGGGGGTGGAAACTCTATCATCAAAAGAGGAAAAAAGACAGACTGTGCAGTCCGCACCATGTCCACAACTCAGCTCCATCATCAGACAATGAACTCTTGCCAAGGGCATTTTATTACTTAAATGTATTTTTCACATAGGTGATGCCAAGCAAAGAAAATCCTGTTTGAGTGATATGACTTTTTCGTTCAGCACTGTAGGCTCTCTCATCTCTAAGCAGTAAAATCAGGCAGTAATGCAAAGTTTAAGTTACTGTTTTATTGAGAAAAAATATCACCTTCATCTTGTTGCATTTGGTCAAAAGTCCGATTTGGCATTTTTGGTCACCTTTACCTACAGCTTCATTTTCGTTGGCTCTTTTGAGCATATGCAGCCTTTATTCATAAAGGCATTTGGGGTTTATTTTTCTAGAGTGAGTAAAGGTGGAGAGAGGAAGGAATTGTCTAGAGCAGACAGAAAGTGAGGCTGCCTGGCTGGTGATGTTTATCTCCTGTCGGGCCACGGTGAGATGTTAATGGCTTTTTTTTGACCTTGGGGAGTGGTAGCTTTGGAAAGAATTGGTGGATAGCTTAGCTAGTATCTGTTTTCTCATTCCGCAGAATGTCAGGGGCTACTGGGGGTGCGCGATGGACTCCTTATCACCCTAGAAATCTGCTGCCCTTTTGCTGTCTGCATTTCTTCTCCCTTATGGGTGAGGAGAGAGCATTTTTATGCAGAGAGGTCATCACTTGAGAATCCAAGAATCCCGAGTCCCTGCCTCTCCTCTGTGGTAAAGATGACAGAGACAGCGGACAGCATGAGGAAGGTGGCCCAGAACTGCCCCTCAGAAGACGGATCCACAGGGGTGCTTTGGGATGGGTCTCCAAAGGAGAATCAGAGTAGAGAGATGCGTCGGCGTTGTCAAAACTCTGAAGATTAAGTACTTATGAGCCTGTGTTCTTAAGAGTTTGGAACCAGGAGAAAATGAGTGTGAATCCACAGAAGAGGCCTTGGTTGGCTGCTTTGGAGAGGTTATGACTTTGATACAGAGTTCTGTTCCCTCTGAGCTTCCTTTTCATTAGTGACGTTTTTGGCCTGGTAGGGCTTTGGGGGCTTATTGCCTACCTCATTCGTGTTTTTATTTCACTGAATAAATAGGAGCATCTCCTCTGTTCTGGGCCCTCCTTTAGGTACCTGAGAAGCCGCAGTAAAACACCAAGATCCCTGCTCTCGTTGAGCCCACATACCAGTGGGACCACAACAAGAGCCCTGTCGGGACACTTGGGAAAGACACCACCCGTGTGCCTTTCTACGTGCAGAATGATGTAACTACGTGCGTGCCTTCTCAGCACAGTCTGCAGGGAATTCCATACAGCTTGGCTCTCTTTGTAAGAGAGTCATTGCTGCAAGCGCCCTGGGCTGACCAAGAGGACCACTGTCCCATGAGCTTGCTAAACACATGACATGGGACCATATAAACCCTTAAGAACGCAAGCCTTAGTGTCAGATGGCCTGGGTTTGAATCCAGACTCTGCAGCTCAGAGTTGGGTTTCCCTGGGCAAACAGCATTTCTGAGCCGGAGTTTCTTCATATGTAAGTCGGCTGTCAGCAGAGTTCTTGTGGTGAAACTGAGGGTGAAATTTAACGGGGAGAGTGTAGGAAAAGCTTGTAGCACAGCCCCTGGTTCCATGACTGATTGTGGATATGATGTGTATCATGAAGACTTTGAAGCCATTTCTACCAGCACCGTGGGGGATACGGATATACTTCGTGTTCGTAGCTCGTCTCTGAGTGGTGCGCAGGTATATTACACAGAGGCTCTGAAGTCTAGCGGTTCAGTCGTAACTGTGAAGGAAATACTAGAGGTCAAGAAGAGCAGGCCTGGGCCTGTGGAAGGGCAGTGGCATGGGTTGGAAATGTGCCTGGGCCAGGGGTGTCCTGGGGGAACATTGCCCAAGCGGAGAGGCTTAGGGTAGGGGGAGAGTGAGCCTGCCGTGTGAGGGGGGCACCAGAGTGGAGCAAGGCCTGGGCAGGGCAGCTGGGACCAGCCGTGGAGGGACTGGAGCAGTGTTGATGGAGAAGTAAGATCACACCCAGAGGGGATGGGCCTCAGAAACAACGACTTGAACTCAGTCTGGGCATGTGAGGAAAACGTCAGCACTGGGCCATCTTTGGCCTGATTCCCGGTAAGCAGGGAGGATCAGACTGGGTAGGAGGCACCATGCAGGTGTTGCATCTGATGGACTGGGAGAACCTGGGTGTCATCCACAGGGCCGAGAAACGTCAAAGCCTTGAGATCTTGGTGACAGACGACTGTCTTCCTTTGGCCAACTTGACGGCAGCTCCTGGACCCCGCGCCGTGTGGGATTGCTTGGCAGGCAGCAGGATGTCCTTTCATCTGCCCGAATATCTGTTGGTCTGTCAGCGTTTATTTGCTACCTGTTCTTTTGCAGGTCTTTTTCTGGGCACTTGGGCCACACAAGTGAATTACGACATCTTATTTGTAGAACTCATAAGGGAGACAGGCAAGAAAGCAGTCATCACGGTGCAGGGCAGCGTGCAGTGGAGGTGGGCACAGCTGGTCGGTGCCCTCGTGGAAACCTGCCTCGGGATCCCTGGGGGCTGCAGACAAAGCAAGGCGTGGAGGTGGAGCGTGTCACGGGAGAGTGTGAAGGGTCCACTTCGGGGGCCGTGTGCCAGAACAGAGCAGGCATGGGTTGGGAAAAGAAGCAAAGGGACCAAGCTAGAGGGGTTTGTGGGCTGTAGATCACGAGGGCCCTCTTCTGGGGTCACGTCTTCATGCTTCCCTGAGGACGCCAGGGGACAAGGAACGGGCGCGAACTGGGACAGAGAATCACACAAATTTGCGTTTTGCAGAGATCCTTCAAGTGTGGGACAACTTTCAGGGGAAGGGAGGGATGAGGGCAGGGTTGGCAGGAGTGGAGGCACAGACTCAGATCTGTTTTCCGCTGTGTGCCAGGGCAGGGCTTGCTGCCAGGCCCTAGGGACCCCCCACTTATCCATTCCTTCCCATACAGCTGCAGGAGGCTTTATCTAGTGACAAGGAAAAGGAGGCCTGGGTGGGTGATGCGAATCACTTAGACTCTTTCCTCTAGAAGGCAGTGGAGGGAGTCCCGTGTCAGATTCCCATTCAGGCTGACAGAGACAGGCAGAACCTGGGCAAAAGGCCTCTCCCCTTCCATCAGCACAGCTGGAGAGGTGAGAGTCCTGATGGAAATTAGGTGCTGCCTTCACTTGCATGCCACCTCCTGTGAATCCTGTCTGCGAGGCAGTCTGCCTCGGTGGTGTGTGGTGGGGGGACACGTGGCCCAGGGAGGTGGCTTAGCGTGGGCAGGGGACCACCGAGGAGGCCGGGACAGCCGGAGAGACAGGCATCCCAAGGGCATTTATAGCAGCAGAGATGTTTTTATTTTAGGCAGGAGCCAGCCAGGAACATTCTCTTCCTTTCTCCTAGAGCTGCCTGAGCCCACACAGCCAGGCTGGGCGAGAGACTGTGAACAAGCCCCTGCCTCCACCCCGCCTCTCGCACCGCCTGGAGTCTCTCCTGGAGGCTTGCTGCTTTTTCCTACGCTTGCAGGGTGCCCTCCCTTGTCTCCTTCTGCCATGCTTCCTCCACTGCCTTCCTCTCTTCCTCTCTCCTACTTTCATTCTTTGTGTTCCTTCCTTCCTTACCTTTTCTCTCCTCATCTGTAAAACGGGGTGATGCTCCCTAACTCCCTCCCCTTGCTGGCAAGGTGACTGATTAATTTCAGCAAGCCTGCTCCATCCACTTTGAGGTGTGGGGCTCAGGTCTGGCCCTAGGGCGTGTGAACGTGAACAGCATCCAGTTGTCCAGTTCTTGCCCTTGAGAATGCCCTCAAGCAGCTTACCCCTTGGTGGGCGTCAGGTTCAGAGGTCTGATCTTGGAGGCCTCCCTGGCCAGGCCACCCTGGACTGCCAGCTCCTGAATACACATTGCCCAGGAGAGCTCCGGTATGATATTCGACAGTTACAGGGTTAGCCTGAAGAGCCTCAGGCCCTTCTGCCTCCAGGACAGGTGAGCTTCCCAGACACAAAGGGAAGGTGCCCACATCATCTTGTTTCATTCTGTTGGCTTATCTGCATGAGTTCTGTTAAGCTACCTTAGCTAATGTGACAGTAACTTCGAATAACGTCACTAACACCACTGCAGTTGCCGAGCAAGGGCTTCATTTGGTGTAAGTTAGGGGGAGCGGCCGGCTGCCTTCGTTCCCTTACTATAGCTCAGCATCAAGGCAGCTTCTGGCAGGGGACCCCTTCCTTTCCTTTCTCTGCTTCCCCAGCCCTAGGGTCATTCCGTCCCCGCAGTGTCTTCTGCCTCTTCATTCAGCCGTCCTAGGATGCCCGGAAAGGCTTTGCCAGTCCCCTCAGTATTGAGAAGTGTGTGAGTCACCCCCACCACACCAGTGGACTAGGGAAAACTTGAAGGGTCTAGATTAAAAAGGAAGTCTGCCATTTACTGGCCTTGTGACCTTGAGGCAGCTATTTTGTTTTCTCAAGGTTTCACTTTGTTCATCTGCAGAACGAACCCACCAACATCTGCTCTCGCATATAGTGTTATATAAAGTATATCCCATGGGGGCGCCTGGATGGCTCAGTCAGTTCAGCGTCCGGCTTTGGCTTAGGTCATGATCTCATGGTTTGTGAGTTCAAGCCCTGCATCGGGTTGTCTGCTCTAGGCACAGAGCCAGCTTGGGATCCTCTGTACCCTCTTCCCCCGTCTCTCTCTGCCCCTCCCCCACTTGTGTTTTTTCCGTGTGTGTGTGTGTCTCTCTCTCTCTCAAAAATAAATAAAACATTAACAAATAAACTGTATCCCATGAATAAGCAAATACATAGGAAGTTTCTGCCTTATGCTAGCATCTAGACAGAGATGCATATCTTCTCCCCAGGCAGTTTCGTAGACAGAGAAATGCATGCAGTGTGGTGAGCGTGGTGAGGGAGAATGGCCCCGGGTCACAGAGGCGCCCCTTGAGGCCTGTCTGGAGGGGAAACAGGAGCCAGGAAGGGAAGAGGAGAAGGTCTGAATCTCCACTCTCACACTCAGGTGTCTGTGTGCCTCTTGAGTGTTAAGGAAATCAGTTTCATTTCTACTTGGAGCCCCTTTCCCATAGGGCTGGAAGGAAGCTTGCCCTCTGTCACTTAGGAGGCCCTGTCCCTCATTTCAACTCTTATTCATACTCAGACACTGGGGGTGGGTTGGAGGCACTGTCTGCCGGTCACACAGGCCGTTGTTTTCACTCAGTCATTCCTTCACCCCATGCAGTTTCATTGAGTACCTACCGCCCAGCACATGCCAGGTACTGTGCTTGGCACTTCCAATATAGCAGTGAACAGAACACAGCAGACCCCTGTCCTCATGGAACTTAAATTCTAGCAAGGAAGAGAGAGACGAAGCAGCAAATAGAACAAGCAAGAAATCCATACAGTGTGTTAGAAAATGACATGTTTGTATACAAACATGTGTATATATATATATATATGTATGTATATATATATATATATATATAGGAAATATATAATGGAAATATATATATAACATATATTGTATAACATATAACATAATGTTATATTATATATATATAATATTATATAATATATATATAATAATATGGAAAAAGAAAACAGCGTGAGAAGGTCAGGCATGCTGGGTATGATTGTTCAAGGGTGCTAAGAGAAGGAAGCCTTCCATGAGAAGGTGCACCTAAGCAAAGGCCTGAAGATGAGGGGACACCAGGAGGGACCCTTAACTGCCCCTGTGTCCAGGGCTTCTTTGGATGTGAGGCTCTCCGCTGCTTCCAGGCCATGCTTGGCCAGGCTGCACCTGGACCCCCCTCTTCTGGGGTATGCCTGGCAGTGGTTTCTCTGTGGGGTCTGTGGTCTCCCCAGAAGGCTGATAGGAAGCAGGGCCTGGGAACTTCAAGTCCCTCCACATCTGTGCTGTCTCCCCCAGATCCTAGATAGTGGGGGAAATCCCACACAAATGTGAAGTTTGCCAACATTAGCTGGCGCTCACAGGATTTCAGGCAGAGCGGACAGCAGGGCAGAGTCTCAGAAGTGAGAAGCAGCAGAGGTGAGGCAGGGAAGCCCCCGGTGTGTGTGATGTTGGGATGCATAAAGCATGGACATGGGACAGCAGCCGGCCCCAGCAATGAGCCTGGTGAATGTGCAGGGCAGGATAGGTAGCCTGTGGGGTGGCTCTCCTCCCTTGCACCCCTGCCCCGGGGGCCTGGCATCTTTTCCTTGGGCTCCGTCACGTGGAGCCTTGCCCTTTCCTCTGGTATTTCACATGTGCA
Source organism: Neofelis nebulosa (assembly GCF_028018385.1). NCBI lineage: Eukaryota > Metazoa > Chordata > Mammalia > Carnivora > Felidae > Neofelis > Neofelis nebulosa. The sequence goes on from NC_080782.1 coordinate 126,818,566, forward strand.
GGACGTTCCGCTGGTCTCGTTACACAAATGAGAGGAAGTGTACTCAGCTCTGCCTCTTAACACAAACCTGGGACAGTTTGTACTCGGACTAGACTGAAATCTGCCTCCTCCTCTGCTGAAAAAGGGTTTGCTAAATTGGTGACAAGACAAAGAAGAGCCAGAGCAAGTAAGGAGGTTACTCAAGAGAATGGCCACAAGACAAGATGCGTCTTCCCCCAGCCTCCACCTCCCCTGTGCGCATGAAAGAGGGTCTTTGCCGGATCTGAAATGCTGCCTTCCGGTGCACCTGTGTGTAGCCTTCATGTTCCAGTGTCGCTGGCTTGCGTCGCTGAAGAGAATTGGTGCTCCAGAAATACCTTCATCATTGGTGAAGGCCTGCTCTTTCCAATTCCAGGCCAGGTCCTACAGACAGTGGTAGTAGACAGGATCCTCACGGCCCTCAAAGAGCTTGCCCCCTGGTGGGGAAGCGCAGGAGGACAAGTCGTTGCAATAGACACTGCCTGCCCGCCGTATGGGCAACAGTTCAGGGCAGCAAATAGGACTGGTTTCCGCAAGAATTTTCCCAGCACCGCCGGGCAAAGCAAGTTGCTTTGTTTTTTTTTAATTTATTTTTATTTACTTTTCTCCTGCTGTTGGTTTAATAATTTTTTTGTTTTTTTAAATTGAAGTAGAATTAGCATACAGTGTTATATTAGTTTCAGGTGCACAATATGGTTCAGTAACTCTGTGTATTACTCAGTGCTCATCATGACAAGTGTACTCTTCTTTTTTCATGTATTTATTTATTTTAAGAGAAAGAGAGCACGACCAGGGGAGGGGAAGAGAGAGGGAGAGAGAATCCCAAGCAGGCTCTGCTCTGTCAGCACAGAGCCCAACACAGGGCTCGATCTCATGAATGGTGAGATCACGATCTGAGCCGAAATCAAGAGCCCCATGTTTAACAGGCTGAGCCACCCAGGCGCCCCACAACACGTGTACTCTTAATCCCCTTCACCTACTTTACCCATCCCCCCACGACTTTCCCCTGGTAACCATCAGTTTGTTCTCTGTATTTAAGAATATCTTTTTCTCCTCTTTTTTTTTCATTGTTGTTCATTTTGTTTCTTAAATTCCACATATGAGTGAAATTACATGGTATTTGTCTTTCTCTGCCTGACTTATTTCATTTAGTATTAGACCCTCTAGGTCCATCTACGTTGCTGCAAATGGTGAGATCGCATTCTTTTTATGGCTGAGTACTATTCCATTGTGTTTGTGTGCATGTGTGTGTGTAAGTATTCATATATTTATACATATATAATATCTTCTTTATCCATCTGTTGATGGACACTTGGATTGCTTCCATATCCTGGCTATTATACATAAACATAGGAATGCATGTATCTTTTCAAATTAGTGTTTTCTCTTGGGTAAATACCCAGAGGTGGATTTACTGCATCCATGGTAACTCTATAATTTTTTGAGGAAACTCCACACTGTTTTCCTCAGTGGCTGTACCAATTTTGCATCCCCACCAACATCTAGATATGTCTCCTTAGGCAAGGAAAATGAAAGAAAAATGAAACTATTTGGACTTCACTAAAATACAAAGCTTTTGCACAGCAAGGGAAAGCATTAGGGAAACAACATGGCAATCCGCTGTTGGGAGAAGATATTTGCAAATGATATATCCAATTAGGGGTGAGTATCCAAAATATATAAAGAACTTGTACAAATCAACACCAGAAAACAATCCAATTACAAAATGGGCAGAGGACCTGAATAGACATTTGTTCAAAGAAGATGTCCATATGGCCAATAGACACACGAAAAGGTGCTCCACATCACTCATAATCAAGGAAATACAAATCAAAACCATAACGAGCTATCACCTCACACTGGTCAGAATGGCTAGAGTCAACAAGACAAGAAATAACAAGTGTTGGTGAGGATGTGCAGATACTGGTTTAGTGATTATTAAATGTATGGAAGAATTAAAAAAAAAAAAAACCAATGCAATGAACACCTGTATACCTATCACCGAGACTGGGCAGTTGCTAATATTTTACAAAATTTGTGCTCTCTCTGTAACATACACGCGTTTCTCCCGAACCATTTAAAAACAAATTACAGACGCTAAGAAACCCCACCTCTAAGGAGACAGGCATTCTCCTATATGACCACTTTAGTAGGTATTACTATACCTACGAGAACAATAATCCAGTAATGTCACGTAATATGCAATCCTTGTTAAAACCACAGAAGTTTTCCCCAGAATGTCTTTAAAAAAATTTTTTTTTAAATGTTTGTTTATTTTTGAGAAAGAGAGACAGAACATGAGTGTGGGAGGGGCAGAGAGAGGGACACACACACAGAATTTGAAGCAGGTTCCAGGATCTGAGCTGTCAGCACAGAGCCCAATGCAGGGCTCGAACTCAAACCGTGAGATCATGACCTGAGCTGAAGTTGGGTGCTTAACTGACTGTGCTACCCAAGTGCCCCCCCACCCCCCCGCAGAATGTCTTTTATAGCTTTGCATAATTGTGATTTTTTCAAGATCCATTCAAGCCTCACCCATTGTATTTGTTCTATCCATTTAATTTCCTCTAATCTGGAAGAGTGACCCACTTGCCTCAGGGTTTTTTGTTGTTGTTTATGGCTTTTTAAAAAATTTTTAATGTTTATTTATTTTTGAGAGACAGAATGAGGCAGTGCATGAGTGGGAGAGGGGCAGAGAGAGAGGGAGACCCAGAATCCAAAGCAGGCTGCAGGCTCTGAGCTGTCAGCACAGAGCCTGACGTGGGGCTCGAACTCACGGACCGCGAGATCATGACCTGAGCCAAAATCAGACGCTTAACCAACTGAGCTACCCACCTGCCCCTAAAACATCTTCAATTTTGGACTTGTTTTCTAACAAATAGATTGAGATTAAACGTGTTTGGCACCAATCCCTCATAGGCACAATTGTGTAGTCGTTCCTTTCGCAGAAGGTTCATAAGTAGCTGATGCCATCCGGTCTCTCTGCTGCTGAATTGTCCCCTCGGTCCCTGCATTAAGGGGTGCCTGCCATGTCCTTTTACCGAAAATGTACATTTTCCTTGGTTAATAACGAGATGTTTGTTCTGTGGCGGGCACTTTGAGACTATGTGACTGTCCTGTTCCCTAGTTACTTTTACCCACCATTTGTAGTAAACATCGAATGATCCTTTCCTGACTCAGTTATTACACAGGGAGTTGCCAAATGATTTTCTAATTCTAGCATTCCTTCTCAATTTATTTAGCTGGCATTCCTCCGTAAAGATGAGCTTTTCCTTTTTCACATTTTTAGCAAACTTGCTTTTGAGGTGTAAGGTTCTGTCTTCTTTGGAACTCTTACCTCAGAGAAATGTGTGTGTCTTTCGGGGTGGGCTGGGGAGGGAGAGAGCCCAAGACTGAGCCCTGAGTCACACACAGGCCTCCATCCATCCATCCATCCATCCATCCATCCATCCATCCATCTTCTTCCTCCCTGCACGTTCCTCTTCAGCCACACTGGCTTCCCTGATGACTCTCATGCACACTCAGCATCTTCCACTTCAGGGCCTTTGCCTGGAGTCCCCCTCCCTTCCCCTGGAGGGCTGCATGGGTCATTTTATTCTTTGCTCTGCCTGGATATCATCTTGCCAGTTTGCTCATCACCCCATATAATGTACTATTCCCTCCCCATTATTCACTGTCTCTTACTCCCCTTTGTTTCTTTGCTGTCCTTATCAGCACCTGCCATGCTGATGGGACCAGCTTTTTTGTCTTGTTAGTATAGGGCCTGGGCCGTAGTAGGTTCTCAATAAATATTTGTTGGATGCAAGAAGAAACATGTACATGAATGTATGTTTGGCAAATCTCTGAATGAGACCAAAGACCCTTCTTTTGTTTCTCGTCACCACTCCTTCCAGATGACCACAGGGACATCTGGAAGCCCTGGACAGAGACGGACAGCTGTTCTTCCGTCTGCCAAGGGACAATGTGTAGTCAGCAGCCACTCACTTCCTGCCCAGTTATCAAAGCCAACAGAGCCATAAGATTATCTCCCTCCTCCTCCTTTGACATGATTTTTGGGGAATAAAAACAAATCAGAATTCATCAACTGTGAACAAAATTGTCAACTGTGAACTGTCAACAGTCTGGTTTAAAAATAGATGATTGGTTGATGAAATAGACTGGAGAAAGCAATTTAAATAAAATGTTAAAAATAATACCCAAAACATGCAAGGCAAAGCAAAGAGTGTGGTGTGGTGGAGAAATGTACCCAGTGGAGACCTGTGCGAGCAGTGAACCAGAGAGAGGTTATTAGTTTTGCTTTACAAATCCTAGCAGAGAAAGATTTACTGGCCATTTGCAGTAACGTTCACTCATTCCAACGTGTTGGTGTGTTAGACAAAACGGAAGGAAAGATTGGTTGGGAAATCTGCTAGCACGTTTATTTTTAAGTAGGTCAACATTTTGAATATTTCTGCCCATTTGTGAAGTCTTGGGCTCCCTCCATCTTGTCTGTTTCTGTGATGACTGGGGAAGGCATTTTTCTCGCAGCAGGTGAAGGGGTATAGAAGCTTCCGGAAGTTATAATTGTATTTGTGTTTGTATGAATGTGGGTTCCCGTACAATGTTTAAAAGTTGTTAATTTCCCATTTTCTAGGCTCCTCCTCCTTTTAAAGAGTTAGAGCTAATTATTTATTTAACTATATTATCATAAAATCAATATAAAGTCTTGAATTTTTCATACTTGCTCTTTTTTGCGCATGAGTCACAGGTGATATAATTTGGCCAAGTTCTGTACGTCCACTTGCCCAACATCCTGAGGCTGCTGTTCTGTGTTTTTTCTTTTCTTTTCTTTTCTTTTCTTTTTCTCTTCTTTCCTTTCCTTTCCTTTCCTTTCCTTTCCTTTCCTTTCCTTTCCTTTCCTTTCCTTCCTTCCTTCCTTCCTTCCTTTTTCTTTCTTTCTCTCTGTTTCTTTCTTTCCTTTTCTTTCTTTCTTTCTTTCTTTCTTTCTTTCTTTCTTTCTTTCTTTCTTTCTTTCTTTCTCTCTCTCTTTCTCTCTTTCTCTCTTTCTCTCTTTCTCTCTTTCTCTCTTTCTTTCCAGGAGAACTGAGTCATCTTGGCACAAAAGCATTCCCATTCCTTAGAGGCTATCTCTTTTTAAACATTGCTAGGGCTGCTCTAGGAGTATCCCAAACTGGGTGTCTCAAACAATAGAAATTTACTATCTCACAGCCCTGGAGGTAGGAATTGGAAGCCAAAGTGTGGGCAAGTTTCCTTCCTTCTGAGGCTGTGTGCCGCAGTCCATCTCCTGCCATTCCTTAGCTTCTAGTAGCCTCCGGCACTCCTTGTAGATGGCTCTCTTAGCACACCTCCACCTGCCCTCTGTTTGTGTGTGCCCCTGTGTCCAAATTTCCGCTTCTTAAAAGCATGCCAATCGTATTGGATTAGGACCCACACTATGAGCTCGTTGTAAGTTGATTATCTCCATAAAGACCCTGTAGAATACTGAGGGTTAAGACTCCTGGATAGATACCTTTTATGAGGGATATAAGGCATAACACAAGGTGCAAACTTTTCTAGAGGGCAAGCGGGGGGCCAGGGCATTGGTGATTCCTCTCTGCTTAGACCCACTTAGCATATGGGCCAGGGCTGGAAGGGCTGTCCCTCACAGGCAGCGGTGCCCATCTGAGGAGTCTTTACATTTATTCACTGTGTCTTTCCTCTGCTCTGGTCGAGGAGTTCCAGGGCATGCCATCACCCTTGGCTCTTTGGGAGCCTTGAGTAACTGACGGGCTCTCCCCTCTAAATCCAAAATATTCATGGATACTTCTTTCCTCCTCTTTTCTCCCCATGGTATTTTCTTAAAAATATTTTTTTTACGGCTGCCCCTTGATCAGTTCCCAAGAACGTCAACTTGTAGTTTTTATTGTTGTTTTATTGTGTTTGTTGTTGTTGTTATTATTATTATTATTATTTTGCTTATCCAACTCCAAGCCACAAATTCTAAGAAGTAGGCTCCCAGTCTACCCTCTTTAACTTGGCGCTCTGCAGACACTGTTCTGACATGGTAGCAAAGCCCGGCTGACTGCCTGTAGCCCCAGCACTTGCAGGGCAGACGTGGCGGGAGGGGATAAATGCGTACTGCAAAGTCTTTACTGCAAAGAAATCACCATGTATCATTTTGTCAGTTTGTAACTCCAGCTTTGAACACTCCGTAAGAGAGAGAGGGTGTGGCGATCCTGAAAGCTTATCATTTGGGAAGGGAGTCACTGATGTCTCTGTGGTATTAGGAGACACTTCCTTCTCCCTCCTCATGTCTCTCTGGGAGATTTTCACTCTCATGCTGTGACCATTGCTTCCTCTTGCCCAAGAAAGGCTGCTTATGTCCCGATGGGAGGGAGCCTAGTGTCTCTTGGGTCAGGAGCATATTCACAGGATCACTGCATTGGCAAAGTAACATGCGCTGGCTTTTTCTCTTGGCCGTGTTCTCTTGGCAGCCCTGTCCTCAAGGGCTAGCACACCTGCCTTGTGTTTCCAGGATCTGTGTGTGCACAGCCCAGGGCACCCGTGTGCAAAGCCCAGCCAGGTCTGTGCATTCTCTCCGCTTGTGTATCCAGGTGAATGGCTAGGGCTTTGCCGGGCGTGTGTTTCCTGCAGATTGGGAGAAGGAGTTGGAGACCTCTGCTTGGCGTGAAGGTCTCAGTCAGGTTGTGCAGCCCTGTCTAGCAGGAAGCTCTATACTTGGGGAGATTTCTGGCCCCTGAGAGTAAAGCCGGTGCAGTGACTACCTTTTGGTATCTGTGACTCTTCTTTCCCAGCAGGAACCTGGGGGAGACAGAGGGTGGGCGAGAGACTGGGCAGGTCACCTCCTGGGTTCACTTTCATGAAGCGCTCTGAGAAGGAAACGTGTGTGAGGTGCCTTGAGCATGTTCTGCCCAGCGACAGTCCAGGACTCTGGTTCAGAGCTGGGTACCCTGTCCCCTCACCGGCAGGTACTCAGGTATACTCTCACTTAATCCACTTAGCAACTTTCCCTGGGAGGTGGGAGGCATGGGTAGAGCTTGGTTGTCACTCTGATAGAAGCATGGAAACTTTGCTTCATATTTTACCATAAGATATTTGATACACATGAATGTACGTGTCTTATTTATCTCAGTTGCCAAGCCCAGAAACAAAAGAAAAGCCTCAGAATCTACCACTAAGCTTGTGAAATAAACCATTCTCCGTTTTCACAGCATTTCTGTGGGTTCCTGTCTGATGCCATTCTCCTGCCCCTGCTCCAGAGGTAACCCCTATCTTGGCATTCGCCACCCTACCCCCCATATGTAGTTACGCATTTATAGGTATCTCTAAATAGCGTGTTTTGATCTTAATAAAAAATGGAATTCTAGTCCTTTGAGCTTCATTTAAATGCCGCATACTGTCCTGGGAGATAAAAAAAAGCAGATCTGTGCCCTTGAAACATGGATTTTTCACTGGTGCAGATAAATCTTGTTTTCTCTGGTGGCACCTCCCTGGGGTCAGGGATGAGGCCAGGCTGCCTCCACAGATTGTGACAGCGGCTGTACACAAGAGGGGGTCCTGCGGCCAGCCAAGGAAGCTGAGTTACTAGAATTACAGTCCACAGGGGCTCTCAGGCGAGACCAGGCCACCCAGGGGAACGAGTGTTCGGGGCAGCTGGGAAGCAGATGGACAAGCTTCCGACTCCAGCAATAGATGGGGGTGAGTGGGGAGGTGGCAAGGCAGGGGGCTGGATGTGGAACTCACAGAGAGGACTCAGGTGACAGGTGCGGGTCAAGGATGCTTCACCGTGGAGATCCCGAATACGGAGCTGCAGCACCCGCGTTCCTCGTGCAAGCAGATTGGTCACTCCTGGTGGCCTCACAACAGGTTTAGAGCAGCACAGTGGGCAACACCACCTTCTGTCTTTGCCATTTAGCAGCTATTTACTGAACACCTACTACGTGCCAGGGCTAACACAGTGACTTAGACCTTTTCCAGCTGATAAGTACCTCATGGCCTAGTAGGAAGTCAACGCTGTTACCTTTTAGTAAATTATGCTGTAGTAACAAAGGATCTGTAAACATCAGTGGCTTACGAGAGCAAACATTAATTCCTGGCTCATGTTGCATGTTAGCCGTGGGTTAGCTGCAGCTCTGGTCCCATGCCCTCTGTGCCTCAGGCCAGAGGAGCAGCCCTTATCTGTCCCATGTCCTTTTCATGGTAGAGGGAAGAGTAACAGGGGTGATAAAACCAAGAAGTGGTCCTTGAAACCTCTGCTCAAACCTGGCCTGTCACGCCTACTCACGGTTCACTGGCAGAACAAGTTACGCGGCCAGGACTGATGTCACCAGGGAGGGGAAGCCCATTTTCCCACGGGGCGATGAGCAAAGCACAGATTCCTCTTTCAGGGTGACCGGAGAATGTTTGGGAAGAGTATGACACCTGTCACAGATACAAACAGCTGATCATAGTAACAGGGGGATAAGGCTTTATAATAAATGTATTAAGTTTTGCCTTTATAAAATGCATTTTCAGGTACAAATGTATCGTTTCCCCTAAATGAGCTTTAGGAGTTCTGTTGAGAAAATAGTTGGAGAGCTGCTTGTCTTAAACAGGATTGTTCCAGAGCACTGGGGCAGTGGAAGGAGGCCGGACTGGCCACAGTAGTCTTCTCTCTAGCCCTGGGCATGTGTTCACAGGCTGCACTATTTGACCAGAGCTTTCTGACACAGGTGACCCACCTGCCCCCTTCGTGCCTTCCTCTTGGCTTATCTTCTGTCCATCAGGCGGTCAGCAGGCACATCCCACTCCTGTGGGTCTTTTTCTTGTGCTGTATCTCTACGTACACATGATTCCTGCCTCCCTTCACAATCCTGGCCACACGGCTTTATTTTATTTTATTTTATTTTATTTTATTTTATTTTATTTTATTTTATTTTATTTTATTATTTTATTTTGTTTTATTTTATTTTAATTTAATTTATTGTCAAATTGGCTTCCATACAACACCCAGTGCTCATCCCAACAAGTGCCCTCCTCCATGCCCATCATCCACTTTCCCCTCCCTCCCACCCTCCATCAATCCTCAGTTTGTTCTCAGTTTTTAAGAGTCTCTTATGGTTTGCCTCCCTCACTCTCCGTTTGTAACGTTTTTCCCCCTTCCTCTCCCCCATGGTCTTCTGTTAAGTTTCTCAAGGTCCACATATGAGTGAAAACATATATATCTGGCCACATGGCTTTGGAAGGACGTGCTCTTTTTTGCCTTCTCGTTAAGTCTGTTGAAGTTGGAGGTCTGGGCCATGGCCCCCTTTCATACCGTCCCCACCCCTGCTGCTACCACACTGGGCACGTCCTGGACGCCTAACAAATCTGTACAAAAGGCAGTTGCATCGAGCGGAAGTCATCTCCCTGTCGGCTTGTCTGTTTCTCTCTCTCCACACGGGTAGCCGCTGTGTGGGTGACAGTTGGAGTTACACTGAGTGACTCCAGTGCAATCAGGGCCAGGTTGGAAACACTCTGGCCCTAAGTCTGTAATCCATATGGCGACCGAGTAGCTCCGCCCTCACCATGAGCCAGTGTTCATCTGAACTCATCGTGTGCTGCTTTGCAAAAGCCAGTGGCCTGGTCACAAGTTTGCATTTGTGTTTTCCCTCTTTTCATTCTTTTAAAAGCTTCCCCATGGCCCCTGGTAAGAACTGTACACAAAGTTGGGTGCTCAGTCAACTTGGCCAGTCTCCTCTTCCTTTGAGCCTCCCCTGGATGGAAACACGGTTCTAGGCCCATAGGCCTTTGCACAAGGCTGATTACATACAGGTCTTGATCCTGAGAATTTTACGGGTGGAAAAAGAATGATGGTCAGACAACTGACACCATGGCCGGTAGTGACACGGAGTAACAGTACAGCATGTCTGCTCTCAGAAGCCCATTCCTATGGCAGAAACACTGCTGTGGGACCAGCAAATATCTAGCCCTGTAGTCAGACACAGCTTTGAATCCTCCCTTTATGGCTATCATGAACCTTTACGTGATATTTAACCTCTCTGAGTCGGTTGCTTATTCCTTAATGTCAGGTTGCTAAAAATGCTATTAAATTGTTGTGCTCTCTTGCACCTGCAAGTGTCCTTTCTCGCTTGTGCTCTGAATCAGTTGAGACTTGAGAATAAGAGTGGCAGAAAGAGCGAAACTGGCCGAAAGTGGCCAAAATACTGCCACTGTTGGTGACCAAGGGTTGACAAGAGGAGATTTGGCCTTTGGGCTTCAACACTGAACCTGAGAATTAAGTGGGTGCCTCCACCCAGTCCCAGGCTAGAGGCAACCACAGGCATCCTCTGGGGGAAAGAGTGTGTGAAACTCAGGTTTGGGATGGTTGAAGTGAAAGCATTCACTCCTCGCTTGCTCCAGACTGGAAGAGGCTGGGCCTCACGTACACCATGCCTATGTGCTCACTAGATGGTTACTCTGCCTTCTACCCAGGAAGAGCATGTGAGCAGCTGAGAGGGCCTAGGAGTGCTGCACTGGGGCAGAGGCACCCTAGGTAGGAGTCAGAAAGCCTGGGGAGGTGGCGTTCTGCTGAGGGGGCGAGTCTTTGTGGACCCTTGGGACTCCAAGATGTCATTTCAGATGAATACTTTTATTATGTTAGCAGTTAAATTTGCATTTACCATGAGTAAAGTAAGCCCTCCAGTGTTCTGCAGTGGTTTTGGATATTACCCTACGCATTTGGAAAGACATAAAAGGCCATTTCTTATTTAGCATTGTATGCTGTGAACCTTTACCTGAGATGGACTCCTTCGTTCTCTTTGTTGCCTGTGAGCCTAGCCGGTTGGAGAGGTACTGGCTGTTTCCTAGGGAAGCCAAGTAGTGGTCTGCGTTCTTTTTTTTTTTTTTTTTTTTTTTTAATGTTTATTTATTTTGAGAGGGCGAGTGGGGGAGGGGCAGAGTGAGACTGGGATTGGGAGAGAAAGAACCCTAAGCAGACTCTGTGCTGTCAATGCAGAGCCCGACTCGCGGCGCAATCCCACGAACCGTGAGATCATGACCTGCGCCGAGATCAAGAGTCAGGAGCTTTAACCGACTGAGCCACTCAGGCGCCCCTGGCTGCATTCTTAAAGCCTGTTCTGTCTCTCTTTTGCAGTGCAAGTTGGAGTTCCATGCTTGTTCCACTGGCAAGAGCCTCACCATCCTCTGTGATGGGCCCTGTCCGTGTCTCCCGGAGCCTGAGCCACCTAGACACAAGACAGAAAAGAACGGTGAGTGGGAATTGGAGGAGCTTCCGTGGAAGGAAGTTGACGTGGCCCAGCTGTGCCCTCATGCCAGCAACCTGGCATTTAACACAGCCGTTCGAGCCCATGCGGGGTGCGGCGGACAGACTTGGCAAGTACTACAGCTTGTGCAGGGAGTTGGAGCTGAACTGCCTTCAGCTACCGTTAAAAAGAAAACGAAGAGCTTGAGAGTCTTTGAAAATAATTCTCTTAGACCAGGGTATGCACTAGGCTCTTTGAGAGATTAAGTTGGCTGTGGCGTGGGAAGAGCAGGTTTTTTGGCCTCTTCGAACAGGGTCTGCCCTGGGGTGCATCTTGGTCTTCCTTGAACTTTAATCTCTAAGTCCTTTGAACTTCTCAGGGCCAAGTTTCATACCAGAAACCGTAGAGACATCACAACCGTGAAGAGTCTTTTCCCCCCCAAAAGGCATTTCTTTATTAATATGATCTGCTGGGAATGCAGCACAGAGCCAGGGGCACATGAAAGGAGACTACCTCTCCAGGGGCAGCTGATTCTCTTCCATGGCCAAGAGGGGAAGGAAAGGTTGGGCTTATTTGGGTGTTTCGGTGATGGAGAAAGTCAGGCCATCCCAATGGTCATGGCCCGTTTTTGAGCCTTCCTTGATGAGGCCCGAGATGGAGGTTTGCGTTTGCCTTCTGTGGAACTGGGCTTTCTCCATCGTAGCTCTTGTTGCATGGAAAATGTTGCACGTTTCTGTATGTGAGTGAGTGAGTGAGTGAGTGAGTGAGTGAGTGAGTGAGTGAGTACGCATGCACAGATGCCCCTTCTAAACCATCTTCTGTTGGTAATGGGAGAGGACGATGAGGGTGTGCGTGTGTGTTTATTTGTTCCCCTCTTTGTGGGTCATATTGCCTTTTCCAGGGCACATAGGTGAAGATGTTGGAATGTGCATTTGTTCATGGTGGCAACCACAGGAATATTGTGTTAAGATACTCTTTGGTGGGAGCAAGGGGTGCCTGGTTAAGCCTCTAACTCTTGATTTTAGCTCGGGTTATGATCTCATGGTTTTTGAGTTCAAGCCCCACATCGGGCTCTGCACTCACAGTGCAGAGCCTGGTTGGGATTCTCTCTCTCTCTCTCTCTCTCTCTCTCTCTCTCTCTCTCTCTCCCTCTCTCCCTCTCTCCCTCTCTCCCTCTCTCTCTCTCTCTCCCCCCCCCTCTCCCCCTCTCTCTCCCCCTCTCTCTCCCCCTTTCCCTCTCTCCCTTTCTCTCTCCCCCTCCCCCCTTCCTCACTCTCTCCCCCTCTCTCTCTCTCCTCTCTCTCTCTCTCCTCTCTCTCTCCTCTCTCTCTCTCTTCTCTCTCTCTTCTCTCTGTCTGTCTCTCTCTCCCCACCCCTCCCCTGCACTTGCACTCTCTCTCTCTCTCTCTCTCTCTCTCAAATAAATTAACTTTAAAAAAAAAAAAAAAAAGAGGCTCTTTGGAAGGTGTGGCTTGGAATGTGGAGGGAGTTTGTAAACCAGCGCTGTGGTCACCAATAACGTCTGTAAATTCCTCTTGATTACCAAAAGCTGATTGTACTGTGTTTGGGCCTGACTCATTCTTATAACTGCAATAAGAAATGCTCATTCATATGCATACACCCCCTTGGAATGTGGCCAGAGAACCTAAAACCCTGTGGTATAAAGCAGCTGCAAAATCCAGAAAATTCACTTCTGTCTAGGGAGTTCTTAATAATCTTAAAAAGTTATAATAGTCTCTGTTATTCCAGTTAGGTTGTTTACTGCTTATATTTACACTTCTCTTCTGAAGGGAGGAAACCAACCCGAGAAAGTCACCTCCACCATTTTGCCTGTGGTATCTGTACAAGGGGGTGAATTCATCTCTCCTCAGGGTCTCCCAAATCCGCACAGGCTTCCTGATTTGCCATGATGAGGTAACAGACTGATTTTCTGGGGAGGCTTTGTGGTTCTCCAAATGAAGTACAACACCTCTTTGTTTTCTTTCCTTTTTTTTTTTTTTTTTTTTTTTTTTTGAGTGAGCTCTATGCCCAGCATGGGGCTCAAACCCCTGTTTCTGAGATCAGAGTTGTATGCTCCATTTGACTGAGCCAGCCAGGCACCCCAGTGCATATTTCTTAATGATGGGCTTGTCACACCTGATTAATTGAGATTCATTCTCAAGTATGACACTCGAGGTCCAGCCTTGCGTGTACCGTGCATTTGTTTGATTGTGTAGTGGTAAAAATGAGAACAAATTCTTACCGCACCTTTGCAAGTAACTGCACTGCCATTAATAGTAAAGAGACTCTGAAAAGAGTATTGTTCACGAATCCTGAAAGGTCAGTGAGAATAAGAAAGCCATTTAAAAATGTTTCAAGTGAAAATGTTGGAAAAAGCGTGAACTACTAGGTTAATAATAAAAGATAAATCAGGAAGAATGAGAAGGGGCTTCAGATGCCTATCAGAAATGACGACAATAAAAAGTAATACCAACACTATCCCCAAACAAATAATCCAAATTATATTTCCTTCATCAGTTCTTTTAGTCCTGTATAATTATTTTTTGTTCCGCTGGCTTTTGGGTCAGCAGTTTGCTTTTATGAAGTCATCTGCCTCTGCCCTGGAAAGAGCCCTGGAACTCAATACTGGCTCTCCTCTCACCTGGCAATTGTCTAAGAAATATCACCTTGGAAGCTGGCAGTGATGAGTCTGTTACTTGAAGTATCGATCAAACTTGGTCCAGTTCTTTCTGAGGCTTTGAGACCATCCTCCTTGGTTTAAGACCCATTTTCTAGACTGTGACTTAGTGTGGAGTTTTTATATAAGCCTGAGGGGGAAGCAGAAACTACCTGCTGATAAGACTGAATGGCTGTAGTTAACTTATTCCATATCCAACAACATCCTCATGGAGGAGAATATAATCCCCTATCAGGGTATAGTGCTTAATTAATACAGATTTGATCGGTGTTCACCTGGAGGATAAGGACATATTATGGGCAGGGAAGGCATTGATAAGCCCCCAGGGTCATTTTGTGTAATGAGACATTTAAATTGATAACATTTTACCTGGACAAAGGCAAGGGAAGACCGACTCTTCCTTTGATTTGACATTTCTTTGCATGAGGCTCTCAGAAGCTGAGGTTGTAGCAGGTGGGGTGAAGGTGACAGAGAGGGTGGAAAGGGGAGATCAGAGGTAAAATGAAGGACACTGACCCCGCAGAAGCTGCAGGCAGTGAGAGTGGCAGCCTCTGGCTTCCTGAGACGCACTTGGGCTCTGTACCGTGTCAGGAGCAATCTTGTTTCTGGACCTGTTGCCGAAATAACATTTCGTACGCTCACAAATGGCGGCGTGTCAAAAGTGTGGCGATTAGGGCTGTTGTTGATAACATTTTATGTTTGATGTCATCTCCCTTTTGAACCTTGTTTCTCTGTGGTAACAAAAACAGTAATGTAGTCACTTGTAGATAAATTCTGTTAATTCCCAGTTGTATCTCAATTGCAGGAAGTAGGGGTTGGGTGAGGGCCTAAGCACTGCTACGTTGCTGGGAAGTGGCTCCTGGTGTTGTCTTTCTCTGGCATCCACCTGCATGGAGTTGTTAACATCTCCAGTTAGTTGGCCAGCCAACTAACTGAAGTGCATGCTCCTTGCATCCAAAGAAAGACATTTGCGATCCCAGTATGACCTGTGCTGACCGTGACCATTAGGTCATACGGAGTGCTCTTTCTTCTATGTCCTGCTCTTCTGGATTTACTAGTCTTCACACAGCCCCCTCTCTGGCCCCCTTTAGGGCCCCAGAACACTTGAGGATGTACTTCCATAACCTTTTAGTGTCAAGAGAGATTGATGAGGTTGCTGTCTCAAGCCCTCTGTCCTTGGATCTGCTTGGCAGCCATTTCTATTTTATGCAGAGGATCTTTTCACCAGGCTTGCCCCAAATTGGATTTCCAGTTGGTAGGAGAGCCCAGATCCTCTTTGTTGCTGGGAGCTGGTTGCCTGCCTGTGGTTTCATAAGTGCCTCTTCCCTGCCTGGGACCCAGAGTTGGGTTGGAGACGGGGAGACCACTGGGGAGTAGAACCTTTCCTCGGGGCTCACCTGCCTCCACCACTTCTTCTCCTTCCCAAAATGTTGCTTCTTTGTAGCCCCAGCTTGGATCAACACTGGATGTGAGTGTTGAAGGTGTGTGAGGGTGGAATCTGACGCCTTTTCTGGCAAATCTTACAGCACATCTCACAGCACTCTGCTTCTCCCAGCCTTTTGTCTTTTGCATTGCAACATACCCCCTTCTTGCAAATCAGAACTGTATTGTCTCAGCTTTAAATTTTAAGAGCATTTCTAGGAAGGCAAAGCCAAGTGGTTATTTGTTCTCTTGATTTTTTTCTGGCATCTCTCCTTGATGTGGTCCCTAAAGACGTTGTAGAGGGTGGAGTCATCCTTGAATATCTCTGAATATTTCCTCTCACACCTCTCAGTGGCCTTGTGACCTTGGACAAGTTACTTAATAAATAGCTTTTTAAAATCTGTCCTCTCTGTTATGCCAGTCCAGCCTAGAGATTATAGAGAAATGATTGTCGAGGAGCAGGAGGAGGAGGAGGAAGAGGAGGAAGAAAGAAAGCAAGAAAGCAAGAAAGAAAGAAATTACAGAGAAGAAGATGAAACTGAAATACTGTGTTGGGTGTGGATTTCTGTGCTTTTTCTAGGAGTCTTCCAGGAAAGATATGAATTTCTCTTGGTATTTTCTAGTACCCAGCACCCAACCCAGTTAGGAAGTCAGTTCTTATATCTGACGTTACCTCTAGTTCTGGGGTTATTTCTGCTGCTTTTTCTTCAACCCTCAGTGAAGGGTGTAAGGAATGTGAGGTACTTGTTTCTTGATTTCTTTACAGTGGTTGAAAATCTAAGGGGATGGTAGAGGTCTCTTACCATTAAGTCTTTGAGATATATTTAGAAGCCAACTTTTCTCCTGTTCCCAGCCTGAGCCTGTGCCCACCCTGCCTCTGCTCCCTTTTCTCACAGAAACAAAACACATGGCCCTGACCTAGGCTTGTCAGCTTTGCTGCATCTGAAGGAGGGATTTGAGGCTCTGTCCTTGGTGAGGTGAAAATTTTGCAGTTGTAGGGTATAACATCAGGAAAAGATCACACTTATCTTCTTCCATACTCCGTTGAGGGAACCCTTGAGTTCTTGATGATGACTTGGGTTTCCCATGAGGACCCGGGGAAGGCCTAAGGGATGGGGCCTCAGATCTCTTCCAGAGTCACTCCGTTTTTACGCTTTAACAAATTGCTTTGCCTCTGTAGGGAAAGACTTTGACCACCAGTGAGTGATCCTTGGGTCCCATTTACCAGAGAGGAGCCTGGAGGCCTAATGCAAGAAAGAAAGTTGCCTGAGGTCAGACATTGGGTAGGGACAGGGCTGTCTCAGGGCCTGAGCCTCTTGATTCCCAGGCTAGTACCTTTGTGTCCTGCCACATGTACACCCTTAGGGACTCTGCACTCACAAGAGGGTGGAGGCTCTGTAGCTGAGTTTGGTGGGAATTCGATTTAATGTCGCCAGGGTCTCACCTCACTTGCCCACATCTCGAAGTGTCAGCCATCAAGCAGAGAATGTCACTGTGCTTCCCACAACCAGCAATGTTTTCAAGGCGCTTTACAGAATCTCTCCCACTTCTCTCCTCCTCTTTCCCCGGAGGAGGAGGTAGAGAGAACATCCCTGTCTCTCAACACAGCTCCTTCTTTGCTTCTGTTGGCACACGTTAGCTTTCAGAGAAGGGATATATGGGTCAGCAGGCAACCGGACGTTTTGCAGAAGGCTGGGACCCTCATCCCTTCCTGGCCTGACAGGTGCTGGGAGGTAGGGGCGAGGCGGGGCAGGGGGCAGGGGCATGATTTGTTCAGGCCGGGAAGGAAAGGGTGCTACAGGTCTTTCCAGCAGGGTGTGCGTGCTAAAGAGGAAATAACAACTTCCCTGCAGCTGAGCTATTTGAAACCGTAGAAAAATAGTCCACAGTGATTTTCTTTTCTCAAATGGTGATTTCAACCTGAGGGCTAGATTCTCGGGGAAAAAAGTCCTGGGTTGACAGACGGTTGTCTAATTCCATTACTTATCACAAGTAGAGTCGGGGAAAAGTATTAAAACGCAAACAGGAGGTGGTGCCACAGAGACGGGATAAAGAGTTCTTCCTGGCTGTAATGTCTCAATGGAAAAATCCTAAAAGAATCCTGCTGCTGCAGAGGCTCCCAGCAAAATGGAGGTTTATCTTTGGATCCAGGAAAGAACATTTTTCTTTAATGCCTATTGTGTAACAGGGTGAAGGCCCAGGGCTTGCAAACTTGCAATTTAAAAGCAGTTTGTATTAACCTCTCCATCCCCATTCAGCTTCATTCACTTCTTAGTGCTACGCTGTAGCCAGAAATTAAACATGTAAAGCAACATTTAATTTTTAGGGCCTTGTTATTCTAAATGCCGTGACCTTAAAAGAAAAAAAAGAAAAACCTCAGAATTGAATTGGCAACTGCAAAGAAGAAAAACTTTCTAGTCGGGGCTCTTGGAGTATTGAGTAACTGCTGACTTTGGCTCCAAACTCAGGTTCTGCTCTGCGAGTTCAGCTCTGCAAAAACAGAGGTTCTCCTGTCATTTGCAAGCCTACTAGGCAGCAACTGATTGGAGAGAGATCGAGCCAAAGATAGGAAGAAAGAGAAGGGTAAACTGAGGCAGAGGGTGGCCACTGTCATAACTGGAATCCGGAGAAGGTCTGTGCTACAAATTAATGGCTTTGAAAATTCACGCAAGCAGTACTCTTCTCTTGCCATTACTTGTTTAGTTTATAAATTAATGCATATTCTTCTTTAAAATCTAAATGATACGGCAAAAGTGTCTCAGATTTCCCTTCCATTAGCTTTCTGTTGCCTGCGCTTCTAATTATTTTCAGTACACATATACTAACATACTTTATAAACTTTACTCATCCCAAATCAGGATTATGTTCTGTGTAATATTTTGTACCCTGCCCCTTTTTTTGTATCATAGATATGTCTTCATCTAAGTACACACGGATGTGTGTGTGAGGGCGTCTGTCTGTCCCCCTTCATCCTTCCTTCTAGCCACCCTGCCTGCCCCGCTGCCTGGTACTCCAGATTTAAATATATCATGACTGCTCAGCGTTTCCATTTGATGCCCGCGGGCATATCAAGCTTAACGTCCATAATCAAACCCCTGATCTTTGCCCCACGTCTGCTCCTTCCTCCTGCAGTGTTTATCATCTGAATAAATGGTGCCTCCGTATTTTATTTTTTTTTTTGTTTTGTTTTTTTTAATTTTTTTTTCAACGTTTTTTATTTATTTTTGGGACAGAGAGAGACAGAGCATGAACGGGGGAGGGGCAGAGAGAGAGGGAGACACAGAATCGGAAACAGGCTCCAGGCTCCGAGCCATCAGCCCTGAGCCTGACGCGGGGCTCGAACTCACGGACCGCGAGATCGTGACCTGGCTGAAGTCGGACGCTTAACCGACTGCGCCACCCAGGCGCCCCGGTGCCTCTGTATTTTGATTTGCTGAAAAAGAAGATCTTCTTTGTCTCCCATGCTATCATCCTGTTGATTCTGCGTTCTAAGCCTTCTGAACATAGCTGCCGCTTTTTTCCTCCACTGCCACTACCCCAGTGGTCTGCGACATTCTCGTGTTTTAGTTTGATTACTCTCTAATTGATCTCCGGGCCCCTGCCCTCTCTTTCGAACGTAGGAGTTAAACCAGTTCTGTACAATATAAGTCAAATTGTGTAATCCCCTGTTCAAGACCCTCCAGTGATTTCCCATCTTTGTTCAGAGGTAGAGCTAGCATCCTTTCAGTGACTTGCAAGGCCCAATATGATTACATCCCCTCCTGTGTCTCTGTACCCGTCTTCTGCCACTGCACCCTCTGCCTGCTGGGCTCTAGGCATGCAGGCCTCCGTGGGGGCCCTCAGGTGACTCCCTGGTGCCCCTGTACTTCGCACTGCCTGGCCCGTCTTCCCAGACACCTGCACAGCTCGCTCCGTCCATCGCCTCTACACAGATGTCACCTTCTCAGGAACCCCCTGGAAGTTCTTACCCCTTTTCGTCCTTTGTTTCTCTCTGTGCCATTTATCACCTTCTCCCATATTAGATTGACCTCTTTCGTGTATTGTCGTGCGTTGCCCAGCTAGAATGGAAGTCCCATGAGGGCATTTTGTCTGGATTCTCCATAGTCATTTGTCCACTGTTGAATGTCTCTACCTCATTCTTTTTAGGAGTTGCCCTTTGTATAGATGTACCATAGCTCACAGTGTTTAAAAGAGCAACAACATGATTTATGAGGACAAGAGATAATCTGTATAAGGTGCTGACTGTGTGTACTGGGCTAAGCACATGGTGTGTGAACGTTTCAGTCTTCCCGCCAACTAATGTCATCTCTGTTGCTGGTGAGAACGTTTGAGATCTGGGGCATTCAGTACCTTGCCCAAGGCCACATGGCTAATAAATGACAGAGCAGAGATTTGAAGGCTTTTTTAGAACTTGTTCTCTTACGCTCCCATCAGACTGTGTTCTTAACCTAAACCGAACGTGCACTGAAAGGGCAGAGTCTTCCTTTGGAAAAAGAAAAATAAACACGTACACGTACAGCCGCACCTTTAAAACTACCCCTCGCCTTGCTTTCTGTGCTCAGAGCATGCACTCCTTCCCGGAGAGCCCAGCACTCTGACGGGCCTTGTCCAAGGTGAGAGAATTAACGTCCTTGCTCGTTTTCTCCTCTTCCTTTCTGCGAGCACACTTAGCTCTCTGAAGTTTATCAAAACGCTGGCACGGGCTCATCACTCACCACCGTATTATGCTTTTCTGATAGCTGCGAGTTTCCGACCCAGCTCCTTAAAGATAAAAATTCATTTGCAGTCTGTCCCGATGTCGACTGTTTTCCCATCGCCCTGCTATCTATCAAAAAGAAAAGATGGCATTACAATAAAAAAAAACTGAAATTATAATCGGAAGAAAGCAAGTGGCTGCAATCCCACAAGGCCAGCTTCTTAGGAAAATGTGGGTGGGCCCTTTCCTTCTTAGATACGAGAGATGTGGTGGGAACCTTGGCCACGTGGGGAGCATGGGAAGGTGTGCCAGCACCCTGACAGGTGTGGGGAGATTGGAGTGAACTCAATTTTAACTATAGAGGTGGAGTTCAAAACCTACAGCTGTTTTGTCCTCCTCCTCATTATTATCTTAATGGTGATGATGGAGATTCTGTGTTGCAAAAGTAAACGTGGCAGTTAGACACAGCGGAAGCAGAAATGTCCCTTTGATGATTTAACCTGCATAATGTTGAACGATGCCGGATACAGCACAGAATAAGCAGTGGGTTGCATACGTGGTTCCAGATATTCACATCGGTTGGGAGTGCAGGAAAATAAACGAAACCACTGCCCAGATCTCTTCAGTCTGAGGAGACAGGGGGAGGCGAGAGATAGAAATCCTGGTGGCGTCACGAGGGTCAAAGCGTGTGCTCCTCTCCTAACCCCACAGCAGTAGCCCCGAGGGGCCCTCCTGCTGGACAAGAAGGAGCTTTGCGGCAAGAGCAGAGCAGCCTGCTTACACCGCCGGGGCAAGTCTCATGATTTCAAGGCCTCCACTGTGCTCCAGGGAGAGAGAACTTCAGAGCCATTTAGGTGAACTTCTGGGAGGTGCAGGACTGGAGTGGATCGGAGGTGATGAGAAGGACTGGGGGGTCCTTGGATGTGAGAATTCTTGCTTTCCAATGTCCCAGTGATGCAGTGGCAGGTTGTGTTGGGGGCTGGTCCCTCATACTGACTAACTTTTGTTGTGTGGAAGGATCAGTACAAGGAACCAGTGTAGCACTCCTGTTACTTATGTGTCTGGGCATCCCACGAAGGCAGTTCCAAGGGTCTCTTTCCTCCCATGCCAGCCTCGAGACTGTTTTGGCCTCTTGGCCTGGCTATGCGTCGTCTATGCTCAAGTGTCTTCAAAGGCTCTTTGCAGCAGGTGGAGTGAGGCCAACAAGTGGGGTGGGTCCCACCCCAGCAAGGGATGGGACTCTCCCCACCTTCTCAAATCACTGGGCAGGGGATACTGATGCTGTGAAACTAGATTTAGAAGTTCGACCAGAGAATTAGTGCAGACAGGAGATTTGATTGGAATGCTGATCATGTACCAATGCACAGGGATAAGAAATACTCCAAAAAATGCCTTACAAGAAATTACTTGAAGCCACATTAAAAAAAAAAAAAAAAAAAAAAAAAAAAAAGCCTGTCATTTTACGAGGCTATTAATTCTATGGAACTATTCCCCTGAGAGGCATTACTGAGGCTGAAGAGGTCTGGATCCCTGTCCATACATCTCTCCAGATTTTAGGATTTAGGAGACTCGGTCTTAAACCGGGCTAATCCACAGGGATTGTTCAGAGCTCCAGGACTGTAGTTTTGGGAGGACAATATCGGGTCCCCCTACTCCATTGGCCTGATCCCAGTCTGTGGCCAAGTTCCTTCACAGTGGGGGTACTGCTGGCTGTTCCAAAGCACCAAGAGCTGGCATCTGCCCTTCCATTGAGCCTCCCTCCCCTTCCCAGCCTCCCCAGGTATTAAAGGCTGGTTGCTGTGGGGTGCCTCACCTGGCAGGCTCCCGTCTGTGATTTGCACCTGTCGGTCTGTCCTCTCCCCTGGGGACGTAGGCCCCAGCCTTCCCTACAGACTGCTCAGTGGGCTGGGCACAGTGCATAGGCCACTGCAAGGCAT
Source organism: Neofelis nebulosa (assembly GCF_028018385.1). Lineage (NCBI taxonomy): Eukaryota > Metazoa > Chordata > Mammalia > Carnivora > Felidae > Neofelis > Neofelis nebulosa. The sequence goes on from NC_080782.1 coordinate 126,840,538, forward strand.
AGGTTGGGCCACACCTTCCATCATTGTGGAAGGAATGAATTGACGGCATGTGTAGACTGTTAGAGTCTTTAAAGCACTTTCAGGTGCATGAAAAAATTGGGTATCATAAGTGAATTATGTCCCCAAGCCAAAGAGGCAGGCTCAGTGATTCCAAGCTGCCAGTCTGTGGCCTTCCTTGAATCAGTCATTCTGGGGCTTGGCCTCGGGCTGGAACTTAACTTGTGTGTGTTGCTGGCCCCTCTGGACTGGGAACAGAAGGCAATTTCCAACCCAGCCTCAGGCAAGTCTCCTCTCTCCCTGTGTCCTGCCTCCCTAGCTTAGGAAAAGGGCTCAAGGTGTCTCTGGAAGCAAATATTTTTGCCTGGATGACAGAAGTGTAGTATCTTTTGGAATAGAACATTCCGTTCCTACTTTGCTCAGGCTCTCGTGAGAACACAGAGAACATTTCTGGGCAGAGGGGGGAGTATCTGGAGCTAGCAAAAGCTCTCGTTTGGATCGAGAGCTTCCGGTACAAGAATCCTACATATTTCTATGCTGTGAAGTAGCTGGGGTAAATACTGATTACCTCTGTGTCTAGTAGGAAGCTCCATTTCAGGAAAACGTAGTGAATGAAAATAACACCGATCAGTGACTTCACGTACCTTGCTTCCACAGTCCTCTAAGCCCTATTTAAAATCAAAATTTAAAGCTTAAGGCGCTGTTCTGACAGCTAATCTGTTTTGTTTCGTTTTCTAAAATTGAGGGCAGTGATTGAGTTTGGAGGTAGTGATAATGTGTCTTCATCCATCCATCTGGTCATCTGTCTTTGTGTCCATCTGTCTATCCCTTCATCTGTCCATCCATCCATCCATCCATCCATCCATCATTCACCCATCCACCATTTATTAAATGGCTACTCTGTGCCCAGGTCCTGTGCTGTCTCTCCCCTAAGTGGGATAACAACTCTTAATATCAATAATCACGTCATTCGTGTGTCTTCATGTGGAGCTCACTTATGTCCCAAGGTGACAGTTGTCTAGAGCTGGGATGTTTCCTATCTTTTTATGGATTTGGGTTTATGAGTTCACTACTCCAAAGGCTTTTTATTGCTTTCTGAGTACTTTGTCATACTTTTGACCCACTGCTATTATAGTCTCAGTGGTCAGAAGGGCTAGACTTCATCTCACGTAGTTGAGACAAGGAAACTAACTTAAAAATATTGAACTGTTACATTTGTAACCATTGATACACTGGCATTGTCTAAGCACTAGATTATGACCTTGAAAGCGGGGACTTTGTCTCACTTATTTGTCATTATATCCCTAGCCTAGGGTCTGTTGAATGAATGAACACAACTAAGTATAAATATAAGTTTGTAAGAGATGTGTTACACATTTCATTGGAGCAGTATTTAAATAAGCAAATATCCAGGTTAAATTGGGTGCCTTTCTACCTGGTGTATGTTATGAGTTACTGATTATCCTACCTAAGGTAGACACAGACCTACTTCTGGGTTTACTCTGAGACTTCTGATTCAGGTTGGCATCTAAAGTCTCTGGGTCATTTTCCCCAGTCCCTTTTTGTGATAACCACAGCTGAATACTTTGCCCTCAGGAGTCCTGCTGTGTTGTCTCTTTGCCCATGAGCAGTAGTTAGGGGAGAGGTCACAGTCATGATCACTAGCATACCTACTGCCTTCCCTTTCTTATAGATGGTTGCTTTCCATCAGACCTCCCATGAGTCCTAAACTATGTATCTACAAGTTTGGGTGCCAAGTCGTTCATACTTACTCTGCCCCATTATTTGTCTATCAGGTACAAATGATAGAACTCGCGAGTTGTATACTTGTCGTGTGCTAGAGAAAGCATGGGCTCTGGATGCAGGCAGTCATGAGATTGAAGTCCAGCCCTAGGACTTACTAGCTGTGGCTTTGGGTGGGCTGCTTAGTTTCTCCGAGTCCCCCTTTCCTCATCTGCAAAAGCAAAGTAAATAAGAGCTATTTGCAGAGGTCATTATGAGAGCAAAGTCCATTCGAGGAGATAAGTATGAAAGCAGCTGGTTCTCATAGGTGCTCAAGGAATATCAGTTTTCACTCTTTCATTAGGTTAATTCACACACACACACACACACACATACCACCCTGTGCGCGGGAATAACTTGATCTCCTCTTTGTGCAGTTTGGTAACACACTGCCTTTCCCAAAGACTTTGGGGTTCTAGAACGTCTTGCCAACATGTAGCAGGCACTGTTAGCTGTCTTTCCCATTCTCAGTTCTGGTTTTCTTTGAGGGCGAGTGTGTCCAGCATTGTTCCCAATGTCCCAGTCTCTCCTCAGCTGAGGACCCTTTGAGTCAGTCCTACCAAATTAGACCCCAGTGAAGCCTTCTGGAGGTCACTGAGAAAGTTTTTGCTTTCATGCACAGCTGTCCCTTTTTCCTGGAGAGGTTTGTGTGATGCTTCAACCACTTTGTGACCACAAGGTGAAAAGCCTGTGGATAAAGTCTATCCGCTGAAAATGACTGAGCAGAAACACAGAAAGAATGTGGGTCCAGGCTGAACTGACATCCTAACTTCTGAACTATCTCCTAACTTCTTATGTCACAGAGTAAAGTTCCATGAACATATGCCACTGTTAATCAAGTTTTCTGTTACTTGCAGCTAAACACATTTTCTTTTCTTTTCTTTTTTTCATGTTTATTTTTGAGAGAGAGAGAGTGCAAGCGAGAGCAAGCCCAAAAACAGAGGAGGGGCAGAGAGAGAGGGAGACATCGAATCTGAAGCACGTTCCAGGCTCTGAGCTGTCAGCACAGAGCCTGACATGGGGCTCGAACCCATGAACTGAGAAATCAGGACCTGAGCCAAAGTCAGACCCTTAACCAACTGAACCACCAAGGTGCCCCTAAACACATTTTCTAATCAACATAGAACACGTTCCTTTTAAAGACCGTTTGCTTCAAGACAGGCAATATTGGCCTGAGGCCAGGAGCTCCCAGGGAGTCAAGGACAATGACATCTTGGTATCTGGGGAAGGGGAGACCTGAGATGGCATCAGGAGCATCACTCACAGTGCAATGAGATACTCTAAGTGTCTCAGAAGCCTTGTAGGCTCCAGCACTAGACGCAGGGGCTTAGGTTGGTTTGTAGTGGGAACATCTGACCTTAAGTGAAATATGGTTCTGTGTCAGCCGTTCCTCATCCCTTGCAAGGACTACTCGTAGGAAAGCGGAAAGCGTATTCCAAGGTGCAAACTAGCCAGGCGTGTTGAACTGGAACACACTGTCCATGAAGGTGAGCAGAAGGAACCACCCAGCTGGAGCAGGCAGCTCTGTGGCCAAAGGGAGTAGACACCTATAGATGTTTTAGTAACCTTAAAAAAAAAACCAAAACTGCTGGGTTATACATTTTTCTTAGCATTTGGGAAATTCGGAAAAACACAAAGAATAAAGGCTGAAAATTGCCTATGCTCTCCTGAACTCAGTATAATCGTGTACTACTTTAAAATATTTATTATTAGCTTAATACTTAATAATATTTCCATGTCATCAATTATTCTTTAAAACTTGATTTTTAATGGCTGTGTGGTGTCTGATTCTATAAATGTACTGTAATTTTTATAACTGGTCCTCTATTATTAAGCATTTAGCTTCTCTCTAATTTTTCATTATTACAAACACCGCTTTTGTGAACATCATTGTGTATTAATTTTGCACATATCTTAATTATTTTCGTAAGCTACGTTCCGAGCAGTAGAATTGCTGGGTACAAGGATATGCAGCTTAAAACTCTTTTGTTGTTACAGACTAGCAAAAATTTCTCACGGAAAAAAATATACCATAAGCAACGTCTAAGAATGCCAGTTCAAAAGACACTATAATTTGTTTTAAGTTTATTTCTTTATTTTGAGAGAGACAGAGCATGAGCGAGGGAGGGGCAGAGAGAGAGGGAGAATCCCAAGCAGGCTCTGTGCTGACAGCACAGACGAAGGGCTCCAACTTGTGAAACTGTGAGATCACAGTTTCTGAGCAGAAATCAAGAGTCGGACGCTTAACCAACTGAGCCATCCAGGCGCCCTGAGACTATAATTTTTAAAATAATTTTTGTACTTTCTTTAGTTAAGATTTGAACGTGCTGTACATAACCTACACTCCAGTGCTCAAATAGCAGTGGTTTAAACACAAGAGGGTTTTCTTCATTTTCCTACAAAACAAGTCAAGTAGTAGGATAATCAGGGCTAGTATGCGAGCGTCTGAATCATCAAGGACGCTTTTATCTTGTTACTCCGGCAACCTTAGGGTGCATCCTCTTGGGCCAGCATGCCTGCTAGAGCTCCAGCCATTATATCTGTAATCCATTCAACAGGGAAAAGGGAAGAGCAAATACGGGCACACTACTTTTCTTCTAGCAGACCTCTGTGAATCTGGATGTAATCCTCCTTCCATCTCACTGGCCAACTCAGTCTGCATTTTTTCTGAGTCTCGTTGCACGACCCTACCTGGATGGTGAGGAATATAGACTTTTAAACTAGAAAGCAACAAGCTCTCTAAAAAGCAAAGTTCTTGTTATTAAGAAAAGCAGAAGAATGGATCTTGGGAGACAATTACCTGACTCTGTCAGAGTTTTATTTATTTATTTATTTATTTTTACTACTTTGACTATGGTGCAGATTTAACTTTATGTTTTCATTGATGTGAAAAAAAAATACGGGCTATTTATAATTCTTCTGTATGAATTCTCTCATATACCCTCTGCTTTCCCTTTTAGGGTCTGAGTGTTTTTCTCAGTAATTTATAAGGGGATTGTTTTACATATTAAGGATATGAATCCATCGTATATATTTCACATTTTTTCCCCCGATTTGTCATTCGCCTTTAATGGTGTTTTCGGACAGACTCAGGTTTTGATGTTCTCAAACATCAGCCAAGTCTATCATTCTTTTCTTTTGGAGTTTCTGGCTTTGATGTATGTTTAGAAATCTCTCCCCAACTCTGCGGCCAGATAAAAAGTTCAGCTATGTTTTCATTTTGTTCTTTTCATGGTTTGAATTTTTCATGTTTGATGCATTAGGCCAGTGGCATTTGAACAGGAAGAAATAGTTGATACTGTGAGCCAGTGTGGTTAAAGCTTCCTCCAAGCAGTACTCATTGTTACTCTACATAATGCATGCTATTTCCTACTCTCTGTCATTATCCTTCATATTTTAGAAAGCTGTGTTTATAACCCACTCATGGATTGTGACCACGAGTTGAAAAAATACTGTTTTAATCAATCTACAGCTGATTCTGGGGTGCACTATGAGAGAGAGAGTGACGTGTTCTTTTTTTTTTTTCCTCTTCTAAATAGCTAGTTTTCGTAATGGTTTTTACTCTGTAATTCATCTTTCCGTGTAACAAGTTACTCTCTTTTCCACAATTTTTATGGCTCTTCTCGCCTGTTCTCCCAGATAATATTAGAAATCATTTTGAAAACTTTCAGAAGATGAGATTTAGATTGAATTTCAAAGTAATTTGAGGCAAGCTGATAACTTTACAGTTAAGTTGTTCCATCTGGAAACACAACTCGTCTCTCTATCCAAATTTCCTCCGGAAATGTCTGCAGTTTCCTTTCATAGAGGCTCCTGTATTTCTCATTACATCTATAGCTGGAGAGTGGATGTTTGGGACTGCTTTTTGTGAATGAAATCTGTTTTCTATTTTTGTTAAAATTATTATTTCTTTCAAATAGGAAGTCTCGACTCTGATGGTTTTTTATTTTATCGTTTTGGATCTTCTATCGCAGGCAGTCTCCTCCAGAGATAATGGCCATTTTATCTTCTTTCCCATGTGGGTTTTAAGATAGAGCTGCCATTTATTGATTACTCACTAGAGCTAGACATTGTGTATTGTATGTATGTTTCCTTTAACTATTCTGAAGCCCAGTGATAGGTGGTACTCTTCTCTGCACTTTAAAGGTGAGAGAATGGACTTTGGCTCATTGAAATGGCTCAGGGTCACATATCTAGCAAATAAATAGCAGATCCAGGATCAATCCAACTGAACCCAGATCAATCCAACTCCAGAGCCTGGGCTTTAATAAAGCTCTTCATTCCATTAATCACGTGTACGCTAACCTCTTTTTTTGTGTCTTATTGCTTTGGCTGAAACTTCCAGAATGGAGTAAATGATACTGCTTTACCAAGAAACCCGTAGGATAGTGACTTTATGTTTTTCTGGGGCACAAATTTGAATGAGGGCTTGTGAAGGCCTTTGCACGGTTTGTTTCTCTGTGATTCGGTTGGGGAATGCCTCATCTGTCACTAGCACAGAGGCCTCTCACTTCCTTGGGTTCATTAATTTTTGTCATTCTTCGTCTTCAGATCATTATGGACCTTTTTAAAAAAATACTTGGGGGGCGCCTGGGTGGCTCAGTCGGTTAAGCGGCCGACTTCGGCTCAGGTCATGATCTCGCCGTCTGTGAGTTCGAGCCCTGCGTTGGGCTCTGTGCTGACAGCTCAGAGCCTGGAACCTGTTTCAGATTCTGTGTCCTCCTCTCTCTGACCCTCCCCCGTTCATGCTCTGTCTCTCCCTGTCTCAAAAATAAATAAAACGTTAAAAAAAATTTAAAAAAAATACTTGGGGTGCCTGGGTAGCTCAATTGGTTAAGCGTCCGACTCTTGATTTCAGCTCAGGCCATAATCTCATGGTTCATGGAACCGAGCCCTGCATCTGGCTCTGCACGGACAGTACGGAGCCTGCTTCGGATTCTCTGTCTCCCCCTCCCTCTGTCTCTTCCCTGTGCTCTCTCTTTCTCAGAATAAATAAACATTGAAACAAGTAATAGATCAAATACTTTATTTGAGTAAATCAATACACAATGTTGCTTTAGTTTCAGGTATACAACAGAGTGATTCCACAAGTTTATACGTTCCGCTCTGGTCACCAACGGCATAGCTACCCATCTGTCTCCATACGACACCGTTACAATATCACCACCTGTATTCCTTACATTGTGCCTTTTATTCATGCGACTTACTCATCCCGTAACTGGTAGTCTATGTCTCCCTCTCCCCTTTATCTGTTTTGCCCATCTGCACACCTTCCCCACCCTCTCCCATCTACCTACCTACCTCTGGCAACCATCAGTTCTCTTTATTTATAGGACTCGTTCTGCTTTTTGTTTATGTATTCATTTGATTTTTTTAGATTCCACATATGAGTGCAATCATATTACCATATAGTATTTGTCTTTCTCTGTCTCATTTATTTTGCTTAGGATAATAGGCTCTAAGTCCATCCATGCTGTTGTAAATGGCAAGATTTGACTCTTTTTATGGCTGCATAATATTCCATTGTGTGTGTGTGTGTGTGTGTGTGTGTGTGTGTGTGTGTGTGTGAGAGAGAGAGAGAGAGAGAGATTTTGTGTGTGTGTGTGTGTGTGTGTTCATGCTTGTGTGTGTGTGTGTGTGTGTGTGTGTGTGTATATATATATATATATATATATATATACACCACATTTTCCTTATTCGTTCATTTATCAATGGATACTTAGGGTGAAGAACCCTTGGATATGTTGGTGGGAATGTAATTTGGTGCAGCAGCTATGGACAGCGACATGGAGGTTCCTCAGAAAATTAAAAGGAGAAATACCCTATGATGCAATAATTCCACTACAGGGTATTCGTCCAAAGAAATTAAGACACAATTCAAAAAGATGTGCATCCCTTTGTTTATTGCAGCATTATTTACAGTAGCCAAGATAGGGAAGATCACTATGACCCTTTGATTTCCAGAAATTGGTATCCAATAAAATTCTATTCCCTGGACTCATTACTATAATGTTCTTTTTTTTTTAACATAAGCTTTTTATTTTAGAAAAGTTTTAGATTTACAGAAATACTACAGAGATAGTAGAGTTCCCGTAAACATTGCTGCTCCTACTTTCTCCTCACCATCATCTTACATTGGTGTGGTACATTTGTCACATTTAATGAACCAATATGGATATATTAAATCAGTTAAAGTCCATATTCAGATTACCTTAGTTTTTACCTCATTTCCTTTTTCTGTTCCAGAATCTCACCCATGATACTACGGTATATTTAGTCATTATGTCTCCTGAGGCTTCTGGTTATAACATGTTCTCAGATTTTCCTTGTTTTTGATGACCTTGACAATTGTGAGGTATAGTAGTCAGTTTTTTTTTTCCCAGAACGTCCATGAGTTGGGGTTTGTTTGATGTTTTTCTCATGATTAGACAGGAGTTACGGGTTTGGGGGAGGAAGACCACTGAGGTACAGTGACATCATTGTATCACATCAAGGGTGCCTATTATCAGTATGACTTAACACTGTCAATGTGAACCTTGATCACCTGGCTGAGGTGGTATTTTTCAGGTTTCTCTACTGTAATGCTACTCTTTTCCTTCCTTTTCATACTGTCCACTCTGGTGGAAGTCACTGTGCACAGTGAGTGGGCAGTTAATTCTCCATCCCCTTGAGGATGAAGTGTCTCCATAAATTATTTGAAATTCTTCTGCACCAGAGATTTGTTTCTTTGTTCATTTATTCAATCATTTATTTATGGATTCATAAGCATTTATTTTGTACCTGAGGTTACAATCCAATACTAACTATTAAATCAGTCCAATCCTAAGATTTTGTTGTGCAAATTATTGCAGCTTTGGACTTGGGAGCTCCTTCTCTTGGGTCCTTTGTCCCTTTGATATACTCTCATTTTGTTTATTTTATTTACTTATTTTTGGACACTTGTTTACTTTCTGGTGCTACAAGTTGCCTCAGGCTCATCTTGTCTATTCCTTATCCCAGCCATTTTGCCAGGTAGCCCTGGTTCCTTTAATTGGAGAATCGTATTAGAAACCAAGATTTGGGCAACTTGGCACTAGGTGTGCTCATTACTACTAGAATGTTGTTTCTCTGCCTTCTCAGCCGACAGGGCAAGGAAATATATGTGTGTATACTGATAAACATATGCATAGACCTGTAAATTCTATAGGAATCCATCCTTATCTATATTAAGCTAAACACGAATTCATACTGATGTCCTCAACTTGGATCCATGAGCACATGGATCATTCTAGCCCCCTCCCTTGTTTGTCTTTAATTTCCTTCTCCATCAGTGAGAAACTGGGCTCCCAGCATCTGCAGTCCGTTTACTTAATTCTTCAGTTCCAATATGCTTGTAGAGTGGTCTCAGGATTGTTAACCCCTACCTCTATGGGAAATGACTTTATCAGTCAGAGCACAGTGCTTATGTCATTTTGCCTTTAGTCTTACAGTCTCCACTTATTTCCAAACTGCTCAGGTCCGCACGTTTTGTAATCCAAGTAGATTGAGTTTTCACATTTTGCATTTCATCCTAGGGTCTCCCGACTTTGTAAATGATTTTCGAACATTGGCATACATTAAGGTTCCCTTTCTGCTACAGTGTTCTGTGGGTCATGACACATTTATATTGTCATATATCCCCCCTTACAGTATCATGAATAATAGGTTCACCACTCTGAGAAAATTCCTTGTGCTTCACTTTTTAACCACTCCCACTTCCCCACCTCAAATCCCTGAGAACCAATGTACTATCTCTATGGTTTTGTGTCATAAAAATGGAACCATTCATTATGTAACCTTTTTTTTTTAAGACCAGTTTTCACTTAGCAATATTCATATAACATTCAAACATATTTTTGTAGCTTGATATTTGTTCCTTTTTATCAATGCATCGTACCCCGTTGTATAGGTGTTTTCATAATTTATCCATTCACCTACTGAAGGACGTCTTGGTTGTTTCCAGTTTGTGCAATTATGAATAAAGGTGATACATTTTAATGTAGCTTTTCTGACTGTTGGTATAATATTACAAATTAATTGGGCAGATACCTAGGAGTGCTATTGCTGGATCACATGGTAAGATCCTTAGATTTAAAAGACTTTGCCAAACTGTTTTCCTAAGTCACAATACCATTTTGTATTCACACTACCAGTAATGAGAGTGTCTGTTGCTTTGCATCATTGCCAGCAATTGGTATTGTCAGATCGTTTTGTTTTGTTTTGTTTTGTTTTAATTTTAGACATCCTAATAGGTATGTGGTGCTGTGCCATTGTTTCCATTTGCATTTCCCTAGTGATAGCTGATGTTGAGAATCTCTTCATATGGTTATTTTACCTCTTATTAAATGAGGTATCTGGTCAGATCTTTTGTATGTTTTTTAATTGGGCTTTTGGTCTTCCTGTTGTTGAGTTTTAAGGGTATTTCATTTTGGATACACATTCTTTGTCAGATATGTGTTTGCAAATATTTTCTCCCAGGCGGTAGCTTATGTTTTGGTTCCCATAACTGTCATTCACACAGCCGGAGGTTTTAATTTTAATAAAGTCCCACTCATTTTTGTTTTCATGGATTGTGCTTTTGGCATTATTTCAAAAAGTTTATTGCCAAACCCAAGGTCACATAGATTTTCTCCTCTCTTCTAGAAGTTTTGTAGTTTTGCAATTTACCTATTGGCTTATCACCCATTTTAATTATGTGTTAAAGTATAAGGTCCCCGAGTAGGTTCATTCTTTTTGCATTTTGGCATCTGATAGTTCCAGCACCATTTACTGGAAAGACTATCCTTTCTCCCTTGAACTGAATCCGCTACCTTTGCTCCTTTTGCAAATTCACCTGACTACAGTCGTGTGGGTCTATATCTCAGTCCCCTGTTCCGTTCCATCAGTCGTTTACTTTCTTACCACTACCACACTGTCTTAATGATTGCTGCCTTAGAGTAAATCTTGAAATGTGCTTTGAGCACTCCTACTTTGTGTTTCTTCTTCAGTACTCTAATACTCTCTAAAATTTTTGTCATGTAAAATATTTTTTAAAAAGGGAATATGTTTGGTCCCCAGCCTTTTTGCTTGGAAATGTGCTTCGTCTGGGTCATCCAGTCCTGGCCAAGCACATGGTGGGCCTTCATTTGTCACTTGCTGATTTCCCAGAAGGCCAGTGCAGGGGAAATTCCCTCCGCCAGAGATTGAGGCCAGCAGATGGTCAGGCGTGTTCACCTCAGAGGGCTCTTGTCTCTCAGCATTTCTTACTTGCAGTTCCCAGGAGAAAACTCACTCTTAGCAAAGATCATGAATGTCAAGAGATGGGAAGTTGTTTGCAAAACTGATGGTTCTTAACCAATTTCACTTACTGCTTCTCCTTGGTATCATTCCACCCTGCATGCTGCCTTTGCAGAAGACTCGAGTTGGAGGATGCAAATTCAGATTACAAACCCTCATCCACCATCCTCTGGCTCCCTTACAAAACCAGAACATCCTTGCACCAGGTGCCCTCAGCCCCCTGAACAGGGCCCACACCATCAGCAGATAGGGCTTTGTTAGCCATGGCCCAGAAGGAGGCACAGTCCTGGCATCGGGGCGCTGGGGATGATTTAGGATGTATACCCTCAGCTGCTGGTAAAAAAGTCGAGATTGGAGGTAAACTGGATCTCAGAAACGAGTGAGAATGAGAGCCCTGGCACACCACAGGGAAACAAGAAAAGCGGGTCATGAATTAGTTTTCGCTAAGGCTCCAGCCAGGGTGAACACTTTGATGGGTCGCTTTCACGCTCTGGGATTGTTCGGTAATTCAGGAGTTGGTTGCTGTCTTGGCCAAGAAGTATCCATCCCTCAGGCATTTTGTGGGTCCACATTTGCAGCATGATCTTTCCCACCTGCCTTCCTTTGGTCCCAGATATGCTTGTAGGTTGGTTCCAGTATTTGTCTCCTTTCTGCAAGGCGTATACATGCTTAGCGATGAATTTTCTAGCCCAAATGCAGAGCTGGGGCGAGGAGACATATGCCCAGTGTGGATTGGCAGCAGACGGAGCTCATCAGGATACATTAGAACAGTTGTCCAAGCCCTCATGAAGTGCCAGCCTGCTGTTCACACGGTCCTTCCCGCCTCTTTGGATAGCTGGGCGGGCCCACTTCAGCTGGAAGCCAGTCAGTACTGACGGCCCTTTTGCTCCAGGCTCAGAGCCCAGTCTCTGCTGGCACCACTGCCCGGCAGGCCCTGAGCCACTGCCTGACAGAGACTGAGCAGGGAGACAAATGCAGGAGGAGCCACAGAAACTCAGGTAAAAATCTGGCTGTGCATGACAGCTACAGATGAACTGTCAGGGAAGCTCCGGAAAAGCCAGCCCTGGCAGACCCAAGCTAGCAGCAGGGTCTGTTACTTTTCAAGGCATGTAAGCATTGTGTGAGTTACGTGTGGGGGCATTTGGTCTTACCCTAACCCGAGGAAGGCCTGCATGGGAGGGAAGCTGTTGCTTAGGTGATGAACCTACCACCTGTACCCTTATGAATGTGCAGCGTTGTCCTGGGTGCATGGGAGGCAGGAGCCCCGATGCCAGGACTGTGCCTCCTTCTGGGCCATGGCTGACAAAGCCCTATCTGCTGATGGTGTGGGCCCTGTTCAGGGGGCTGAGGGCACCTGGTGCAAGGATGCTCTGGTTTTTGTAAGAGAGCCAGAAGGATGGCAGATGAGGGTTTGTAATCTGAATTTGCATCCTCCAACTTGAGTCTTCTGCAAAGGCAGCGTGCAGGGTGGAATGATACCAAGGAGAAGCAGTGACTGATGTTCAAGCACCGCACTGGTCATCAGCATGGACAGGCACTGAGGTCCTCAAGGATCCAGATGCATAATTTGTGTACACATGCCTCAGGCTTACCCTTGTCCTCCCAGGACTCCCAGTGTGAGCATAGTGTCCCTGTTGCAGAAACCATGGAATGGCAGTGAGACAAGCAGAATGGTGGACTGTTCCAGTTCTACATTCAGACAGACCCGTGTTCAGCTCATAAATCTGCTCATTGGTTATTGACTTGTAACAAATGCTCGAACTGCTTTGAATTCATATCTTTATTGGAGAATGGGACACCAATAATGACACCTCCTTCTGGAATTGTTTTGAGGCTTAAGTGTAATCATCACTGTAAAGCACTTGGAATGGGGCCTGGTGTAGAACCATAACCTCATAAAAAATGGAAATAAATTCTACCCCCATTGTAGGACTCGAACTCATGACCCCCAAGATCAAGAGTCACATGCTTCACTGAGTGAGCTGCCCAGGTGCCCCACAATAGCCTCATAACAAATGCCGTTGTTACCACCACTGTCATCGCTGCCTTTGTCGTCATCATCATCTTCAGGATTATCGGCAGTAGGAAAGTGTATTGAACAACATCCTTCCCATTCTCTATCATAAGAGCTTTGCATTAAATCAAAGTCATAAAACCCTCCTCGATTCCTCCTGTCTGCAGGAATATAGACTTGGACACGTACAGTTTCTGCTCTCATAAAACTCATACCTTCTAGGGGTGAAAATTCATACATTTATGAAATCTCAACAATAATTATAAAAGTAAGCAATGCCGTATGTGGCTATTGATTGCCGGGAAAACCAAAATGTGATTGTAGTTATCTGTGTACAAACAGTCCTGACCCACAAGGTCTTTTCTTGGTTCATACCGCTGTCTATCTGTGTCACAAAGATACGATTTCCATGAAAAGTGGGGCGAGCCCGAGAGGAGGGAGAAGCACAGGAAAGCCTCAGCAAAGCTCCTCGCCATTTTTTGGTTTTGGCATGAAGTAGATACTCCTTGCCCCTCTCCTGCCATCTTCCTTTTCTACCTCTTGAATCTCCCCTTTTCCATCCCTCCCTCCTTCACTCTCACACCACCCAGTCAGTTGAAACCCTGACACTCAGCAGATTTCTCAGGGGGAAAAGGAAAGGGGTGGATTATGTCCATTTTGATCTTCCTCTTCCCCGTCCTGCTTCTGCAAGTCCTGTACCTGATTCTTCTCTGCCGGAGTCCCGCATTCTGTATCCAGCGACTTTCCATAGGACCTCAGAGGTGTGGATTTCCCCTGACATGGAGTAGTTGGACATCCAGTGTGGTCCTCCCTGAGTCCTGGAGTTTGTTGATCAGAAGTGCGGATTGAGAGTAGCTGCCTGCCTCGTCTCACCTTCTTATTCGGAAAGGGACAGAGAGAGAGCATGAATTCAGTGGCTTTTCGTTCTTCAGCCCAGACCTCAGGGCTCCTGCTCAGTGTGTGCCGTAAGAAAAATACCCACAGGAGAGATGGCTCCGCCCCCAGGCAAGAGCACACTTTTCAACCCAACTTGCAGACAGGCAGAGATGTCTGCTGGTTTCTGACGCCTGGTTTCCCGAAGGCATTTTTCTGTTCGGTGACAAACCTGAGTTGGTCTCTGCCACAAACCCCATTCACGTGATCATTAAAATATGTAAATGGAGCCACTGGCAGCACCCCCACCCCCTCTTGCGACGGAGGCTAGCACCTCTGGGTGACCTCTGCCTGATTGACTGTACCTTGGCCCTCAAATATCAGGTATAGGGGACTAGAGTTTCTGAAACTTCATTTGTATGTTTATGTTTTCCAGTGCATATTTATACATCAGGAGACTTTTTTATTTTGGGGGGTTGGGAACTCTGAGTTTAAGGAGCAAACCACACCTCAAAGAAATCTGTAAATGACGCTGAGATACACGCATGATGGTCTTGCAACCCCTTTGTCTTAGTGGGAGAGGACAGTGAAAGGTTATATACTTTTTTTAGATGCTAGGGATTATTTGTGACGGTAGACATCATTTCTCTGACAAGTACGGAAATTAATTCAAAGAATGTTGGTTGAGCACCTGTTATGAGACAGGCCTTGTGCTAAGTGCCAGGACCTTGTCTTAGCTCAGGCGACTGTAACAACATACCACAGACCGGGGTGCTTGAGCAACAGACATTTACTTCTCACTGTTCTGGAGCCTGGGAAGTCCAAGATCCAGGTGCCAGCAGGCTCTGTTCTTGGCCAGGGCCTTCTTGCTGGCCTGCAGACCATGCCGTCTTACTGTATCCTCACGTCATGGTGCAGAAAGATTGGGGTCTAATCTCTTCCTCTTCTTAGGAGGGCACTAAGCCCATTATGGAAGCTCCACCTTCAGGACCTCCTCTCAACCTACTGACATTCCAGAAGCCCCTTTTCTTTATACCATCACGCTGGGGGGTTAGGACTTCAGCATATGAATGGGGGTGGGGTGGGCACACACATTCGGTCCACAACAGACGCCAACAACAAAGACTAATTGGAGGGCTTTACTCCCCTGGAGCTGATGTTCCACGGCAGCACTTACCCAGCCCGTGTCCAGTACACGGGGGCTCTGCCCATCACAGGTTGACTACAAGAGGACAAGAGCTATGTTTTTCTGCATCTTTATGTCCCTGCTACCTATCTGCATGTAGTCCCACGTCCGGCATCCAGCAACTGTGTGAAAATGTTGTCTGGGATGGCGTGACATTGACCAGAGCCTCCTGGCTCTTGCAGAGGTGTGGTCTCGTGTCTTTCTTCTGAAACAGGAGGGAAAGATGCCTTGCAAGCAAGTGCACTGTCTGAAAGCAGCTTTATTTCTCATTGTCTCATAGACAAAAGGAGCTTAAGCTTCTAATTGCTGTTCTTGGAGCCAGAGCACCTGCTGGTTCTGCCTCCATTAGCGTGTTGCCTCTCTCCCAGGACTGCCGGGCTGGTAATCTGAAAGGGAAATGACTTCTGGTTGCGGGTGGAGGGAGCTCATTGTTGCTAACTGCTCACAGTGTCTATCACTGTCTCACCTCTACTTTGGAGGAGAGAAATCAATAGTATTTTAAACGTCTTGCTAAGTAGGTGTTTATGAAGCAGATTCCCCAGGGCTTAGCCCGGGGCAGCACTCAGGGCAGGCGAACCGCCTGGAGTGGGAAAAGCCTGGCTGAGACCAAAGGGCCTTGCTCCCACCCCATGCTTGCCCGTCCTCGGTGTGGGGGGCAGGGGGTGGGGGGGCTGGCATCTTTGAGCCAGTGACATGAATTGGCATGCTTGGAGGGCAATAAGGAAGGGCACTGTCATTCCAGAATAGTTTCCTGGGTACTGTGCTGGGGGCTGGACACCAGCCCTGTCCCCAGAGAAACCCTGTTGGGCAGGAGATGGACAAATAGGACATGACAGCGTGTGGCAGGCCACATGATGGTGGGTGACAGACGGTGCTGCGGGAACACACAGAAGGAGTCTGTGGGCAGGGGAAGCGAGGAGAGGAAGGAGCGAGAGAGGGCTTCCTGGATGGGAGGGAAGAGTGTCTTCGAATTTCTTGCCCTTGACTCCTCCTTATTCTGTTTTTCTAGACCTCTGCTTGTGGCAAAACCCCTCAGTCAGGGCACGGCAGGGAAGAAAAGCCTGGAACTATCTGATCAGCCCCGACTCAGGGTTACTTAGTAAATAAGAGTTGCTGCAAAATGAAAGGTGATGTAGGCCATTGCTAGTGTCCAGGGGATATTAGGTCCCTTCCCTTCTGGAAGTCAGGTCTGCAACTCCTCACCATTGCTCAGCCCCTTCCTCCTGCCAGGGACACATGATTTCTTATATTAGCTCAGCTCTCTCTCCCCACCCCCACCCCCCCACTTACCCCCGTGCATCCTCACAGTAGCCCCCTCTTTGCCCTGCTCCACACTCTTCTTCCTTACCGGGAACTTCATGGACGAAGCCACATCCCTGGTCAAACTCAGCTAGGAGCACTACTGTGACACACAGAGCATCCAAATAGAGAGAAAACATGCCCCTGCTCCCGTGCTGGTGATCTGTCTTCCCGCCCCCACTGTTCCTGACCTCCCCTGTGTGGCTTAGCCAGGAGAGAAGGCAAGCTGGGTCATCACCTGGGCGCCGTGGCCGAAAAGTTGCCAGAACACTCATGCCCCCCGGCCTTAAGCCCCAGCTTGGGCTACTCACGGTCCCCACAAGGCCTGATTAAGATTCATTCATCAGACAAGGGAGGGCTTGGGCAATGGCAACCTCAGGCTTTCCTGCCATCCAGTGACAGGTGCCAGATGCCCCCGCCCCCCACTGAATGCATGGTCCATAAGCCAGGCCAGCCGTGCAGGGCGGCAGCAGGGGGCTCACAGGAGCAGAGGCCCAGGTGAACATTCTCCCTGGTCAGGGTACACCACCCACTTACATTCACCCTATTCCAGGCTTGCCGTCTTACTCCCCATCTGCCCATTCCTTCTGGAGAATGGAGGTGGCTGCACCAGTGCCCTGTAAACGAGAGTCTGCTTGAAGGCACTTTCCTGGGTGGTGAGAATGATCTGAGTCTTCCCCACGGCCTCTCTGATTAAGACTGACCACACTGGCAGGCGGGCGGGTGGGCCAGCAGGTGGCCGATCCTGGTCCTGATGCAGCCAATGCTGCGGGGATGCTCCCTTCCTCCCTCTTCAGCTCAGGGCGGTGGGGGGAGAGGAAAAAGAAGTCACAGCACAGACACCTGCAGAAGTGGTGCTAATTTGGCCTGATTTAAATTTAGGCAGTAACTTGTGCACTCCTCTGCGTGCCAGACCCAGGGTCCGGGAGCTGTTTGTGGTCTTACTCGTAGGGAAAGAAGACTGTCTAGGGAAGGACTTGGACAGTGGCAAGTCCCCAGCAGCTGAATCTGCCCATTCCCACCCCTGCCGAGCCTGTGGCGGCCTGCACCTGGACCCTCTCGACCACCTGTGCATACCCTTCTGTGCTGTCTGGTTTTCCTCAAGCCTTGTCAGCTGGAGAAGACAGCTGCCCACCATGCATGCCCATTGTCCATGCCAGGCCTGCCCTGGATGCCAGGTCTGTGGGGCCCTTTCTCAACCATTGATCTGTCATCACCATGTGTTCCTCTAGAGACTGCATGTTGGCTACAGCCTGAGTCAGCTCTGGAGCCCTTCCAACCTGGGTTCTCCTTCTTCGTTCTGCTACATCCAAGCTTTGTGCCTGGGCAAAGCCTTTTCACCTCCCTGAGCCAACCTCAGCTCTCTCAGCTGGAATATGATAATACATAGTCCATGGGAGTATGACAGAACCACCACGAGATGATGTCTGTAAAATAGCTCCTGTAGGGCCTGGAACCTAATAAATGCGCATAGCATGCCGTCTGCCATTGCCATTGTTAACAGCTGCCTGTAGGGATTTACAACCCCCCCCCCCCCCCCCCCCGGGAGAATTCAACCTCTTGGCTCATTTAGGGGTATTGCAAGGAATAATGTGAGGCCATCCTGGTGAAGTGCTGACATTGAGTTTGGCACCTGTAAGTACTCCATAAGTGGGGGAGGTTCCCCTCGGTGCTGGACAGACTCTCACCATATTGTTCACGCTGTACTGAAAGCCTTGTTTCTTTCTGTCTTCCTTGCAAGGCTGGGAGCCCCTTGAGGCAGGAGCTGTCTCATCCTCCACTGTCTCCCTGTCCCCACGATGGGGCCTGGCACTTAGGAATGGGCATTGAGCCTGCAAAGAACTCTATTCTCACAGGTCCTTCTAGCCACGAGAGTCTCAGAGCTCAAGGTCTCTACCTATTCTGTTAGTACACTGGAGATTGAGGTCCTAGAGAGGGCTAACTGCCATGTCCAGCCAGGCAGGCAGCCCATCAGCAAGCAGACACTCAGGCAGGACCTACTGTGTGCTATAGGACCTGAGAGACCACAGATGCCTGAGAAGAGAGTCTTGTCCAACAGAGACTGCCATGTTGCCATGGGCGGCTGGGCCCTGTACTGGGAGCCAGGGCATAACAGTAAAAAAGAACAGGGCTCTGTCCTCCTGGAGCTTACAGTCCAGTGTGAGAGAGGACAGTCATGACACAACTTTGAAGCACATCACATGGCTAGGAGTGAGATGAGCACAGAGGAGAAGCAATGAGGAGTAAGAGCTAGGTGCCATGACCGAGAAAGGTGGTAGCATCTGACCTTGTTGGGTGTGGCCAGGGAAGGAGGACTTGGATTAGGAAGTGACCCCTGATTTGATGTTGGAAGGATTAGTAGGTGTTAATGAGGCCAGTGGGAAAGTGTCCCCTGGGAAGCCACCTTAATGCATTTGGGGGGTCTAAGCTTGCAAGGCGAGTCCCCCAGAGAGAAGGGAGAATGGATTCAGCCTGTAGGATAGAAAGAGCAGTGAGGGAAGGGCACCACCCTCTCCCCCTGCCTGCCCCCCTCCTATGGCAGCTGCCCTTCCTCTTGCTGTGACCGCACTGAGGTCATAGGGCTGAGCTCTGGGACTCGCTGCCTTTGGGTGCCCATCCATCCCTCCTCAGGAACAAGGAGAAGAATTCCTTCTTCCTGCTGACCCTCCCTCTTCCTCTTTCCTGTTGCCCCTCCCTCTCTGCTTCTTCCTCTATCCTTTGTACCCAGGAGGGTCACCCCTGTCTTGGTGCCTTGTAACCTTGAAGCTTCTTGGTTCCTTGTGTGGACTACGCTAACTGCATCCCTTTCTTTCACCTCACCCTATGAACCTTCACCTTTGGTCTTCAGACTCACTGCAGCAATGCTGAGCCCCAAATCCTGGGCTACTTCTGAATATTCTTCCTTCCTGACTTCTCTGTGAAATTTGGGGGTGTTGACCAGCTACTTCCTTTCTTTTGAAAACGCTTCTTGCTTTCCCTCGGGGCGATGCTGGGCTTTGCCACCTAACTGTGCTGACTTCCCCTTCTTTGGTTTTCTCACCCAGACCGTCACTTTCCCTATGGGACCAGTCCACTGCTTATTCATTTATGACCTCTCTTCCCCCTTCTTCCACTGACATCACCCTGGTCCTTGTCACCTCCACCTCCTGCACCGTAGCACCTACTCATAGGGTCTCCTGCTGCTTCTTTTCTCTTTTCCACCCCCTGAACTCCACTTCCAGATTAATCTTTTAAAACTACTATCTGGGGAACAGCAGTGTGTCTCTTTTGGTACACTCAGCCTCATAAACTCACTTTCCCCTCAATTCATTCTGATGTGGTTTGACTCTGGCTTATGTTGGTCCCAAGCCTGGAATACTCTCTTCCCTGTGTCAACACACAATGCCTCCTCATCTCCAGGGATTTTTCCTCTAGGATAAAACTCCCCTCTCATTGGTGTTCACAGCTACCCAACAAACATTTATCAAGCTCTTACCGCACATCAGGCCCTCCAGAAGTTTGTAGTGTGTTTGAGGAGACAGATGGTCATAGAGAAAGCTAGAGAAATGATTTTGTCCCTGCCATGTTTGTCCCTGCCATCATTGCAATGCTGATACATATCGATACATCCTGAGCTCCTCTTTGACAGTTCCCCACACAAGCTATACCCGTACTTGGTATAGTTGTTCATCATTCTTACCATTGTCATTTTCACAGCCCCATTAATTCCTGATCTTATGATGGTGATAAGGAGTTGTTCTGGAATGAGGCGAGGCCTTGAGAACTTGATATTAATCCCCCAGATAGTACCTACCCTTTAAAACTAGAATCTACTAGGGGTGCCTGGGTGGCTCAGTCGGTTGAGCGTCCGACTTCAGCTCAGGTCATGATCTCACGCTCCGTGAGTTCGAGCCCTGCGTCGGGCTCTGTGCTGACAGCTCAGAGCCTGGATCCCGCTTCAGATTCTGTGTCTCCCTCTTTCTCTCTGCCCATCCCCTACACATGCGCTGTCTCTCTCTGTCTCAAAAATAAATAAAAACATTTAAAAATTTAAAAAAAAAACCTAGAATCCACTAATGTAGATGTGGATTTTGCTAACAAAACTTCCTCTTAGCTCCACAGTGGAGGCTGTTTTTTGAGTTTATTAAAGAGAATGCTTTAAAACGGAATCACCATGAAATGAGACCCAAAGCACAGCCCATCTTCTTATAATTATGCCATGTATAATTTACCAGGAAGAAAGTGCTTTTATGATTCTGGGGGAAAATGCTTACAAAACAAAACTCTTCATTACTACACATACTATAATTTTTTCAAAAATTCTTGGGGAAGAATTAGAATTGAAAATGTGGTAGCTGCTAGGTTCTCCCCCTAGAGAATATTTACATCGACACAAATGGTGTAATTGTATTTGCCACTTTCCAAGGCAGTTGGGCTGTATGAACTCCGACAAGTTCACCATGAGATCTGACTCGTTTCGGAAACTGGCCCTGGTTAATCCAATCGGCAGATCCAGCCTCAGTGTAGTGGAAAGAATTCTCATGACGTGAGGGAGGTGAGCCTGAGGCCTGACTCTGGTGTTGAGCAAGGAGGAGGCTGCACACTCTTTAGTTCACCTCTTCCCCAGTCAGGGCTGCTGTGAAGAATAAAAAGAGAGCTAAAAAGAGAGCAAGGCTATGGCAGGAGATCCCACGTGGGTGTCAGAGGTTATGGTCGGTTATGTTTGTGAGATTTACACTGTTTCACAACAGGATGATAGAATAATGCGTGTTGATTATTGAACACAGAGAAAAGAAAATGTACATAAAAATGTAGAGTATGTGAACTCAGGTGAACAAGTTTGATTTTCTGGGTAGTGCTTTGAAACTTTCTTTTTTCTGTTTTGTTTTTGCTTTTGCTTTTGTTTTACTTTGTAATATATTACAGACTTTCCCCCAAATAATTTTTTTTGACAAATTTATTTTTGACAGACACATAGTATTGGGTTATAGAATATATTTAACCAGTTCCTTGGTTTAAGTTGTTACTTTGGTTTTGGTTTTGTGTTTTGGCTATTGTAAATACTTCCTTCAAGGACAACTTATATTTAGGTTTTTAAACACACCTTTGGTAGGATAAATGGTTAGAATGAAATTAATCAGTCAAACTATAGATAATTTTAGGTCTTTAATCCATACCACCAACTTCCCTGCCAAAATATGCTGTCCCAACTTCTCTTCTGTCATATCAGCCATTTATACCAACAGCCTTTCCAATACAGGGTATTGTTTTAAAAGGCCAAGACATTTTATTTTAATGTTGCCTGTTTGCTAGATTTCCCTCACCACCCCCCCCCCCACCAGTTTTCATTTTTGTTTGTATTATTTTGATTACTAGGGAGGCACAAAACCTTTTTTTATTTGACCATTTACAGTTCTTCTTTTGCGAATTGTAGTTTGTGTCCTTTGTTTTTCACGGCCGCGTTTACCATCTTCCCTCATGGGTTGAATTGCTGAGGCATAGCCGTTAATTTTGCATTAAAGCTGCATTGAGTGGATCAGGACTTTATTTTTTTTTTTTTTTTTTTTTAGCACTTATTGATTTTATTTATTTTTTTTCAATATATGAAATTTATTGTCAAATTGGTTTCCATACAACACCCAGTGCTCATCCCAAAAGGTGCCCTCTTCAGTACCCATCACCTACCCTCCCCCTCCCTCCCACCCCCCTTCAACCCTCAGTTTGTTCTCAGTTTTCTTTTTTTTCTTTTTTTTTTTTTTTAATTTTTTTTTTCAACGTTTTTTATTTATTTTTTTGGGACAGAGAGAGACAGAGCATGAACGGGGGAGGGGCAGAGAGAGAGGGAGACACAGAATCGGAAACAGGCTCCAGGCTCCGAGCCATCGGCCCAGAGCCTGACGCGGGGCTCGAACTCACGGACCGCGAGATCGTGACCTGGCTGAAGTCGGACGCTTAACCGACTGCGCCACCCAGGCGCCCCTGTTCTCAGTTTTTAAGAGTCTCTTATGCTTTGGCTCTCTCCCACTCTCACCTCTTTTTTTTTTTTTTTGCTTCCCCTCCCCCATGGGTTTCTGTTAAGTTTCTCAGGATCCACATAAGAGTGAAAACATATGGTATCTGTCTTTCTCTGTATGAGTTATTTCACTTAGCATCACACTCTCCAGTTCCATGAGTGGATCAGGACTTTAAACTGGTCACTTGTCCAGCAATAAATGTTTGCTGAATAAATGCTAAATGAATCATGATGTGGTAGTTGGATGGCTGTGGGTCAAGAGGTAATGGTCATTGTCCCCTAGAGTGGCAGGATATTACTTCCTCCATTCATTCATTCATTCATTCATTCATCCATCACTCTGCCCAATATAGTTTTTAAGTGTGCCGTGCTGTGTATTAGGCTTTTGTTCCTGTTCTCAAGAACTTACGTCTAAAGGAGAATGTCCAATACAGTGTGGTTTATTCACTGTGAATGAATTCAGTAATTCCTTAGAGGAACACAAGTCCATTTTTAAGAGGATGGATTTTCACTCCTAGAAAGTACACAT
This sequence comes from Neofelis nebulosa, assembly GCF_028018385.1. Lineage (NCBI taxonomy): Eukaryota > Metazoa > Chordata > Mammalia > Carnivora > Felidae > Neofelis > Neofelis nebulosa. Next base: position 126,863,504 of record NC_080782.1, read on the forward strand.
GATTTCATGAACTAGCAGAAGCGTCTTAGCTCACATTATTTAGGTGGACGTGTGCACCTTTTTTTTTTTTTTAACGTACTTCCTCTATGAGGCTAATTTCAACACCAAACAGGTAAAATTCAGTTGGTAGAAAACTAGACAAAACCTCTTCAAGTACTTTCTTTACGGAAGCTAACAAATTTGGTTTTTTCTTGGCCTCCAGCTTGCCCCTTAGCGTGATCTCTGAGCTCCCTGCCAAACAAAGTTTGAAAATCATTGCTAGAGTCGGATGTGCAAGGATTTTGGAGCAGGTAGACCTGGGGCCTAATCCCAGCTCTTGGACCCCTTACTCGTCTTCTCTGGTCTCAGTTCCCTGGTATTGAAAATTGGGAGATAAACCTTATGTCACCAGCATTGTTTTAAAATTTTTTTTTTAACGTTTATTTATTTTTGAGACAGAGAGAGACAGAGCATGAACAGGGGAGGGTCAGAGAGAGGGAGACACAGAATCTGAAACAGGCTCCAGGCTCTGAGCTGTCAGCACAGAGCCCAACGCAGGGCTCGAATTCACAGACCGTGAGATCATGACCTGAGCCGAAGTCGGTCGCTTAACCGACTGAGCCACCCAGGCGCCCCCAGCATTGTTTTAAAGATCAGTCAATATGACAACTTAAAGTATCTGGTGCAGAGTAGACTAATATTATACTACTAAAAATAGTAGACTAATAATAGCTATTATCCTGATTCATAGTGAAGTCACATAGTTTTACCATTAGGGAATGGTTGGTTATGACAAATATCATGGAAAGCAACTTTTAATTCAACGTATTTACCACAATTTGGATCTGTTTCAATCTCAGCTTTACAGATCTGAACCCTTGATTTTATTTTCCCATTGAGAGTGGCTCAGTCCCTCAGTTATAAGGTCACCTTAAACAATTTCTCAAGAGACCACTCTATAAACCAAAATCAAGATAGTTTATTTATCAACTCTGGATGGTTGTGAAACATGGGGACTGGAATACTCACATCATAGGGCGGTTCTTCCCTCACCCTGAGAGAGCTTTGGGAGAGCCACATAAGAATCGGTGCTTGTTAGGTGAGCAGGGAATTGGAACAAGGGCACTTAATTGATGGTTAGAAATGAGCTGTCCTTCCCACACCCTAGCTAAGATAGCTAGGTGACCTGTTCTTCCTAGTCTTACATGACCTTCCATGGGCTGCGGAACCATATCCCTCACAGAGAGTTTCAGTGGACAGACACTGTCCATACTTGCCTCTGAAACTCTCATTTTTTCTTGGTTCTACACTAACCACTTCCTTTTCTGAATGGTGCATTGTGTGTCTGGGTGTGTCATTGTCTTTAAACCAGTTGTTAATTACCACTAAGTCTTTTATTCTAGAGGTGGGTCTCTGTAGGAGACTTTCCATATGTTCACCTGTGGATTAATTCTGTCATTCACCTCTCTGAGGTCATTTTATTTCCAGAGAGCCCTTGAGTGGGTGGGTAGGTGAGAGGTAAATACCTCCCTGCTCTCTATACCCCATAACATCTGCAAGCTTCCTACTATAAGCGGTGGTGTGGGATATGAAACATGCCCCCAGGAATGACATCTCCACCATCACATACATTATCTCTTGGTGTCCCCATGGAGCAGGAGGAAACCTCCAGGGCCTTCTGCTGCTCAAAGGTGCCCGTGGACATGATTATGAACATACTAAAAGCCACCAGAACCATACTGCCATGCTGGATTTATGAACATTCTCTGCTAGCTCCTGTATTCTGTCATGTAGAGTCAGCGAGTGATGGTGGCATGAATTACATTTCCTCTGGGACCTAGCATTTTTCCCAGTGAGAGTCCGGCTAATTATTTACTAGTCTGTTTCACATGGCTGGAGAGCATTCATTTTCTGCTGTAACGGTCATTTGTACGGCCCCTCACCTCTCTTCCTGGGAATATAACTTGCCTCCCATAGAGGAGATTCACAAATCTAACATGGGGACAAGTCTCTTGTGATGACTGGACCTTCTTTTTTTTTTTTTTTTAAATTTTTTTTTTTTTTCAACGTTTTTTATTTATTTTTGGGACAGAGAGAGACAGAGCATGAACGGGGGAGGGGCAGAGAGAGAGGGAGACACAGAATCGGAAACAGGCTCCAGGCTCCGAGCCATCAGCCCAGAGCCTGACGCGGGGCTCGAACTCACGGACCGCGAGATCGTGACCTGGCTGAAGTCGGACGCTTAACCGACTGCGCCACCCAGGCGCCCCAAAAAATTTTTTTTTTTTTTTAACGTTTATTATTTTTGAGACAGAGAGAGACAGAGCATGAACGGGGCAGGGTCACAGAGAGAGGGAGACACAGAATCTGAAACAGGCTCCAGGCTCTGAGCTGTCAGCACAGAGCCCGACGCGGGGCTCGAACCCACGGACCGTGAGATCATGACCTGAGCCGAAGTCGGACGCTTAACCGACTGAGCCACCCAGGCGCCCCATGACTGGACCTTCTAATGTGTCAAATGCACTCTGACTTAAAGAGCAGAGCAAAAGAGGTGTGGGTACCCCAAGGAAAAAAATCCCTACCCACTCTGTCCTAGCATTTTGTGGGGAAATGGGAAAGTTGGCTTCCTATAATCTGAAGAAGACAGGACTTGGAGGGTAATAAATTTCTTCCAACCATAGTACTTCATAGATACCTCCTTTCTTTGTCATCCACCCCATGGTCCATCCCATCATCCTCATCCGTTCCTTGGCCAGTGGGCTTTTCAGGGTGGTCGAATGTCTCCTTGATGTTGAGTTCCCTGCCTGTTTGTGTGCAAAAGAGAGTGAGGGACACATAGGGACAGTAGGTACTAAGCCGGGAGGGAAGACCACAGCCAGCCAGACTGCTAATGGGGTAATCTGGCAGTAATAGGGTTGATGGAAGAAGTGTCCCCATGCCTGGGCACACCTAGTCTGTTAAAACACCCTTTTACCACACCTTTCAGTTAGTCTGGAGCTGGGGTCTCCAATACGATAGCTACTAGCCACATCTGGTTATTAAAATGAATTAAAATTAAATAAAACTGAAAACTCAATTCCTTGATCACACTAGCCACGTTTCAAGTGACTAATAGCCACACTTGGCTAGTGCCTACCATCTTGGGTCTATGACACAGGACATTTCTATTGCTACAAAAAGTTCTGTTAGTACTTTTCTAGGGGGGTTTCATTGGCTCTACAAAAGAATTCACCTTAGGGTTCCTTTAACACTATAACATTTTTATAAGCATTGATTTTATATGCAAGTGGCCTTAGAGCTTTTGATGACTATATTATTTGGGTAAGTTCGGGTCTATGTGTCTCTGAAGGCTCTATCTCTGTGGCACACATGCATTCCCACTAATAAAAGAATCAAGTTCAAAAGATAGAGCTTAAGGAGAAAATCTCCAGCTTGCAAGTCAGGGTCCCAGAACCCTACATCTCTCATTAGGAATTCTTGCCGCTGGTACCCTAGTACCCTAGCCTGCACGTGATCCTTGCCCTCCAGGTAATCTGAGTTCCAGATTTAGTCACTTGAGTTGGAATTCTTTAGAACATGTAATGCTCAAAAAAAAAAAAAAGTGAGTTTAATTTTTTTAGGTGGAAGATTTTATTCATTCACTAGATACTAGGCAGAGCTCAGCCAGATTCTCTAGCACCTAACCCAAGGCATGGCACATAGTAGGCATTCAATAAATACCTATCAAATGATTGAATAAATTACTCATTCTAAAAAAAGTTGACTAAGCCATTCAGTCTGTTTGTCTTTGTTCCCTGTCTGAATCTTGACTCAGATGACCACCTGGGAGCCAGGATTCATCCCATTATAGGTATAGTAGGATCCTCAGGGCGATGGAAGCTGGTTTCCTAGTTCCATGTTTTAATGTTTAATTGTATTAGTTAAGTCTCCAGATAAACAGAACCAACAGGGTAAATGTGTGTAATATGTATGCGTATGTGTATATGCACACGTATATATTGTATACAGAGAGTGATTGATTTTAAAGAATCGGCTCATGCAATTTTGGAAGCTGACAAGTTCAAAATGTGCAGGGCAGGCCAGCAGGCTGAAGTGAAAGGAAGACTGATACTGCATTTTGAATCCAACAACAGCTTACAGGCAGACTTCCTTTTATTTTTGGGGGGAGGTCAGTCTTGTCTTTTTTTCAGGTCTTCAACTAGTAGAATGAGGCTCATTCGCACTATGGAGCATAATCTGCTTTACTAAGAATCTACTGATTTAAATGTTAATTTATCATAAAAAAAAAAAAGAAAAAAACCTTCACAGAAATGTCTAGAATAATGTTTGACCAAACATCTAGTGCCATGGCCGAGTCTCGTTGATGCATAAAATTAACCGTTACAATAGTCTTGTCTTACCTCCGTGTGGTGGAACTGGGATGCTATTTCTGTCCGGGTCCCCACCACCCTGAGCATGGATGTTCTCAACGACGTGGGTCTTTCCCCAGTCAGTCCCGCTCCCTCTGGTGTGCCGTAAGGAGCCCGCACAACTCAGGCATATAGAAGCGTACCTCCTGCAGATGAGTTTGTCTCCATTTCTGCCTTCTGCTTAGCGGTAAACATTCATAGAACCACCATCCTCATCTATTTTTTATAGGTTACGCCTATAAGTTTATAGGTGGCCTTTTCCTTGGCCACCGCATCCTGAGCAGGGGGGTCATCTCCCCATCTGTCTTCAGTAGTGTGTTCCTCCTGCAGAGAGAAGGAAATGCAGAGTGGAAACATTACAGGTTTGAAGTCAAACAGATTTGGATTACAGCCTTTGTTCCTCCACTAGTCAGCTCTAACCTCTGAACCTGAATTTCATCATCTGTAAAATGGGTTAATAGTTTGTTCGTGGTAACCTCTGCATCACTTTTTATCAGTTTTGTATTTCCTCTTGATCTGTTTGTCTTTGTTGCCTTTGAGGACAGTCACTGTATTTTATTTACCATCCTGTAGGTAGAACAAAGTCCTTAGCATGTAATGTATGCTCATGAAATATCTGTGGAGTAAATGTTGAATGAATGAATCAAAAGAGGGTGATAGAGGCAGGAGCACTGGTATGTAGCAAATACTCTTAAGTCTAGACTTCTTTCCCACTACTGTCCATCTTGCTAGTAAGGACTTCTTTCCAGGCCTTATCTCACCTGTGCTGCCTCCAGTCTTACTACACCTGCATAGTAGAGGTGATTAATACATCATGGCATTAGGGGTGCCTGGGTGGCTCAGTCGGTTAAGCGTCCGACTTCTGCTCAGGTCATGATTTCACGGTTTGTGGGTTCGAGCCCCGCGTCGGGCTCTGTGCTGACAGCTCAGAGCCTGGAGCCTGCTTCCGATTCCGTGTCTCCCTCTCTGTCCCTCCCCCACTCATGGTCTATCTCTCAAAAATGAATACACTTAAAAAAAAAATCGTGGCATCAGTGGCTATTCAATCTTTTTCTCATCGCTGCCTCGCTTTCTGGTTCTCCTTCTTTTCTTACATGCCAGGTGGCTTCCTGCGCGTTGCTCAGTGTTCTCTCAGGACATGAGTGTGCATGACAGTGTCCAAACTGTAGAGCACCGGTGGGGTAGACAGCAGTAAGCAAGACATTTTCTTTCATGATCTGCGTTAATACCTTAAACATTTCTATGGGTCAAAGATTGATGCACCTTTTATTCCGAAGACCTGGTGAGATTTCATTAATCGCAGGGAAGTTCCAGGGTCCCAGCTTTAAATCAGCGTTGTATTCAATAAGAAATGAGCAGTCAATTGGACCTTTTTTTTTTTTTTCTCAGTAAACCGATGCAGTTTAGTGCTTATGGAATTTATCTGTCTGGCAGATCAGCAGCTGAACATAATTTTAATTACACCTGTCACCCTCGGCTGCACTTCCTCATTCATTGCCAACCTTATTAGGATAGTGGTACCTATGCTCCTGGATTCTGTTGCTCAAAAGCCAAATTTTGCTTTCTATGTGACACTTGAATTTCAGAGAGAAGCTACCTTATTAATATGAAGCGACTTAACAGGAAGTACAAGCAGTTAGGTTGCGTGTCTAACGAAGTCTTCTGCAGACTCCTTGAAATAGCAAAGGATGCAAGTGTTAAAGTTAGCAAGGAATACTATATTGACACTCGCTAATTAGATCCAATTTCACCATGTAGCCTGCTATGGTTATGTGAGTTTTACTACCTTTATTTGCATTGTGCTACAGAAGCATTTCCTGCTAACGATACTCAATACTCCGTGTCTTTGGTGGGGGAGCAATCCTTTAGAGGAAGCCAAACCAGCCCTGCTCTCCTTCATTTCCTTGGGAGCAGAAAGAGGGAAGGCGCATGGTGTGAACATCACTTAGGATGAAAAGGATCGGCATTTTTCCTTGTGCCCTATAATTAGGGTATTGAGCACTGCCTTGCAGATGAAGGAGCCCTTCCTCACTGTGCCTTCCCATTGTCGGTAGAACAGTTTGATTCTTATTTTCTAAACTGTTCTTCTAGACACTGTCGGGTACGTGAGTCACACTTTTCATGTCAATTATTTCAGGGCACGAGTTTTTCTGTTGCAGACTTTGAAGGTATAGCCGACTGTTTGTGAATCACATGTTGCCCTCAGCTTTGTCCCCAGTGGCTGTCGAGCCCTGGCTACTCGGGCTTCTCTTCAAGATGACACAGCAGAGCATGCAGTCCCCTGGCCAGAGCCCCGCTCCTGCTCTCTCGTAGCGGCCAGTTGGGAGGGAAGCCAGCCCTTCCATTTTTACTGAGTTCTACTCTTTGCATTACCAAAGTAAATTACTTCCCTCCAAGTTAATGACCAAGTGCTGTCATTGCTTATGAAGATCTTGCTAGGTGCCAGTCAAGGTTCTAAGCATGATATTTGTTTACTGAGTTAATTTAATCCTCGTAGTTCCCCAACACACGTGTTCATATTATCAGTTCCATTCTTCAGATGAAGAAAATGAGGCACAGAGAATATACAGGATCACAAATCTAGTAAGAGGCAGCGCTAGGATGTGAACTCAGGCAGCCAGGCTCCCGAGTCTATGCCCTCAGCACCAGACTATGCTGCCTCTCCTACTTGCTAGGCTTAGCTGTTCAGGAAGCTTGACCCCTTTTAAGGAGTGGAAGAAAAGAGAGAACTCTGAGATGAAATTTGGACCAAATGGTCCCTCCTATGAGAGTTGCAGACAAAGTTGATGTGTTCCCAGCCAGTCAGCAGTGGAGAATTCTCTCCATGGCTCATAAGGATGGAGGAGGTCTGGGAGAGAATGAAAGCCAGCTAAATGCCAGCCCCAACCACAGTAAAATCATTAGCTGGCCGTTATTGCTTCCTGTGCACAATGTACAGTATGGGGATATCAGATTCCTTGTTTGAAAAACTTTGAAAGGTATAAGTTGATAGGAGTCCCTAGTTTTTCACCTAGGAAACTTGAGGCTCCCAGAAGTTAATCAGGCACACAGCTAGTTAGTGGCAAAGCTACATTTTATACTCCGGGTGTCTGGCATCCATTTAAAATTCTAGATCATCTTTCCTTCACTTTAGGGGAGCTTAACATCATAGTTTGTTCCAATTGCCTATGGCTCAGTGACAAACCACTCCAGTTTTGGTGACATAAAATAACAACCATCACTTACTGTTATTACCTGTCATGGTTCCTGGGGTTGATGGGGCTCAGCTGGCTAAGTTTGCACTTGGAGTCTCTCCTGTGGTTGTAGTCAGATGGTGACTGGGGCTGGAGTCAAGTTGAACATGTTCTTATGTGTTGGCATTTGATGCTGGATATCAGCTAGTGCCTCAGCCGGGGCTGCTGGCTTGTAGCACCCATAGGGGCCCTCTTGGGCATCCTCA